>NC_140235.1:33710831-33785831 GCF_949987555.1 Borostomias antarcticus | reverse complement strand
GAAGGATGGATGGAAGGATGGATGGAAGATAGGAAAGAAAGGAGGAAGGAAGGAAAGAAAGGAGGAAGGAAGGATGGAAGGAAGGAAGGAAAGAAAGAAGGATGGAAGGAAGGGAAGGAAGGAAGGAAGGAAGGATGGATGGAAGGAAGGAAGGAAGGAAGGAAGGAAGGAAGGATGGAAGGAAGGAAGGAAGGAAAGAAAGAAGGAAGGATGGAAGGAAGGGAAGGATGGAAGGAAGGATGGAAGGAAGGATGGAAGGAAAGAAGGAAGGATGGAAGGAAGGAAGGAAGGAAGGAAGGAAGGAAGGATGGAAGGAAGGAAAGAAAGAAGGAAGGGAAGGAAGGATGGAAGGAAGGAAGGAAAGAAAGCAAGAAGGAAGGAAGGAAGGAAGGAAGGAAGGATGGAAGGAAGGAAGGAAGGATGGAAGGATGGAAGGAAGGAAGGAAGAAAGGAAGGAAGGAATGAATATGAATGCTACCACAGTAGTCAATAAAGGGTGCCTGTACAGAGAGCATGCACGTGTCCCCAAATTCATATCCCAACTGACACTGAGCATCCTCTCATTCACTTCAATGGAAAGGCATGTTGGCTTCAGACAGCTCTCTCTCAAAAAGTATAAAGGTCACAGCCTAGATTTTGACACCGTATGAATCCTGAGAAAATGCTGAACATTTTAGGCTATTATATGTCCGTGTAGCTTAAAAACTGTAGGCATGGCGACGAGTTAGAAAAAGAGTAAAAATGCAAAATTAGCAGCTCAAAAGCTAGAGTGCGTTGCCATACGTTTCAATGAGGAGCGCAGTTGCCGAACAAATTGTCATACAGCGAAAACTATAAATCACACTGCTTAGATACTTACATTGTACGAATCAGCAGAGTTGTGTGAATGTTTTGATGTATAATATGTGTGTGAGCTTTCAAAACTGTAGGAGTGCCAGCAGTTTACAAAATGTGTGAATATTTTCAAAGCAACAGCTGCCACCACTCTAAAAACATAAAATTTCTGATCATTCCAAAAGCATTTCAAGCAGTTTCAATAGGACAAAAAAATGTTTTAAAAGTTACATTTCTTAAAAACTATAACAAATATCAAAAATCTGAATGGATCCGTTCAAGAGCTGAACGTCATGAACATTTTAAAGTTTGAATGAAGTTTCTAGCACAAAGTATGAAGAACTAGTTAACGTCCAAAAAAGCGGGGAGAATAATAATAAAGAAAGAAATAGTGGGAATATCACAAGTTGGGCTAGCTTCTGCAAGCTAGCCCACCTAAATATGCCAGGTTGTAGCCCGGAGGCTAGTTTCCATCTGGAGTCCATTAGGCAGTTTGATGTTACAAAACAAAGTTACAAGAGGTACAGAGTCAGTTAAACATATATAAAACACAGACACAGTACAATATATAAAACAGAAAAATGGCATGCGGTTAGAAGTGTTCACATTTTTGGTTGGCTCTAAGCCAAGAAAGAAAGGAGAGGGGGAAGAATGGCGAGAGCAAGAGAGATAAAGAGAGGGAGTGAGTGAACAGAAGAGAGGAAGAGGTAGAGACTTGGGAATGTTCTTGTGTAGATATCCCCTCTGCTACTATATAAAGCTGGTAATAATATTATTGATAAGCGATTCATAGTCATTGCGGTGCCTTTTCAAAATGCCCTTCTTGTCATAAGCGATGTAGCTTCGCCCAATAAACTGGGGTATTCCAGCAGCCTTTGTGACTGCTAAAGATAGACAGAGAGTGAACTGCACTTATTCACAGTGTCCACTAGATGGCAGAGCTGCTTCTCAAAAGGACAGCCAGATACAACCAAAACATGCTTCATACAGTGTACCATGTAGGCCAAAGAAACACAAAGCAGAACTCACAGCGCATGCAGGAGGTTCCCCACTCTGCTCAGCGGAGGAGAAGATGAGTATGAGCGGGGGAGGAGAGAGAGAGCAGGAGGAGAGAGAGAGAACGGGGGAGGAGAGAGAACGGGGGAGGAGAGAGAGAGAGCAGAGAGGAGAGAGAGTGGGGGAGGAGAGAGAGAGCAGAGAGGAGAGAGAGAACGGGGGAGGAGAGAGAGCAGGGAGGAGAGAGAGAACGGGTGAGGAGAGAGAGAACGGGGGTGGGGGTAGCACCGCAGTCGCAAACAAACAAGTGTAGTAGTGTAGGGGTGAGAGTAGTAGTGTAGGGGTGAGAGTAGTAGTGTAGGGGTGAGTGTAGTAGTGTAGGGGTGAGTGTAGTAGTGTGGGGGTGAGTGTAGTAGTGTGGGGGTGAGTGTAGTAGTGTAGGGGTGAGTGTAGGTAGTAGTGTGGGGGTGAGTGTAGTAGTGTAGGGGTGAGTGTAGGTAGTAGTGTGGGGGTGAGTAGTAGTGTGGGGGTGAGTGTAGTAGTGTGGGGGTGAGTGTAGTAGTGTAGGGGTGAGTGTAGTAGTGTAGGGGTGAGAGTAGTAGTGTGGGGGTGAGTGTAGTAGTGTAGGGGTGAGTGTAGTAGTGTAGGGGTGAGAGTAGTAGTGTAGGGGTGAGTGTAGTAGTGTGGGGGTGAGTGTAGTAGTGTGGGAGTGAGTGTAGTAGTGTAGGGGTGAGTGTAGGTAGTAGTGTGGGGGTGAGTGTAGTAGTGTAGGGGTGAGTGTAGTAGTGTAGGGGTGAGTGTAGTAGTGTGGGGGTGAGTGTAGTAGTGTAGGGGTGAGTGTAGTAGTGTGGGGGTGAGTGTAGTACTGTAGGGGTGAGTGTAGTAGTGTAGGGGTGAGAGTAGTAGTGTAGGGGTGAGTGTAGTAGTGTGGGGGTGAGTGTAGGTAGTAGTGTGGGAGTGAGTGTAGTAGTGTAGGGGTGAGTGTAGTAGTGTGGGGGTGAGTGTAGTAGTGTAGGGGTGAGAGTAGTAGTGTAGGGGTGAGTGTAGTAGTGTAGGGGTGAGAGTAGTAGTGTAGGGGTGAGTGTAGTAGTGTGGGGGTGAGTGTAGTAGTGTGGGGGTGAGTGTAGTAGTGTAGGGGTGATTGTAGGTAGTAGTGTGGGGGTGAGTGTAGTAGTGTAGGGGTGAGTGTAGTAGTGTAGGGGTGAGTGTAGGTAGTAGTGTGGGGGTGAGTGTAGTAGTGTGGGGGTGAGTGTAGTAGTGTGGGGGTGAGTGTAGTAGTGTAGGGGTGAGTGTAGTAGTGTAGGGGTGAGAGTAGTAGTGTGGGGGTGAGTGTAGTAGTGTAGGGGTGAGTGTAGTAGTGTAGGGGTGAGAGTAGTAGTGTAGGGGTGAGTGTAGTAGTGTGGGGGTGAGTGTAGTAGTGTGGGGGTGAGTGTAGTAGTGTAGGGGTGAGTGTAGGTAGTAGTGTGGGGGTGAGTGTAGTAGTGTAGGGGTGAGTGTAGTAGTGTAGGGGTGAGTGTAGGTAATAGTGTGGGGGTGAGTGTAGTAGTGTAGGGGTGAGTGTAGTAGTGTGGGGGTGAGTGTAGTAGTGTAGGGGTGAGTGTAGTAGTGTAGGGGTGAGAGTAGTAGTGTAGGGGTGAGTGTAGTAGTGTGGTGGTGAGTGTAGTAGTGTGGGGGTGAGTGTAGTAGTGTGGGAGTGAGTGTAGTAGTGTAGGGGTGAGTGTAGTAGTGTAGGGGTGAGTGTGGTAGTGTAGGGGTGAGAGTAGTAGTGTAGGGGTGAGTGTAGTAGTGTGGGAGTGAGTGTAGTAGTGTAGGGGTGAGTGTAGTAGTGTGGGGGTGAGTGTAGTAGTGTAGGGGTGAGAGTAGTAGTGTAGGGGTGAGTATAGTAGTGTGGGGGTGAGTGTAGTAGTGTAGGGGTGAGAGTAGTAGTGTAGGGGTGAGAGTAGTAGTGGAGGGGTGAGTGTAGTAGTGTGGGGGTGAGTGTAGTAGTGTAGGGGTGAGTGTAGTAGTGTAGGGGTGAGTGTAGGTAGTAGTGTGGGGGTGAGTGAAGTAGTGTAGGGGTGAGTGTAGTAGTGTAGGGATGAGTGTAGTAGTGTGGGGGTGAGTGTAGTAGTGTGGGGGTGAGTGTAGTAGTGTGGGGGGTGAGTGTAGTAGTGTGGGGGTGAGTGTAGTAGTGTAGGGGTGAGTGTAGTAGTGTGGGGGTGAGTGTAGTAGTGTAGGGGTGAGAGTAGTAGTGTAAGGGTGAGTGTAGTAGTGTGGGGGTGAGTGTAGTAGTGTGGGGGTGAGTGTAGTAGTGTAGGGGTGAGAGTAGTAGTGTAAGGGTGAGTGTAGTAGTGTAGGGGTGAGTGTAGTAGTGTAGGGGTGAGAGTAGTAGTGTAGGGGTGAGTGTAGTAGTGTAGGGGTGAGAGTAGTAGTGTAGGGGTGAGTGTAGTAGTGTAGGGGTGAGAGTAGTAGTGTAGGGGTGAGTGTAGTAGTGTAGGGGTGAGTGTAGTAGTGTAGGGGTGAGTGTAGTAGTGTGGGGGTGAGTGTAGTAGTGTAGGGGTGAGTGTAGTAGTGTAGGGGTGAGTGTAGTAGTGTAGGGGTGAGAGTAGTAGTGTGGGGGTGAGTGTAGTAGTGTAGGGGTGAGTACTGGCCCAGCCCCTCCTGCCTGGTGGACCGTGCTGCTCCTTCTGGACGCTGCCAGGGACGGGGTGGAGACAGCAGCCCGGCTCTGGGACTCCGACCATATACAGAGGGCCGCTGCACCTGATCTGGGAGAGCGCCCCCTGGTGCAACAACACAGACACTACAGTCCAACTCCAACCAGGAAGTGACCACTACAGACTACTGGTCTGTTTTTCACAGTGATGTTTCTTTGGCACGTGTATAATCAATTCATACTGTTCTGAACTGTTCATCCTCATCTGCAGATGGAAAATCCAGGCCAGTTTCAGACGTCCACCATCTCCACCACGCCATCACTCTCCTGGCATCGATGACCCCTGTAGCCCAGTGGGCACATCCATAGGTACCCGTCTGTTCTGCTGGCCTCCATGTTCCTCCATGGGCACAGGCGACCTCCAGCGACCCCCGCACACACGTCCAAGCTGCAGACACCTACAGGGTGAATCACATACACAAAATAAACAATCACTGAACAGACAGACAGCGAAAGACAAATCTGAATGGTCAAAAAAAAAAATCTTAAAAAATAAAAATAAAAATCTTGGCCAAGGCCTCATGTCCATCATCCTATTGTTGATGCTGAGCATTTGGATACACCCCTGGAATCCATGATTGGTCCCCGCGGTTCTGACCAGCCAATTGGCATTAGGGGATCCGCCCACGTACAGAAGGATTCTGAAGGTGATCTTAGAGTCCTCTCCCTGCAGGGTCAGAGATTAAAGGACACAGACAGGAAGTGAAAGGACATCCTGTGTGTC
Source organism: Borostomias antarcticus (assembly GCF_949987555.1). Lineage (NCBI taxonomy): Eukaryota > Metazoa > Chordata > Actinopteri > Stomiiformes > Stomiidae > Borostomias > Borostomias antarcticus. Next base: position 33,780,582 of record NC_140235.1, on the reverse strand, counting down.
CACGACGCGACGTGAACCTGGAGTGTACGTCCGAGGTAGGTGGACTAAGGCGTTGTCTGATGACCCTGGTGACCTTTCCTCACTGGGGAGTTTCCTGTGATGGGCATGTCATTGTCCAGCCCCAGCCAGCCGGTCACACCAGCCCTGGCGATGCCCACGCTGTGCCCCCGTCCCAGCACCCACCCACCCCCGCTCATGACCTGGGCGATGCCCGGACCGCAGTTAAACCTGAAGTGGACCTTGCCTTGGAGGAGAGCAGGAGAGGCGTCGTCCCCCTCTCCATGTCCCCTCGCCATGTCCCCTCTCCATGTCCCCTCTCCATGTCCCCTCTCCCCGCAGAACAGCAGGCCGTTCTCTGAGTCTGCCTGGAGGACACACACACACACACACACACTGTACACACACACAGGAGGCTCAGGATTCCCTCTGACTCATACTGTAGAGCCACCACAGACCCGGCCACAACGCCAGTTCCCTGTCCCTGGAGCTCCAGCGTGATGTGTTGCGCCTGGTAGGACTTCTTCAGAGCTCCGGAGCTGCGTGGGAGAAGCCGGGGAAGAGGGGAGGGACGGTCAGCGGTCAGAGTTGGACAGAGGATCCGTCCTTCTGACAGGGTCACGCGGGTCCTGGGCCTCACCCTGGGAGCAGGCCTCTCCTCCGGGCCCCGGGGCACAGCAGCACCTGGAGTCTCCGCCCTGGTAGTCGATGCACACGCTGTTGGGGGGCAGACAGAGACCCTCACCTGCCCCCTCCACTGTTCGTTGTTGGATGGTGAGGGGGTGACTGGCATGGTCTCAGGACCTTGAGAGGAGGGCAGGGTGACTGGGCCTGGAGAGAGAACTGGAGAGAGAACACACAGACTGAACCAGAGACCGAGCCGACAGGACACGATTCAACCCAATCACATGAGTTGGGAGGATGGAGTATCATCTAGATTCTGTCCTGCTTTGTCCAAGCAGATCCAGATTGGTGGGAGGTCCAGTAGATGTTCTACTCAGTACAGGCGTAGATACCGAACAAGGACTTGTTTTTTTGGAGGGTTGCAGTGGAGAACAACCATTCCATATAGGGCTTTCTGCACAGGGCTGGAGAAAAACACTCCCCATTCTTCCTTTGTCACTATCCTCTCTCTCTCTCTCTCTCTTCCTCCCTCTCTCTCTCTCTCCCTCTCTCTCTCTCCCTCTCTCTCTCTCTCTCCCTCTCTCTCTCTCCCTCTCTCTCTCCCTCTCTCTCCCTCTCTCTCTCCCTCTCTCTCTCTCTCCCTCTCTGTCTCTCCCTCTCTCTCTCTCTGCCTCTCGTCATAATTTCAGTCTAGGCCATTCTTACCCACTGTTAAAAGATTGAGAATGCCCTGGGTTGAAAATGTCTTGGGTGTTGACAGCCATAGCCTTCTCTTTTAGTAAACACAAAAAGCCTTCAGAAACCCCTGTGTGACCTTAGGCTGAGCGACACACACATTGTTCTTCCCTGATCTTGGTGTGTGGTCTACATGGATCTGGATGTCTGGACAGTCTGAGACAGGTCAGGGAGATTGCGGTGGTCAAAACTGCCACAAGCTCTTTCTTTCTTTGCCAAAGTGGTGTAAAAAAAACAAAAAAACATGTTATGACTCATACTAGGAATTCTGCCAAGACAATTGAATGACTGTGTTAAAAACACACTACCTCCTCACATGCATCTTACCTGATATAAGAACACTGCCCACACTCTCACTGGGTTCCCATGACAATGTGGTTTCAGTGTCTGACCCAGCCAGCACCCTGTGAGGGGTTCAAGGGGGGCGGGCATCTCTGTTGAAGAGGGGGGCACTATTCACACCTCCAGGGCCATGTCTGTAACCACAGGCGTGGGTGCAGTTAGCGGGTCGTAGGGCAAAGACCACTGGTCAAGGTGGTCCCCGTGCAGCTGGCTCTCACCTGGAGGGGAAGTGCTGACTGCACGGCATGCTGGGCCGTCCCTCTCCTGCCCCGCCACGCCCCCACACTGAACACACACTGGGCCAACATCCCCGACCCCCGACCTCCACATCCTCTCAGAGACACGGACACACAACAACAACAACAACAAAAACAACAACAACATCAACAACAACAAAGTCTGCACGAGGCAACCTAACAATGTGATGCATGCACAATGAATGTCCTTTAATGTGTTTTTTTCCCAGTTACTTCATACTGTATGAACAGAGGACATAAAATAATATAGATAAGTACAGTAACATGCTCTGCACTTCAAAGCAGTCTGTCCGTCAAGCTTTACCAGAGGGTAAAGAAAGGTCTTTTCAGTAAGTTTATATATATATAAGTTTATTTTTTATATAACCTCAAGTTGAGAAGAAGAGAGACATCAGGCTAAACAAGCTCACCAGGGCCGACACCTCCAGACTGAGGGGAGAACAGCTGGCTGGGCGCCCATTCTGCATCACCCTGGAACACTACAGGACAGGACAGGACAGTGGGACACCTACAGGACAGGACAGGACAGGGGAACAGATGGATTAAGGGGAGAGCACCTCCATGACGTTCTAGATTAGCCTGCTGTACTGGAACCAATGGAGCAGTGAAGGGCCAGGCCACAGGCCCACCGCAGATAACAATACAGAGTGAGCCGCACAATCACAGCCGTCTGAGCAGCTCTCTCTTTAGCCTTTGTTTAGACTCTGTTTAGCTCAGCCGCTAGCAACGTGACGCCAGGCCTGATTGCAACGGCAAGCTGCGGTCAACGTTGAAAACAGCGATTGTTATGGCAGACAAATGACTGCAGCTTACTGAGCCTCCGCAAGAAATGCTTATCGTCTCACTGCACAATATTACTGTCACTTAGATTCTTAAAAACAGAATTACACAGGACAAGAGCTTGAAATGAGACACAGGCCATGAATAATTGCACCAAACATCTGTTCTTACAGAATAAGTGCAGACTTCCTGCCTGTCCAGATGAATTACCCTCACAGGACAACCACTCCTTCTCTGACTACTTCAGCATATCATCCTTCTGCTCTCTCTCTCTCTCTCTACCAACCACAGTAACGATGTGTGAAAGAGGCCAGTAGGCCTCTCTGAGGTCATTCCTCAACCTCCTGCTAGTTGGGGAACTTGCAGCGTGTCTCACCTGCCCAGTCACATCACCACCTCTGTGCTGTCGCAGTCAGGTAGAGGTGCTCTGTGCTGTCTCAGGTAGAAGTGTTTTAGTCAGGTAGAGGTGTTCTAGTGAGGTAGAGGTGCTCTAGTCAGGTAGAGGTGTTCTAGTCAGGTAGAGGTGCTCTGTGCTGTTCTAGTCAGGTAGAGGTGTTCTAGTCAGGTAGAGGTGCTCTAGTCAGGTAGAGGTGTTCTAGTCAGGTAGAGGTGCTCTAGTCAGGTAGAGGTGTTCTAGTCAGGTAGAGGTGTTCTAGTCAGGTAGAGGTGTTCTAGTCAGGTAGAGGTGCTCTGTGCTGTACTAGTCAGGTAGGTGTTCTAGTCAGGTAGAGGTGTTCTAGTCAGGTAGAGGTGTTCTAGTCAGGTAGAGGTGCTCTGTGCTGTACTAGTCAGGTAGGTGTTCTAGTCAGGTAGAGGTGCTCTGTGCTGTACTAGTCAGGTAGGTGTTCTAGTCAGGTAGAGGTGTTCTAGTCAGGTAGAGGTGTTCTAGTCAGGTAGAGGTGTTCTAGTCAGGTAGAGGTGCTCTAGTCAGGTAGAGGTGTTCTAGTCAGGTAGAGGTGTTCTAGTCAGGTAGAGGTGCTCTGTGCTGTTCTAGTCAGGTAGAGGTGTTCTAGTCAGGTAGAGGTGATCTGTGCTGTTCTAGTCAGGTAGAGGTGTTCTAGTCAGGTAGAGCTGTTCTAGTCAGGTCGAGGTGCTTGAGACGTTAGCAGATTATCCTCCCACCACTGGGACCACTGGCTCAGATGCACACTAGTAACGTTAGTGCTCTGGTGCACACTAGTATCGTTAGTGCTCTGGTGCACACTAGTAACGTTAGTGCTCTGGTGCACACTAGTATCGTTAGTGCTCTGGTGCACACTAGTAACATAAGTGCTCTGGTGCACACTAGTAACGTTAGTGCTCTGGTGCACACTAGTAACATTAGTGCTCTGGTGCACACTAGTAACGTTAGTGCTCTGGTGCACACTAGTTACATTAGTGCTCAGCTCTAAAGTAGCTTAATCTGTCTGTTCAGTCACTCCCTCGTCAGAAGGAGTTCTAGAAATGAGCCGTCTAGTACAGACCTCCCAAACAGGGAACAACGTCTAGTACAGATCTCCCAAACAGGGAACAACGTCTAGTACAGAGCTCCCAAACAGGGAACAACGGGAGGATAATGAGCCGTCTAGTACAGACCTCCCAAACAGGGAACAACGTCTAGTACAGACCTCCCAAACAGGGAACAACGTCTAGTACAGATCTTTTTTTATTGCTCTAACAGAAATCATAAATAAACCCAAATACAAAGGCACTCTCTCTGGATGTCCCTGGATCTCTCTGGATGTCCCTGGATCTCTCTGGATGTCCCTGGATCTCTCTGGACGTCCCTGGATCTCTCTGGGCGTCCCTGGATCTCTCTGGATGTCCCTGGATCTCTCTGGACGTCCCTGGATCTCTCTGGGCGTCCCTGGATCTCTCTGGATGTCCCTGGATCTCTCTGGACGTCCCTGGATCTCTCTGGGCGTCCCTGGATCTCTCTGGGCGTCCCTTGGAGGACCCTGCGGTATTCCTGGATCTTGTGTGGGAAGTCAACATCTCATTCACACATAATCATGAGACAGTGAGGTTTCTCTCTTTAGGCAGGGAGACATTTGAAAACAAAATGTTGCTTGTGTCTGGCTGGGACAAGGGTCTCAGTTGCTCCTCATGTAAAATTCTCTTAAGATCGCTGTAGAGATATGGTGTTAATACACCATTGTAATTGTATATTGAGAAGTGTATTGAGACTGTGTTCAATGCACTTAAAATAAAACACATTGTGATTAGCTTTGTTATGAAGATACCCTGTGATAGGTAGCCTAGTCTTACCATTCTCATTGTGACAAACTGAATTACCTGAGCATGGGGTAGATGAGTATGGCCATGCCAGCCTACATTCAATTCCATGACACCTGAATGGAGATAATCAGTGTGTAGGTCAGTCTACAGGTCAGTCTTACCCTGTCGTCTGTGACAGTGCTGACATGTCTCCATGGTCTTTCCTCCATCGGTGCAGTTGAGAGTCCGCAGCTGGATGTCCAGGAGGACTGTTACGTTCCACTTTAGTTAGGCCTACAGTCCATGTCAGTCCGTTTCGTGTTTTGTTCCCTCTTTCTTGCTCTCCTTGAGTTCTAGGCGCTCTTGTTCTCCATTGGTCGTCTGTCCTGTCCGTCATCTTAGCTGTGCTGGCAATCATCCCTGTTCCACGTGCCGCCAGCTAATCGTCTCGTCCTGTCGGCCAATCATATCATCGTGTCACTTTACTGTTGTCCAATCAGGGAGTTCTGCTGTTTATTTAAACCTTCGTCTCCCATGTATGTTTAGGTAGTGGCATTTGATTTTTGTTAGGTAGGCTGTATGTTCTGTACCCCTAGACTTCTGTTATTTACCTTACGTTCTGTTCTGTCTTTGTAGCCCCTTTTTGTTATGGGTTTATGTCTGTCCGGTTCCTCCCCATAGTTAGTTCCAGGGGAGGGTTAGGGAGGTAGGCTAGCGGCCCATGGGTGTACATTGTCACACGTAGGTAACTCGATGTCTAAATACACCAGGTAAGCTTCTTTGGTCAGGTGCTACCTTTTGTATTTTAGTGGGCTTAGTCTAGGAGGGATAGTTAGGGATAGATAGTGAGGACGATGGTTTTCACATCTAGGTAAGTAAGTGGTTAGGGTAGTGTTCAAGGGATTAGAATAGGAACGGGTTTAGGTAGGCTACTTTTGCACCTGTACCGCCCCTCCCCTTAGCTTGTCCCGAGGAGAGTTTGTCCTCATGTTTTCATTGTTTAATGTCTCGTTACCCGTCTTTTACCGTATCACCATTTTGTACCACAAACCTAACAGGGTTATTGTTACTTGGTCGTCCGTCTACCTTTTTGGCTATTAGTTGTGTTGTTTGTTTTTGCCACTGCTTCCTTAGCCACACGCAGGCACCGCTTGTTGCGTTTGCCCCTCTCACTTTACACCCCTACACATAACAGCCTGAGAGGAGCCGTAACAAGGACCCAGAGGCAACCACCAACAGGTACCACAACAGCCTACCCACACAGAGAATTCACACGAATTAACTTATTCCTAGAGTCGCAATGCAGACTTACCTCTGACACACGTCCTCTTTTTATTTGCAAAATACATGAACAAACACAGATCAAGCGTAACACAAAACGTGTTTTACAGTTCAAAAAGATCAAACTCTTGCATAGCCTATATCCGAATGGAATTATGAAAATATGCGCTCCTTATTGTTCCTATGCGGAATAGACACGTACAGCTGAGTAGCACTGGTACTCACTCAACAACAGTTGGAGGAGGCGACGCAAGCGCGACATTCTTTCGGGACGGTGCGGGACTCGGTCTATTTATCAACGGGAGTTGTCTTTGTGGGCGTGTCCCTTGAATCCTAATTTGAAAGAGAGCTAGCGCATCTGGGCAACTAGGCCTACAGCAGGCAACAGGATGTGGGAGAACGTCCTGCTCCATTACCGAATGGAGGCAGAAGTAGAGGCAGTAGAATGTCCGTCTAGGCCATTCACACTGTTAAAAGACTGCTGCCAGGGAAGGGATGTCTGGGGCCCCCTGCTGGAACTGCTGCCTCCGCGACCCGACCCCGGATAAGCGGATGAAGATGGATGGATGGAAAAGACTGAGAATGGCCTGGGTTGAACATGTCTTGAGTTTTGATAGCCATAGCTACTCTTTTAGTAACTTGTTGTAGTCAATTCTCAGAGGAACTCATTCCAAGGACCCTAGTTACATCATAGACAATATAAAAACAATATAACAATATCACATTCATACATTTTACACAATTACAATGACAACATTATCTAAAACATACAGTAATTTGCAGTGCTTCCATAAGCCCTTTTCATCTACCATAGCAATTGACCTGCAGTCCATAGCAATTCATTTTGCAATTCTGTCAGTTTGTCTGAGGCAGACTTAGACTACCTATTCTGTCTGAGGCAGACTTAGCCTACCTATTCTGTGCTGCCTGCTCTCTGTGGCCGACGGGGGGCAAAATCGATTAATAAAAACAAAAATGAATGTGTTAATTTCTGCATAATTAATTGATAATTAAAATATTTAATTGACAGCCCTATTAGTATTACATTCTAGGGCCAAACAGCTGAACAGGCAAACTTAACTGCAAATAAATGTTCCCAAATCAACAAAAGATAGAGTGGACCATGCTACAAGATAAACTGGTATATAGCCATCTGCACCAAACACCCAACAAACATGGTTGGGTCCTAAACCCAAGGGATCCTGCAAGTGTAAAAAAAATAATGCTGTACAGATCAACACATTTATGGGTTTACATCACAGAAGGAGCTCATTAACTGTAAGATAGAACACCCCAGTTGCAAAGTTTTTTGTTTTTTACATTGGAAGAACAAAAAGATGTTTACAGGACAGGCTAGAAGAACACAAATATTCCATTCGCACATCAGGGAATGTAAATTACCCTATGGCTAAACACTGTCTGATCTTCATAACAGTAACCTATCAACATTACAAGCATTTGGCATTGACCACATACCATCTTCCATACAAAAAGGTGACCGACAACGAAACGTAACCAATGGGAATACGTTTGGATTGACAAACTACAGGCTACTTAACACCCAGGCCTAATGATGACCTAGATTTTGCTGCTTTTTTGTAAACTTTTTTGGGGGGGGGGGTAACTATTGCCATTGTTGGTTTTCATTGTTGCTGTTTATTTCAACTTGATGAATATTGGTCAAATCATTGTTTGTATTTACTAACACCCCCCAGTCCAAAATCTGTGTCTTTAGCACAGGGAGTTGGCTTTGCTTAAAAAAATTGTTTTGGATGTGCGTGTGCGCGCGCATGTGCGTGCAAGCAGGACATGTTTGGTATTGCTGCATCGTTATGTTGAGACGTTTCTGCCAGTCCAAACCACGTGTCTCTGTGACCTTCCCACGATGAGATATCATTTCAATCCCGCGCAGCGCCCTCTGGTGGCTAGGCAGGCAGTGATGTGCCCCATAGGCCTGTCGCGGTTTCCGCATATAGTAACAGATTGTTAGCATATCTCAACAACATCAACCTCAGAACCAACTAAGGGCCTCAAACTTCTTCAATTATGTGTTTTAACTTTTAGAACAAAACGTACTCTATTGAGTCTCTAAACTTTTAAACTCTGTAAACACCGTTTGGCATTTTCCCATTCATTTTTCCCATTTCATTTTGGACTACCCCCCACAGTAGCAGTAACTTTTCAGCCTACAAAGTTATTTCAGAGCAGTAGGCTGTCATTCAAAGTAAAAAACAACAACTGGATTCTTCTGGGGAGGCTGGGAGCAAGACCGCAGAGAAACCATCATTGTGAGGGATGTGACCAAGCTTATAGCTGTGGAGTCATTTAGTTGACCATACAAATCCACACAGGAGAGAAACCATATCAGTGTGAGGAATGGGACACAGCTTTTAGTCGAATGGATAGTTTAGTTACACATAGAAGAATCCACACAGGAGAGAAACCATATCAGTGTGAGGAATGTGACAAAGTGTCTAGTGAAAAGAGATTATTTGTCCGGAAAAAAATCCCCACAGGAGAGAAACCATATCAGTGCCAGGAATGTGACAAAGCTTTTAGTCAAAAGACTCATTTAATTTAACCCTTTCCCTATTGGTTTGATGGCCAACGACTATAAGTCGTTCCCATGGGATTGCGACGTATCGCTGCATCAGATTGTAATAATGCTATTGTGTGAGGATTGTAATATCTGCTATTGTGTGAGAGTTATAATATCTGCTATTGTGTGAGGGTTGTCATATCTGCTATTGTGTGAGGGTTGTAATATCTGCTATTGTGTGAGGATTGTAATATCTGCTATTGTGTGAGAGTTATAATATCTGCTATTGTGTGAGGGTTGTCATATCTGCTATTGTGTGAGGGTTGTAATATCTGCTATTGTGTGAGGGTTGTAATATCTGCTATTGTGTGAGAGTTATAATATCTGCTATTGTGTGAGAGTTATAATATCTCCTATTGTGTGAGAGTTATAATATCTGCTATTGTGTGAGAGTTATAATATCTGCTATTGTGTGAGAGTTATAATATCTGCTATTGTGTGAGGGTTGTAATATCTGCTATTGTGTGAAGGTTGTAATATCTGCTATTAATATCTGGCAGTTTAAAGGCACTATCAGCCGTACCAGCTGACAGAGAGGGGTTCATGAGAACCCAACTAGCTTGTTTTCACCCATGACAGAAACATGTTCATCTAGCTGCTGCCGAAAGATGCTATTTTTAGCATGCATGTAGTTAGCTAGTGACACATGTCTAGATTAAGGCTAGAGATAGCTCACTAGCTAGCAATAGCGCTGCAATCTCAGTGTAGTGCCCTCAGAAACCCCTGAGTGATGGACACACATCCCCAGAATGAATGGTGGGGATATTATCCTGCCTTAAAACAACACTTATTCAACTCCAAACTGCTCAAAACAAGGCTAGCTAGATTCACCAGGCTGCAGTGATGAACCTCTTGACCTTTGGTCGATTTTACTGATCGGCAATGAGAAGACGACCAATTTCATTCAACAACTGTATATGATGACAACATTCATCGGTGGTGGGGGACACATAACTCACTTTTTTATTTTTTCTATTTGGCCCCATGCCTGTGTTTTATTAGCTAGGGTTGGCTCACACACACACACATTATTCTCTCTCTCTTTCTCTCTCTCTCTCTCTCTCTCTCTCTCTCTCCCTCTCATAAACAAAGCAGTGATGTACAGTGTACATATACTACAGATCTACCTGTACTGTAAATCCTGTCTCCTATGCCCTGAATATCCTAAATGGAAACACAGTAGGAGGGAGGCATCTAGTGGTGATTCACACTCAGTCATTCTCCCACTGTTCTCTCTGCCAGCTAAAGTTAGAAAGGGTCCACTTTTGAGGGGTGCATTTGTGTAACATTTGGTAAGTGGGCAGGCTACATATTAAGCACCCAAAGATATTCATGGTGTTGGAATTAGAGATGGTGTTCTCATATTGCACATTGAGTATTTTTTCTATTTTAGGTATTTGAGTGATAAATTTAGGATCTGGAACTCGTAGCTCTAGGCAACTCAAACACATTCCATGTCTGACCCTCGCCTTAACTCCCTCCCAACCTTGAACAAGAACCCAAAGGTTATGGACCCTTTTCAAATAAAGGACAAGTTATGCACACACACACACACACACACACACATGGCCTCGTCACTATCAATCATTCCCATGGGATTGTGACACATCGTAGCTTGCATCAGAGATTCTTAAAATGCTATTGTGTGAGGGTTGTAATATCTGCTATTGTGTGAGGGTTGTAATATTTGCTTGTAACATCAGGAAATGTAACAGCACTATCAGCTGTACCAGATGATAACTCCCTCCCAACCTTGAACAAGAACCCAAAGGTTATGGACCCTTTTCAAATAAAGGACAAGCTATGCACACACAGGCTCAGATACACACACACACACACACACACACACTAGGGCTGCACAATATATCGTTTATGCATCGCCATCTCAATGTGCACATGCGGAAAAGTCACATAGCAAGGGCCTGCAACGTTGTTCTCTTTTTCCTCTGCTATGTTAACTCAAAACATGTCATGATACAAACTTTTTTGTTTTGATGACTGTCAAAAACTAAGAGACGCATTATTAGTAGGCGTTTTGTAACGCAGTCAAGACACCTAAAAGAACCTGTCAGCGTCTTGCTGTTTACTCCCCTCTAGTGGAGCTTAGAAGCAAGCACCTCACCACGGGCTGATGGACTGGAGTCAGGCCAGTCGTTGGTGGTCTGAAGTGGGCCTCTCCAGCTGTAAATAATGTCCTGACACGTGTGTGACCACTCCTGTGTCTCTGACCTCTCACCCCTGAAAGCTTAGCTGTTCCACCTGGCGCAGGCTGCTCCTGATCTCCCACACCTCGCTCTGACTGGAGGACAGCTCACTCCACCAGGCTCCCCGTAAACAGCTACAGCCTCCCCCACACCACCATAACACACACACATTGGATAAATACGCACGCACGCGCTCATACACACACACACACGCATGCCATGCACACACCTTTTTGAACCTTTTGAAAAACAGCTCCATATATTTATGAGAACATTCTCTGTAAACGGTTGTTGTGCTGTTCATCTTACCCTCGGAGGAGGGCAACAACTGTACCAGCTGTACAGTTGATCTGTTTCAAAGTAGAATACTGACACATTCCATTATATAAAAGTGACGGGCTGTAAGCCAACGCACCAAAGACAGCAAATGTCTGGTTGTCACTCCCTCCCTCCCTCCTTCCCTCCCTTCCTCCGTCGGGTTGTTGACCTGCAGTTCTATGTTGCTACCACAAGAGGCAGTGGTCCCAGAATATAATTGTAATAACAGATATAGGCAGTGGTCCCATATATTATTGTATTCAACTACTGTTGTAACTTATTATTGTAATGCACTGAAATGCACTGTAGCTTAACTCTTTCACACTAGGGAACAGCCTGTACAATCTGGCAGGGGGACTACCAATCAGCCTTTTGGCTGCAATTGTAGTGCATTTATATTTTTGTTTTAAAATGTTCATCAATGTATACTGTCCCTACTTGAGCAAATTGGCCTAGTGGGTAGGGTGACCACCTTCCATGCCAAAGGTTGTGTGTTCAAACCTTGGTGTGGACAATATTTTGTCACTGGATGTTATAGAAGCTATGTAAAAATGCGGTTACCTGGTGGTGCTATGTCAGTTATTGAATTTATGTGCAGTAATTGAATATTTGAAATTACCCATTATATATTAGGCTATACTTTGCATGTATTTACCAGGTAAATGTTTTGTTTTTTCAGACAGACGGGAGAGATCCCATGGGAATAAACACTTTTTTTTTTTTTTTTCTTTGAGGAAATGTACAGTCTGTTTTGCAGATTAATTACGTGTGTAAAACTGATTGTGCCACCACAAGACACAGTGGTCCCAGAACATCAAAACAAAAACACTATGACACCATAGATTTTCCAGATCCTTGGTGACCTAGTGGATAGAGCATCTACCTCCCATGCCAAAGGTTGTGAGTTCAAGCCTCAGTGTGGATTAGGGTTTTGTCACTGGATGTTATAGAAGCTGTGCAAAAATGTGGTTACCTAGTGGTGCTATGTCAGTTATTGAATTTATGGGGTAGAGCCACCGCCCATAAATAAACGAGCCTGGGTCATCTTTGTTTACTATAGACGTCAGCACAAGTATGCGCGCGCATTCTTGAAACAGTAGCAGGGGGAGACAGACGAATTCAGAGCAAGGAGCAGTAAAGAGCAGTATTTTAGTGCAAAGAGTAGTATTTTATATACCATCAAGATGTCTGGCTGTTGCGTCTACGGGTGTACAAATCAGCGCTCTAGTGGATTCAAACTTTATTTGATTCCAAGAGGAAACCGGGAACCGGAGGCGCCTGTGGCTACAAGCCATTAAGCGTACGGACTGGACTGCGGACATCATCAGAAATGCCCGCGTTTGCGGTGCCCATTATATATCAGGTAAGTTATATTGACTATCTGGTTTCACTGGAATGTCTGGTTGAAATGTAGAGTAATATCTGAAGTAAACAGAGAAGTAACCTATAACCTGCACGCTAAACTCAGTTCAGGAATTGAAGCCTAATAGCTAGCTAACGTTAGCATTAGCGTTAGCATGCTAGCTAGTGTTAGCTAGCTAACTCAAGGCCCGGGGAATCGGAGACATACTCTGCACTTTTCTCTCAAAGTGCTTTAGCTAAGGTTAGCTACTACAAGCTAGTTAGGCCTTGTCCTCAACCCTTGACTCCCTCACTACCCTCTGCTTCACCATGCTGTGAGCTATAAATGCACACAAGTTAACTTTACTGCTTAACGCGCTAGCTAGCATCATCCACACCATTGATTGTGATGAGGTGTGTGCCCCCTTCCCCGCGCTTTGACTTGAGCATCTTAGAGCACTTTATAAGCAGCATAAGCTAAAGTTAGTTGGTATTATTTGGCTAATGTGTATCTTGCTATTTACAGGTGAGATGTCACTGGACTACGAGAGTCCTGATTTTGTGCCCTCGGTTTTTCTTACTCAAAACAAAATCAGAACCCCAAGGCAAAGATGGAAAGGTAAGAATAATAATTAGGCCTTATCCTTCCAAATGTGTTCCCTCTTTTGTTTCATATTATTCATTGCATTTTTTGAGGTTGTAGCTGCTGGCTTTGAGAAAATGCGGCTGTATAAGGAATATGTACATGTATGTAATTATGTCTTAAGTTTAAAGTGAATGGATTAAGCTGCCTTTACATTGCAGAAAAATGACTGTGGTTTCTGCTATCCGCACCCTGGTGGACACCCCGTACCACCGTATACCATCCCAAAAACCTTCGGATGCGGGGAACTGAAACTGCAGGATAATACGTCGGGTGTCGACGTCACCGAGCAGTCAGTAAATCTGTCAACAATCATGGCGGACATCGAAGCGGTAGAAATTTGCCAAACTATATTAAAAGGTTACAGACTTTGTAGCAAAATGTGTCTGTGGAAAAAATATTTTATTACCCAGCTATCTTAGTTACACCAATATTTAACTATTTTGACAGCTTTGACAGCTATTTTGACAGCAACGTTGTGTTGTTGCAGTTCTTCACTAGATGGGGGAAATAATCCACATACTACATATTATACCTTTAAGTTTGACAAATCTACTACAAAGCTTATAGTTAACGTTAGCTAACTAGCCATAGCCGAAGCCGGCTCTATGCTGGTTAGATTGTCTGGTTATATTCGTTATATTCGTTATATTGACAATGTGCTTCACTAGATCATATGGGCTTGTTAATTCTGTTTGGAAAACGATATATTTTATAACATTAGATTATTCAAGTAAAGTGACAAGAAAGTGATCTATCATTGTTTACACACACCATTGTTACCAAAACCATAGCAATGCTATTTTCTGGTCGTACTGCCGGGCTGGGATTTGCTGAGTTCAATTTTTTGAACGCATACGGACGTCCACCGGAGCGGAATTTTGTCTGCACCGCATCCCTCGGAGCCCTGTCGCATGCGGTCTGCGAACTCTCATAGGAAACGAATGACTTCCGGTCTTTTCAGAACCGTACCGCAGTCATTTTTCCGCAATAGTGTAAAGGCGGCTTTAAAGACGGCTTTAAGAGAGGATGTTTTTCTCCAGTGGGTATTAAGCAAATCATAACCCATAACCGACAATTATGATGGGATCTGCAAGTTAGGAATTTCTTGTAATATGGCTTCTGATCAGTATTTCTGTTCATTAATTGAGCTTTTTTATGTTAAGGTACCATAGGAAAAGGAGACGGGGTGAAAGAGTTGACACTCCACCACTCCAGCACCCTGCTCCTTCTGAAACTCCTCCACTCCAGCAGTCTGCTCCTTCTGAAACTCCTCCACTCCAGCAGTCTGCTCCTTCTGAAACTCCACCCCTCCAGCAGCCTGCTCCTTCTGAAACTCCTCCCCTCCAGCACCCTGCTCCTTCTGAAACTCCTCCCCTCCAGCACCCTGCTCCTTCTGAAACTCCTCCCCTCCAGCACCCTGCTCCTTCTGAAACTCCTCCCCTCCAGCACCCTGCTCCTTCTGAAACTCCTCCACTCCAGCAGTCTGCTCCTTCTGAATCTCCACCCCTCCAGCAGTCTGCTCCTTCTGAAACTCCACCCCTCCAGCACCCTGCTCCTTCTGAAACTCCAGAAGAAGTCAGCAGCATGGATCACAGTCCTGGTAAGGATATATTTTTGTTGTGCAACCAACCTATTTGTTATGAGCTCCTGGGCGGCATATCTTAACTGTTCTCTTTTCTTTTAAAGCTGAAGTTGTATTTTATTTGTGGGCAATATTTTAATGCACTATATTAATGCACTTTCTCCCTTCTGTTCTATTGCAGCTTTGATGCTGGGATGCCTGGTGTGGTTGAGGCCAGAGAACACTATGATGCAACACCAGTCAGGTGTCAGCTGCTGCGCAACGCTGATGTCCAGCCCCCCAAAGATGGTCTTCAGGTGCAAGCCCCACCCAGACTGGACATGGCCAGATGGCACTATCTGTCTGAGAAGATCAGAGAATTCTGTTATGATGAGGCTCAAGACATCACTTGCCCCCTGCCAAAGAGTAGCTCGGAAGAAGCCCCCTGCCAACCAGCAGCTCAGAAGAATAAGACTGTCCGTGTATAGTACTCTGGTTGTACTTTACATAGGCCCTCACTCTCATTATCACAATGGCACACATGCCACCCCTTGGACCAACAAGTGAACACTTGACACCTTGCACCTTGTCTATACAATAGACAACTGACTCTGCACCACTGTTCACTCGAACCAACACCTGACAACACTTGAGCAATTGAACACCTTGTCAATACAATAGACAACAGACTCTGCACTACTGTATACTACTGTACAGTATACTTGACATGTTATGTAATTGCACTGCCTTTATCATGGACACAGTCACAGCCATCCATGATCAGATGGGATAAGTAGAGAGTGTGATACTGATAGAATGCTAGTTTGCCAGTAAATTGCCTTTAAATGTCTAACTGCGTACTGAGGACTGGAATGAGGAACTGATCAGCACTGATACTGAGGACAAGACAAGAATTCCAATGTACCTGTTCGCTATGCATATTGTTGCTATTGCTTGTACCTTTACAACGTATGTTTGCATCATGTAACCTATGTAACCTATCTCTATAAAATTTGAAACTTCATCTTGTATTCATATTCATAGTAGGCTTACCTGTTATAATAGCCAACCCTCCAGCTTGCTTTCAAACTCCAATCCCAAACCCCACTGAGGCCTATTGTAGTCCGGACAATAGAAATGTCCAATTTGATAATGTTTATTGATATTCATCTTCCCCACTACGGGGACTCTACAGGTTCGGGCAGAATGGCCTGTAAAAAAAATGGGTTGCTGGAGGCTGGAGGCCTGTTGATAGAATCATAGTTTGTAATTTTGGAACTATTCATAGAATAATACATGGGCATTGTGCATATATAACCATATAGAAAAGAATTATGAAAGCTGCCTTTAATTAATTTAATGTATTACTTTTTAGTAAGCTTACTAGCCAACCTTGTCATTGAAAAGCCCAACAAACCACCACTGACAGCCACTGACAGATACTGACAGCTAGTCCAGTGGGGGACAATTAATGTTATGGAAGCTGCTGCTAGTTGTTGTGAGCTCATGAGCTAACTGGCTATCCCGCTCTTATTGCGCTAGATTAGCATTGGAAGCATTGGAACTGATGTGTCCAGGCGACAAGACAAGACCTATCTTAATTTATCAGACATTATTTCATGTAATTTCAATTCACAGCTATTTCAGTGGCATGACTAGCTTCCGTCCTACCAGTCCTGAACAGAAACAAGCCAGCCACGCACATAAGCCAGGCTGGACCTGGCCTGGTTTGAGCTTCTGAATTTGCCTTGGAGATTTCAGACACACTTGTTTTTCACAGTATTGCTTAACTACGTGTTGAACTGATTGTGTAATTAGCATAGTCTTAGAAAGAGTCATCTTGAAACCCACAAAGCGAGGATATGTCTTCATGTTACTGAGAGGGACAAAAGAATCACCACTGATAGTTACTGGTGCTCATTTTGGACATAAACACATATGGGATGTATTACCACTAAGCACACCCTCTAACCATCAAATAAACACACACACATTCACACACACACACACACACACACACACATTCACACGATCAGGCTGACAGTCTGGTGGTTCACATTCTGTCCTTACTCTTACCTTCCTATAAAATGGCTTTGGTGACAAATGATGATGATGATGATGATGCTGATGATGTAATTATTGAGATTGATGTTTCATATGTATAGTATGTTCAAGTATTGTTTGTCACGCTCTGAGTGGGTGTCTTGTTCTTAATGTTACATGTCAGAGGACCACAATGGAAACAAGTCCTGGACTTTTTTGTGCTTTTAATCCTCGATTGTTGGCGTGTCCATCATTTGTATGTATGACATTTTATGACAATTAAATAAATCAAATCAAATCAGATGATTGGTGCAGTATATGTACCAAAGGAAACAGAACTCTCTTACTGTACATGGAACTGGTGGTATGGCTTACGTGAACATCCATGCACGTATGACAGCAGCTGGATGAATGCTAGCAGTAGGAGTGGTGCGCTTTGTTGAAAAAAGGCTCTGTCGTGTAATCTTATCACTTTACATGGACTAATCTGGTCTACAGTGTCTCTGGATTAAAAAGATGGGAGAGGACAAAACGAGTGCAGGTGACATATTGAAGGAGCTGTTATCATCACCTCACTGCTGCATGCAGGCCTCCGATTCTCAACGGCAGCTATGAGAGGACAAAGGAAGTTCCGCCGTCTATCAAGTTCGACACCCCCCCCCCCCCCTTCCCCCAGCAGCCTCAGCTATAGCAGCAGAGCCACAGCAGGGGGGGGGCAGCCATCCGATCAGCTTTATCTCTCACTTAAATAAGGTTAAAAAAAAAAAAAAGATGCATCTTCAACACTCCAACAATGGGACCAGACTCCCTCCCCCTGTCTGCCTTCTCTCTCTTTCTCATTCTCTCTCCTCCTTTCTTCCCCTGTCCGCGGACGCTGGAGCACAAAGCGCCGCGTCGGCTCATCTGATGCCCCCGTAACACGATGACACACCAAAGCCCAGGTGGGCAGGAGCCCCTCGCTGGGACATGTGTCAGCGTCCAGCTCCTCTGCAGCTTTCTTGTGGGCTCCGCGGCCCACTGCTCGCTGTCTTTCCCCCCGGGCACAACGATAAAACCCATCTGCTCTGAAGACTCGGGCCTTTCTCTCTCTGTAATGATCCCTCGCACTGCATTCCCTTTGTCACACACACAGATCACGTTTCTCTTTTGAAATCGTTCCTTTTTTTCTCCTTTCTTTCTTTCTTTTTACATGGGGCAATAGGTGGCTGCTTCAGTTGTAAATTAAATGTGTAGAATAACTGTGCATTGAGGGCCGGAGTAGAGCATCTCTGGTCTCTGCCTCTGCCTCTGGGCGGTGGTGACACTGGTCCTCTGGTGGAAACACAACATTGACGGGCAGAAGAAAAGGGAAAAAGAGCTTGAATACAGTATGTTGATCCTTGCTAAGAGCTCGGGAACTGACCCTCTGGGCTGACCTGAACGGAAAACACAGAATAAATATCAGGGAATGAATTTGCTGACCACCTTTCTCACACAAAAATGTAGAATATTTCTTCCTTATCGTTGTCATAACGTTGTCTGATAATGCCAGGTGCGTGCAAGTCTTCATGCAAGCAAGCAGTTGTTATGAGACTGTGCCCTCTGCACAAATATATTCTACCCATCCATCCATCCCTCCATCTATCCCTCCCTCCATCCCTCCCTCCACCCCTCTCTCCCCTATCTGTGGGGTAAAGGAAGGTCACAGGTCATCTTCATCCATAGTATTTTCAGCTGTTTCTGAGCACCGCATGGCAGCTGTGTTGCTGGCTACAACCACCACTAGGCCAGGTCAGGGCCGGGCGGGCCGGTATCACACACACCCACACACCAATTGTGTGTAACGTGAACCCAGTGTCCTAAACCGCCGTGAGATCTACCCTCACGGGTCAATGGGACGGCAGGGAACCCAAACCTTGTGGGTAAACATAGTACTATGGGCCCAGAGCGCTGCTCAGCCCTCGCTGGTGCAACTCTCTCCATGGGTCAGGAGATGCACCAAACTACCCAGATGACCAGTTGTGTCCAGTCATGACTTTTTATCATAGTAATAATGATCTTCTGCAGCACATCTGACCCTTGAGGTCCAGACTGATAGTAAGATAGTCATAATGTCCCTGCTGAAGCTGTGACTAGTCTATTGTGAATTTTGCCGACACTTTGAAATCTCTGGAAGCCATCCAAGGCCCAGAGGGTTAGGGTTAGGGTTAACCCTAACCCTAACCCTAACCCTACTACCACCAGGGGTGGGACATCTGTGACACCTGAACCTTGAACCCAAACCTTCATTCTCGGAATACCAGATTAGCATGAGTCATGAGTCATCCAGGAGCCATCCTTGATCGGCTTCCTCATGATCCAGCCAATCACTGCCCTCACCCTCGGTCACACCGGCAGATCAGAATGACCTCTATGCACAGATAAAGTCAGCAGCGTGTGTACAGTTAGAAACACCACATCCCTGTTCGTGCACTTTTGTTTGTGATCCTAATCAACACGTTCGCATTGTACGCCGTTGACACCCAATCCCTTTAATCCCACGACTACTGCGGTTGAACTCCACCGTCTCAATATTATCCCTGGGAAATTCCATTAAAGGGGTGTTGTGTTTCTGAGTGTATTGTTTGTCTGGGGATAGCTGGTGTGGGAGCTGAGCAGCACGCTTGCTCTCTGTTACTCAATTACCAACAACAGGGCCATCTCGGCCTGGCCAGCCGCCAGCTCCTATTACCCCGGCTAATTAGGCCACGCCTGGCCCGCATTCCAGGTGATTTACTACAGGACTGCTCCAGCCCGGAGACCCATCCAGCGCTCGGCGCCGAGACACGCACGTCAAACCCAGCAGTCAAGGAACAGATCTTCTGGCCTTGAAATTTAATTAGCGTTAAGTATCTGCTTTCCCCACAACAGCCTGTCCCAAGGTAACAGATTAGATAATGATTATGTTCCTGTCCAGCTGTGTCTTGGCAGCTCCGCGCTGTTTGGTCGTGCGAGCGCTCTGCTCCTTGCTGTCTGCCGCTCACAAGCAAAGTCCAAGGCTGAAGATCCTTAGAGCCGGCATTCATTTTCCTTGGCCTGACCAGTGAGGGGAACGCTAGGGGACCGGTGAGGTAGAGCAGGTGCAGACGTGCTCACACATGGGGTTCTTCACATGAGGAGACCACACTACTGCCCATTACCCACTATGCTACTGCAACAGTAGATAGATGACCAATACTACCTTAGTCTGACCATACTGGTCACTGATTAGATGGGACGGTCAATATTATTAAATATTGTTAATTTATTTTAATAAAGGTGATACTTTAAGTCTCCATATATGTAGTTCCACTGCTATTCCACATTATGTAATAATCAGCCATACGTTGACGTAATTGAGACTCATCAAATGTGAATGTGAATCAGGCCAGGTCCAGCCTGGCTTATGTGCGTTGGCTGGCTTGTTTCTGTGCGGGACTGGTAGGACGGTAATGTCTGATAAATAAAGATGGGTCTTGTCACCTGGACACATCAGTTCCAATGCTTCCAATGCTAATCCAGCACAATGAGAGCGGGATAGCCAGTTAGCTCATGGGCTCACAACAACTAGCAGCAGCTTCCATAACATTAATGGTAGCGGTCAGTGGCTAAAGCAGTTACACTGATGATTCCTGCAATGTTAGCTATTTTGCTGCAATGGGTTCAACTATGTTGTCATGACTTGCTGTTTTGCACTTCCCTTTAGGCGGTGAATAAGTAGACCCAAGACACAGTGGGCTATTTGGACATCTACTAGGATCTTGATATTATATTGATATGAAGATATGAAAGTAAAGCATTTGCCCTTAGAAGTAAATTTAATTAAAATGGTTCTTAGCTAAGTAACCTAAGTGTAGGCAGACTTGAAAGGTCAATTGTAATAATATCATGAAAGAATAATTGTAAACATAGTACTCAACAGAATAGGTAATACGCAAGTCTTGATTTAAACTTTTCCTAAATGCTTTATTAAACATACAGACATGCACATTAAACGTAGCCATAAGTTGTTATTTTGCATGTGCTCTCAGGATATGTTGTGGTTGTGACCATCTTTGTAAAGAAGAGAGGCATGTATTGCACATGTATGCAGTAGTACAGAGTCAGTTGTCTATTGTATAGACAAGGTGTTCAATTGCTCAAGTGTTGTCAGGTGTTGGTTCGAGTGTACAGTGGTGCATAGTCAGTTGTCTATTATATAGACAAGGTGCAAGGTGTCACATGTTCACTTGTTGGTCCAGGGGGTGGCATGTGTGCCATTGTTATAATTAGAGTGAGGGCCTATGTATAGTACAACCATAGTACTATAAACGGACAGTCTTCTACTGAGCTGCTGGTTTGCAGGGGCTTCTTCCGAGCTACTCTTTGGCAGGGGGCAAGTGATGTCTTGAGCCTCATCATAACAGAAGTGAACATGTGACACCTTGCACCTTGTCTATACAATAGACAACTGACTCTGCACCACTGTACACTTGAACCAAGACCTGACAACACTTGAGCAATTGAACACCTTGTCTATACAATAGACAACTGACTCTGCACTACTGTACACTATCACTTGAATCAACACCTGAAAACACTTGAGCAATTGAACACCTTGTCTATACAATAGAGAACTCACTCTGCACTACTGTATACTACTATACAGTATACATGACATGTTATGTAATTGCACTGCCTGTATCATAGACACAGTCACAGCCATCCATGATCAGATACTGCTGTCTGGCCATGTCCTGTCCGGGTGGGGCTTGCACCTGAAGACCATCTTCGGGGGGGCTGGACATCGACGTTGCACAGCAGCTGACACCTGACTGGTGTTGCATCACAGTGTTCTCTGGCCTCAACCACACCAGGCATCCCAGCATCAAAGCTGCAACAGAACAGAAGGGAGATAGTGCATTAAAATAGTGCATTAAAATATTGGCCACAAATAAAATACAACCATACCATGTCCATAAAATGGAATAGCTAATACATGACAATGATAATTACCTCAAGTGCTGGTAACTCTTAATGTTTGGGAGCTTTTTGAAATAGCTACTCAGATGCTGGTGCCAGTTGTAGCTTTCAACAAGCACTGTGCCGTCCTCAACTCCGACAAGCTGTGGGGTGTTGACTTTCTTCACAGGAGCGCTGTCTCTCACTTCACCAGCAATGTCAGTAAAAGTGTCCACTCTGGTCTTCCTATAGCGCTGCTTGATCAAGCCAAAGCACCAGTCAGGAGCAAACTTGGTGTGGCCTGCAATCAGGAAGTGTAGGTCCAGCTTCAGGTGAAGCTTGTGCATGGTCTGCCTAGCACAGTACCACAGCACAAAGTTGTTCTTGTTTTGTCCACTGCAGTTGTCACAATGAAGGTCCACATGTGCTTCTCCAACTCCATAGTTGTTGAAGAAACATAGTTAATGACTGCATTGCTGCTCTTGACGCCATCACTTTGTCGATCAGGTAGTTCACTTGCTTTTATGGTACCTAAACATAAAAAAGCTCAATTAATGAACAGAAATACTGATCGAAGCCATATTACAAGAAATTCCTAACTTGCAGATCCCATCATAATTGTAGGTTATGGGTTACGATTTGCTTAATATCTACTGGAGAAAAACATCCTCTCTTAATCCCTTCACTTTAAACAAGACATAATTACATACATGCAGGGGTCAAAATGAACCAGCCAAATGTCTAGTAGATGAAAAATTGTACCCGCCAAACCTTTTTTCCCCCAGCCAAAAATAACATTTATATAAAGCCTTTTTGTGTCACGTAGACATACAGTACATTTAATCAGCATAATAACATGATATGGTGGTGAATAAAAACAGTGGTCAGCGCAGATTCCTGGTGCCACAGCACAGGTGGTGTTGTATTCCTATCCCCAACTGAAAATATTGATCAAGTGATTAGTCAACCCACTGCTAAATCACAAACTACTAAGCTATCCCATACGAATGAGCCTATGGTAAATTGATTACACTTATATAGCGCTTTTCCACCTTAGCGGCACTCAAAGCGCTTTACAATGGCCTCTCATTCACCCACATGCACCAATGGCGGTAGCTGCCATGCAAGGTGCTAACCTGCTCATTGGGAGCAATTTGTGGTTTGATGTCTTGCTCAAGGACACTTCGACATGTGGACAGTCGGAGCTGGGATTCGAACCACTGACCCTTCGATTATTGAACGACCCGCTCTACCAATTGATGTGTGTATAACCATACCAGCTGGGCAAGCTGACTTTGCTAGCTACCTAACCTAGCCCTAATTATATTGTCCTGCTCGATTGCTGTGCAACATATCAACTGACCAGTTGTTAAATGTACCCCTATTTCACAACACTGGTTATTCTAGCCAACAATGTCAAATATAGAGGGGTTTTCACAGCCCATCATCTGTCGGCCATGTTGGAGGTTGACGCTACTGAATGTAGATAGCTAGCTAGATAGAGAGATCAATAGACAGGTAGATAGACATATCTATCTACCTATCTATCTAGTCGTTAGCCTAAACCTGAGCTTACACCTGCTCTATATGTGACGCTTGTTTTGGCTGTCTGGCACAATATGGTTAGCTACATTAGCTAGTCACGAGACAGTCCCAGTCAGCTGACGTAGCATAGCTTTAGATGACAACAAGTTTGATTGCTGTGTGAATAGTTTGGGAGCGTGTCTATGTTCCCACAGCCCAATGGTCCCACAGCTCTATGGTCCCACAGCCCAATGGTCCCACGGACCAATGGGCTGTGGGACCATTGGGCCTAATTTTGAAGAAAAAAAAAAGTCTTAGTAATGTGGGACCAATTGGCTGTGGGACCATTGGGCCTAATTTTGAAGAAAAAAAGTCTTAGTAATGTGGGACCAATGGGCTGTGGGACCATTGGGCTGTGGGACCATAGAGCTGACCCCAATAGTTTAGCTACGTACGTTGTGAGGCAAGTGTTGGTGACAAGGACTAGCTAGCTTGTAGTAGCCAACCTTAGCTAAAGCACTTTGAGAGAAAGTGCACAGTATCTCCAACTCCCTGGGCCTTGAGTTAGCTAGCTATCATTGGGCTTCATTTCCTGAACTTAGCTTTAGCTTAGCGTGCAGCCAGGTTATGGGTTACTGTTTACTTCAGATATTACTCTACATTTCAACCAGACATTCCAGTGAAACCAGGTAGTTGAAATAACTTACCTGACTTAACTTACCAGGTAGTCAAAATAAATTTCTGATGGTGTCCTCAGTCCAGTCCGTACGCTTAATAATGGCTTGTAGCCACAGGCGAATTCGTCTGTCTTCCTCTGCTACTGTTTCAAGAATGCGCGCGCATACTTGTGCTGACTAGGCTGTAAAAGGGTCTATAATTAACAAACACTCGTTTATTTATGGCCGATGGCTCTACCACATAAATTCAATAACTGACATAGAACCACCAGGTAACCGCATTTTTACATAACTTCTATAACATCCAGTGAAAAAATATGTCATGGAACCTTGGTATGTCCACACCAAGGATAGAACTCACAATCTTCGCAGTGATAGGCAGCGCACATGGAGGTATAATATAAACAGCGCACTATCCACTCAGCCACCACTGACCTGTGAAATCTGTGAGGTCTTTTTGTTTTGATGTTCTGGGACCACTGCCTCTTGTGGTAGCAACATAGAACTGCAGGTCAACAACCGGCGGAGAAAGAAAGCAACAAATAGGCATTCCCTCTTCATGTTGCGTGGGCTTACAGCCAACGCACAAAAACAACATCCTCTCTCTAGCCCTTGCCTGTATATAACGAGAAGGACCTCCAGCTGTAACAATAGCAGCCTTAGAGGATACAGCATGCCTCTCTGGCTGCGATCAGAGAGAACCAGGGTTCTCTATTTAGGAATGTCCGCTTCTCCGGTCTTCTCTCTGACCACCACGGTGACCTGCTACTGTTGTTCTTGCTCGCTGATTTATGGGACGCTGGTGACCCTTCTGGAGTGGTGTCAGTTCCCGCACCCGGTCACCTCACTGTGTTATTGAGATAAATTTAGCCTGTTATATTTTAATACCCCCATACAGATCAAAATTGATCCCCACTAGACAAATGAATTACAGATGTACAAGTCCACTGGGCTTCCACTGATCAGAGAATGGGCTGAATAAAGTTCAACAGTCAGAGGCTACAAATCAATAAATCCAGCTCTAAGATTACTGGTTTACTAGATGCAGTAACCAGAGGCTGGTTCATGTACTGATAGAAGCAATATTTAGTTTCTGCTGATACATTGAACACTATGCACTAATAACAGGAAGAACATCACCTGGCTGACATCAAAGTGTCACGCTGGTCTGAGACAGCTGTTCAGAAGTCTGCTGAGAGACACAATATCCTCTGGGTGTAGGCTGACAGGGATATGATATGTGTGTGTGTGTGTGTATGTGTGTGTGTGTGTGTGTGTGTGTGTGTGTGTGTGTGGCTTTGAGCCCTGACATGGATGCATCAGTTGGCAGACAGACACACACACACACACACACACAGACACACAGACACACACAGAGTAGTGGCGCGCGTGTCCGGGCTGAGCAGCGTAGAGGAAGTATGGAGTTAGCAGCTCTGTTAACCCGTCCACCGGATGACCACAGCGCCCGGCCCCGCCCCGTTCTCAACACATACCGGGCTGGATTAGAACAGGGAACCAGAGCAGCGGAGAACAGAAACCGGATCCCTCCCCCTCTCCACTCACCCGCTGTCCCCACAAACCCCTCCCCAAAAACATCCTCGGCACTTCCTCCTACAATTAGTGCGACCTTGTTGCGTTGGGGACGGGGACGGGGGGGGGGGGGGGGGCGTTGTGAAAGTCAAGACCGAACCCCCCAGCGGCGTGTTTTCAGCGGGCAGTGCGGTGAGCCTGAAGGCTAGGGGTTATCATGAAAATAGCTCTGCTAGGCTCGGTAAACTGAGAGCGTATAAAGCAAGTGGACAACAAGCAGCGTCATAATTTCTCGTCCCCAGGGATCTTGTCCCCTCGTCCCCTCGTCCCCTCGAGCGTCCTCCGGTCGCAGCGCGCTCGTCTGTTGGTTTAGTAACAGCAGAAGGGGGCGGAGCTTGCGGGGCTGGCCGACCCTTTTTGAATGGTGCGAGCTGCAAAGCCGGCGTGGGCTCTGACACCGCGCCCCGTCAGGGGACCAGGCTGTCCCACATGTCTCCTCTGAGACGCCAGGCGTCACCGACAGCTGCTCAAGGTCACCAGTCAGGCCCATCACAGGTAGCGTATCAGCTGAAAGGCATGCCGCCGCTCCGCAGAGACGCCCAGGCCGGGCGGGGGCCCCGGTTAAAAGGGCCCTGGGACTCTTTTAGGCCCCGACTGCAGACGGCTCGCGGGCAGAGTTGGCGCTGGTCCTGTGAGCGTGACGGACTGATGAAGGCTTAAAGAGCCGGCGCGGGCCTCGCCAAACTCACACACACACTCAGCGAACATCACAACACATGCCACGCACACACACACACACACACACACACGCCCCGCGGGACAAGTGCTCAGCACAGACTCTAAAACTCCCTGCACACACACACTCTCATACACGCACACACACAAATGCACACACACACACACTCATACACGCACACACACGCACACACACACACAAACACACACACAAACGCGCACACTCATACACGCACACACACACACACACACACACACACACACACACACACACACACACACCCCAGCAGAAATCAGCCAGTCCCTGGAATCCCTCCTCTGGTTCCTAATTTAGTTTAGTAGTGCAGCCAGCTGGACACACAGACTCCCTCTACTGCTCTCATCCCAGTCTCATCCCTCTACTGCTCTCATCCCAGTCTCATCCCTGTACAGCTCTCATCCCAGAGTCTCATCCCTGTACTGCTCTCATCAACCAGGGATTCAAGCACCCATGAGCCGGTTCACAGGGAGGGACTCTCCACGTTCTTATCAACTCTGCTCGTTAAGTGATAAACAAGCTGACCCAGATGACAAAGCAACAACTCACACGTGTGATAAGATCTATTCACAGGACTTTGAATCTAATCGTGTCCATCTCAACCCTTGAATGAAGTCACTGCTTACCGGCCTGATCTAGAAATCTCATCCCCGTTTCCTTGACAACTCACCCCTGATCCAGTAATGAGCTCCACACACACACACACACACACACACACACACACACACACACACACACACACCTGGCGTCACGGCCACTGAGGTCCGAGCGAGGACAGATCGCTGGTGGTGAGTCAGAGTGAGCCTGAATCCCATCTTATCTCCAGGCTGTAAGAGCCCAGAGCCCCACGGCACAGCTGAGGGGGGGGGGGGGGGGGGGAGGGGGTATGTAGACAGTTTCCTTCCTTCCTTCCTTCTCACTGTCTACCTCATTCCATCCACATTTTGTGGACGCTGAAGTGTGACTTAAAAAAAAAAAAAAAAAAGCTTCCAGGGTTTAAAAGCTGTCCTTTCTGTCCCTTCCATTTCTGTGTTGAAAGATTTGAGAGGTTTAACCTGCACTTCCACACATCTATTAATAACGCTGTCATAGTCCTGCCTGCACTCTGATACTCTCCCTCTCTCTCTCTCTCACACACACACACACACACACACACACACACGCCTGCACACAAGCACACGCACGCACGCACGCACCTCAGCTCAAACAGAGATTATACTGTTCATAGTGCACCATAATCTAAGCATTGCAGGCTTCTGGGGAGTCTGCCGCCGGTGCTCCAGGTATCTGATCATGTTAGCACACCTCCCCATAAATGAAGAGAGAAATGAAACAGAGAAAGGTGGCAGGGCCTCAACGCCTGGCCCAGGGCCAGCTCTGCTCTGAACGCCAACGCTTCCACACTGAGCACATGAAAGGTATGTGGATCCTGCAGTGCTCCTGCTCATTCTCTACCTGTCCCCCTCCACACACACACACACACACACACACACACACACACACACACACACACACACACACCTCCCCACCCCGGCAGCAGGGGTGTAGTGTGGCAGAGACATCGCCGTCCTCCAGGGTATCGGCCCCCAGCCCCGGCGGAGAGGAGGACATAACTCCAGCCCTGTCCCGTCCTGCGGTCAGCTGTGGAGAGGCATCTGACTGTGACTCTGCCCCGGCCACATCAAAGTGTCTGAGCGCGGGGCTGATCTGGTCAGCGCAGGCCTGCTCTCCACCGCGCCCAGGGGACTTGGACCACGTTTTACCAAAGGGGGTTTCAAAAGCACGGGGTCCCGGAGATGAAGCGTATTCTGTGACACAGGTCTATATATCAAGAGCACATGATCAGGAGAAGAAGGGGGGGCGACGCCGTGTTCAACACAGCCAGGGCGGAGCGTGGAGAATGTGTGTGAATTCCACGTGTTAGCCCGCTAATCCCGCTAACATGGCGACCTTTCCGGGAAGCCCACATATCACTGGAGTGATTACCGCGTCCGTCCAGGGTCATGAAAAGACACAGACTTGACCACTCTGAACAGGCTGGACTCACACAACAAACACAAACATGGACTGAACCAAATCCTTGGGTATGATGTCAATAACAGAAGACAATGGTTTCTCCTCTGTATCCCTTAGGATTTGAATCACATTGACGTATTCTGTCAGTTTCCCTTCATGGACTGAAGGAGAATCCCAGTGTCTATTGAGAGAGCCAGGCTGGTCTTGTCCTGTCTAGCTTTAACAGGCTGCGAGTTCACCTCAGACCTGCAGTAGTGGACCAGATCATTACTTCGGTACCATTTCCTGTGACATCCACACTTTGACCCTGAGAACAGCCAGAGCTCCAACTCTTACTGGTAGAGGTACTGTATGGGCGGCTTGTGGGTCAGGAGGTCATTCAATCATCGCAGGGTCAGAGGTTCAAATCCCAGCTCCTCCTGTCCACATGTCGAAGTGTCCTTGGGGAAGACACTGAACCCCAAATTGCTCCCAATGAGCAGGCTAGCACCTTGAATGGCAGCTGCCGCCTTCGGTGTGTCAATGTGTGTGTGAATGGGTGAATGAGAGGCCACTGTAAAGCGCTTTGGATAAAAGAGCTATATAAGTGTAGTCCATTTACCATTGATCATGACTGCTGGTGTAACATGTTCAGTGTTAGATTTGAGGTGGGCTCACAGTCCATATCTACCCCACCAGCAGCTCAGAATGTCTGTCAGGGTTGTGTGTAATACGGAGGGGTTTTCCGTGTCGCAGAGCTAATGAAAGACCCTCTTCCCTCTCGGTGACCACTCTCTTCCTCATGGCCCATGGGCCGATGATTCGTTCAGCTTACTCATGTTACTCCCCCAAAGAAAATCATATTTCATACTGGCCCTTGAGAATTCAGCTGGCAGGGCTGAATGACGCCCCTCGTCTGGACAGTGCCGTCTCACAAAAGAGCTTCCAAAACACGGCCATTTTAGGCACCCATGACCGACTCGTTTGCGTTAGTGTCAGAGGTCCAGAGAGAGGCCGACATAGAGGCAGTCCTTGGTGTCTCTCCAATGTCCTCCCCAGTAACAAGGCCGGCT
This sequence comes from Borostomias antarcticus, assembly GCF_949987555.1. Taxonomy (NCBI): domain Eukaryota; kingdom Metazoa; phylum Chordata; class Actinopteri; order Stomiiformes; family Stomiidae; genus Borostomias; species Borostomias antarcticus. The sequence goes on along the minus strand of NC_140235.1, from coordinate 33,751,149 downwards.
CTGTCTGACCGATGAGCTGGCCCAGTCAAACTAGCCACTGACATCAGAGAGATGACCAATGACCAACCGCCAAGCGAACCCTGCTATAATTAAACGATAACTGACCACGGCTACTGGTCACTAACCACTGGCAACATGATTGATGATGGCTTTGTCTTATTGATCAGTTGATTGAATCAGAAGGGTTAAGTTCTATCTCAGGGCAGATCTTCATAGACGAGGACAGATCAAGAGACTCTGTTCAAGCTGACAGGTCTGTGTCCAGCTCTGTCCAGCCCCAGATGGACTCTGTCATCCCCCTGAAGACTCAGGTCATGAGGGAAGGTCTCATCCGGGGATGAGGCGTGTTAATCGTGAGGGAAGCGTTCTGGACAGGAAGGGGACCGGAGGGGAGTCTAGCAGGTCCACCTGTCATCCCTCACTTCCTGTTCCCCCTCTCCTCCTCTACCCCCTGTCCGTGGCATTCACAGATACTCCCACATTAATATGCACCCAATAGCAGCACTTTAATCATCCTTAAATAACCCTCTTACAGGCTCAGCTGTATACATCTTCTTAAAATCAGAAACTGGACACTGATGGCATTGTATTTGAGGTTATTTTTGGTGGAGATATTGTTTTTCGATAACCGTTGTTATTAATAAGATAAAATGATATATTTCCATTTGAAAACATAGTTTTCTAGGTTTATTATGGTTTGTTTGTGACAGCCTCTTCTCTAATGTTGATCCATTGAAGGCTGGTGTATCATGTGTCACTGACACCAGTCAACAAATCCACGCCAAACATTTGGTGTCACCACGAGCAGCCATATCAAAGCTCTGACTGCCAAGTCAATAAGTCCCAAAGGAAATGGTGGAAGACACAGATAGTTAAAGCGATTCCTCACTGCTGGACCTAAATCAGGGAGCCGGCCCAACGCCAGCTATGACTGCAGCGCTTAGTATAACCCCACACTCACACATCTCAATGGAGAGGCAGGAGATAGAACTTCACTATAGAATGAGAGGATCAAAATGGCCACCGATTCACCCAGACACGCTATCTCTGCTGCTCCACTTACGGAGGGAAAAAAAATATGATGCTGTTTTTATTTAGATGTATTTACGATGCTACAGTCGAATAGTATGACGTCTGTTAGCCTGTGACTATTCAGACGGTTAGTTGATTGGTTGGTTGATGGTTGGTTGGTTGGTTGGTGGGTTGATGGTTGGTTGGATGGTTGGTTGGTTGGTTGGTCGGTTGGTTGGTTGGTTGGTTGGATGGTTGGATGGTTGGTTGATGGTTGGTTGGTTGGTTGGTTGGTTGGTTGGTTGGTTGATGGTTGATGGTTGGTTGGTTGGTTGGTTGGTTGGTGGGGTAGTTGATGGTTGGTTGGATGGTTGGTGGGATGGTTGATGGTTGGTTAGTTGGTTAGTTGATGGTTGGTTGGTTGGTTGGTTGGTTGGATGGTTGGTTGGTTGGTTGGTGGTTGATTGATGGTTGGTTGGTTGGTTGGTTGGTTGGTTGGTTGGTTGGATGGTTGGTTGGTTGGTTGGTTGGTTGGTTGATGGTTGGTTGGTTGGTTGGTTGGTTGGTTGGTTGGTTGGTTGGTTGGTTGATGGTTGGTTGGTTGGTTGGTTGGTTGGTTGGTTGGTTGGTTGGTTGGTTGGTTGGTTGGTTGATGGTTGGTTGGTTGGTTGGTTGGATGGTTGGTTGGTTGGTTGGTTGGTGGGGTGGTTGATGGTTGGTTGGATGGTTGGTTGGTTGGTTGGTAGGTTGATGGTTGGTGGGTTGGTTGGTTGATGGTTGGTTGGTTGATGGTTGGTGGGTTGGTTGGTTGATGGTTGGTTGGTTGGTTGGTTGGTTGGTTGGTTGATGGTTGGTTGATGGTTGGTTGGTTGGTTGGTTGGTTGCTTGATGGTTGCTTGATGGTTGGTTGGTTGGTTGGTTGATTGGTTGGTTGGTTGGTTGGTTGATGGTTGGTGGGTTGGTTTATGGTTGGTTGGTTGATGGTTGGTTGGTTGGTTGGTTGGATGGTTGGTGGCTTGGTTGATGGGTTGATTGATGGTTGGTTGGTTGGTTGGTTGGTTGGTTGGTTGGTTGGTTGGTTGGTTGATGGTTGGTTGGTTGGTTGGTTGGTTGGTTGGTTGGTTGGTTGGTTGATGGTTGGTTGGTTGGTTGGTTGGTTGGTTGGTTGGTTGGTTGGTTGGTTGGATGGTTGGTTGATGGTTGGTTGGTTGGTTGGTTGGTTGATGGTTGGTTGGTTGGTTGGTTGGTTGGTTGGTTGGTTGATGGTTGGTTGGTTGGTTGGTTGGATGGTTGGTTGGTTGATGGTTGGTTGGTTGGTTGGTTGGTTGGTTGGTTGGTTGATGGTTGGTTGGTTGGTTGGTTGGTTGGATGGTTGATTGATGGTTGGTTGGTTGGTTGGTTGGTTGGTTGATGGTTGGTTGATGGTTGGTTGGTTGGTTGATGGTTGGTTGGTTGGTTGGATGGTTGGTTGATGGCTGATGGTTGGTTGATGGTTTGGTCGGTTGAGTGCCTCAGTCACCAGCCAGCTGATGCAGGGGCAGATTGAGGCCATCATGGCCTAGCAGGATCAGGCCAGGACTGTACATGAGCTTGCCTCTGACCCCCCCCCCCCCATGAAATCCTAGACGGGTGCCTTTAAACAATGGACCAAAAGCAGGTCAGTGGGGTTGAGCAAATGCTTGGTTAACACACATGCACGGCCCATAGATATGACGAGAGAATAAGGGATGGGAATCTCACACACTCACACACACACACACACACACTCCTCTGAGCACACGCCTTCTATGAATGAACACGACTCACAGACGGAAAACAATTACACTGAGTACATGAGTGAGGCATGGCTGGGGATTGAGTTAGGGCCAGGTTTTCTAGCAGATACCTGATGGATTAAGGCAGCTGTGCATTTTGACAGGTCCTTGCTTCTCTCCTGACTCACTGTCAGCTGAATAGAAAGAGGTGTGTGTCGTCGAACAGCGGCGGTGAACGTGAAGAATCCAGAGTGCTCTTCATGCGGAGAGCATTAAACACCAAACAAACGGAGAAAGAGGGTACTAAGACAGACACACAAAGAAACGCATTAAAGAATGCATGTTTCAGCACGCTGTTCCAATTCCCGTGCTAACAAATATGTGCCCACAATACCAATGAGTTATTGAGACAAGCCAAATCACAGAACCAGCGATCATGCATGGATTTGAAGTGTCAACGGTGGGATTTCCTTAGCTTTTGTCAACAGGCAGACTTTCCAACTGTAATTTACCTGTCAAATGGACATGGAAATCCTCCTCTAAAGTAAAATTCATTTCATACACCATACAATAACCTTAAACTAGCATGCATTCTCATCCAAAAAACACTAAACTCATAAACAGTTGGTTAAAACATTAGGAATCCAGGTCGCCAAAAGATGAAAGGAGAGCTCGAGTGTAAATTACCAGGGCTAATGGAGCCAGCCTCTCAGGTGCCACATCACAGGGGCTCTATTGTGGTCCACACGGGTCCCCTCGGGCTCAACGACACACAACACTAGTTATTAAGTGACCAGTTGCTGCAAGCTATTTGCGAATTGGATTGTTATGTAACGGGCATGATATAATTAATCTAATTAACGTTTTCACTACTCCCCAAATGCCCAACACACTAATTTCCAACTGTGCCCTAGTAAATAAGTGTGGTGGTGGTGGTGGGCAGCATCCTAATTTGAGCTGCAGGAAACCACGCCAGCCATCTGACACCAGCGCGCGCGGGGGGGGGGTTAGTGTACAAGAAACATGCATCGCGACAGAACATCTCCAAATCGCTTTCCGCATTTCTGAAATCGAATCCGTTGACATCAGGAGAGTGACATAATCCTCAAGACATCCTAAAATTGCGAGCCTGCAAATGGAGCGCCAGGGGTGGTTTGGAGATGTGTGGACCCGTTTCTACTGTAGAGGTCGAGAAAAGAGGGGCGGACTCTTAAACGTCAGCGCGCCCCGAGATATAAATCTCTCCAAACCGCCTCCTGTGCCCGGTACAGCGTAATTCCCAGACAGCTGCACATCTGCACCGTCAATCCGCTCTGCAAGGCACGCGCGTGGACAACTGCACACCGTGCGACACACTTGGCTACGAGAAAAATGGAGAATAGAAATTGTCCATATTTTTGGTTACGATATCAAGGTCATACTGCATTTTGGGGATTATAAAAACATAAGAGAATCGCGAGCATATATATTGTTCCAAGAAAAATAACAGACGTTTTTGACGGTCATTTCACTCAATTGGTAGAACACACAACACACAACAACTGCTCTCCTGTGTGGCGCAATTCGTTGTGTCCCCCTGGGCTTTGGCAGTCCGCTCGTGCGCCGGGATTGCTGATGTCTTCATTTGACTCCTTGCAGTTGGAGATGGTGGATCTCTCTCGGATTTCCAACGTGGAAACGTACCATCCAATTAGTTTTCTACGGAGTGCCTGGGGAGAGCGCAGCAGCACGTTGGGTCATTCTCTTTAGCGCGTACCTGTGGAGAGACGCCCGGGTGCGTTGAGCGGCCAACCAACAGACACCCTTCAAGCGCCAATTTACCTTGAGCGTCATTTTTACTTTTCCATGGACATTGTAGTAAATTAAATCACACTTGGATGAACATCTCTGATCCTGATTGTTCAAATTAAGACTGACAGTCCGAATAACCTTTGGATACAACTGTTTCTGAATCATCTTGGAACGTTAATGCATCGCTGTGTTTTCTACTTGGAACTTGATAAGCCTAGTGATATATACAGGTCTGCATGGGCCAGATTTAAGGTAAGAACCAGAGGGTACAATATCTAATTAATGATTTTTTTAAATATTTTTGATAGACGAATATAGGTAGGCCTAATCAAACTTATGTTCCATTAATACATTTATATTAACATTTGTAATATATATATATATATATATTTATATATATATCAAATATTCGCAATTCATATAGAATATTTCATAATTTACACGATGTAGACCTATGCATTTAATTTGCAGTCATTGTGCCATTAAGTAGATTCACGTAAGCTCGGGGAATCCCCATCTGTCACATTCATACCAACATTTGGGTTATCTAATGGCCAATGCGCATATACGACTCATAAACGAATGTTTGCGTAAAGGCGCACCCTAAGCCAAAAGTAGCAGCCATCCATTGCGCTAATATATTGTAAATTATCACTAAAATAGGTCTAAAATTACTTAGCATTGAGATAGCTGAATATTCATGCAAAATCGTTATGCCTTAAGAAATAACTTGTACACAAATTCTAAAACAATTGGCTAAAAGTGTGAAAAATATGGAAAGCAATTCTGGAGAAAAATTGCCATATTAGTAGGCCTATTTTGTTCCAGTTTGTATCCAGTCTTTTTAATGTTCTTTAAATAAAAAATGTCAAATCAGTTCCATATATGTCTAAGGTTTATTATTCCCCCTAGCTCCCCTACAGTCACTGAACAGGCCGAGTCTCTTCACATGGCACATGGTTACTATTGCTAAATAGCCCACATCATCATTACCCAATACCCTTTTCTGTTAGAACGCCTTTACCAAGTCAGGAATTTTACTCCTAACAGGATTATAGAAATTGATATTTCATCTAAATTCCCCGTTCTTTATTTCATCAACCCCAATGGCCAGTTCTGAACCACTGAAAACATATTATTGGAGCTGCATTTATTTCTATAGTTAAAAAATATATATGTATTTCAAAGGATGATTCAACTCATGTGTTTGTGTCTTTTGCAGATTCCTTCATAGGAACTAAGTGTAAGATGAAGTTATGGGATGTTTTGGCCACGTGTTTGTTGCTCCTGAGCTCTGCCTCCACGCGCCCCCTGTACCAGAACCTTCAACCCGCCCATATCCAGGAGCGCTACCGTGACCCTCTGTCCCTGGAGGAACCCGAGCTGGAGGCCAGCCTGCAGGACCTCTCCATGGAGGATCAGTGTGAGTCTAGTGTGATGGACAGGGGTCGCAACATGCTCATGTATTTTAAACCGAGACGTGTCATATCAGAGTCGTATCTCGCCCCAGGTCTACCAGGGCCAGAGCGTGTCTTCAGCAGAGCAGCTCACAGAGCAGCACACAGAGCAGCTCACAGGCCCAGTGAGTGATTGACCCTGCCGCGCCCTCAGACAGGCAGCTTGTCTAACCACAGGTCGGAACAGCTGGCTGTGGGCAACATCACAGTGATGTCAAAACAACTGTGGCTGGACGAGCCAGACGTAGTAGCTGTGGCTCCCGTCCCGAGCAGAGTAGAGCCGAGCAGAGCCTCCACATTCCTGCTGCTCCCTGTTTACGTTCCCCCCTGCACCCTGAGAGAGCGGGACCCGTGCCCTCACCCCTGTCTGTCGGCCTGGGCAGCAAAACATGGCGTTTCCCCCTCTAACCAAGTTACAGCAGGCAACCTGAACCAGATGACGACCAGAGGGGAGAGGCTGGAGTACTGAGCCCCAAAGGGGAGAGGCTGCAGTACTGAGCCCCAGAGGGGAGAGGCTGGAGTACTGAGCCCCAGAGGGGAGAGGCTGGAGTACTGAGCCCCAGAGGGGAGAGGCTGGAGTACTGAGCCCCAGAGGGGAGAGGCTGACGTACTGAGCCCCAGAGCCGAAGAGGAAGCCCTCGCCGTGTTTATGTTCATTTAGCGGCAGTGAGGGCGAAGAATTCCTGTTGTTTAGAAGAACCTGACACTGGCTTGTCTTTACACAGTAGTAAACGCGCCAGAGGGCTAGATAAGGAATGGAACATTCAGAGAAATGTTTTTCCCTCACTTCATGTGTTTAGCGCCAGTGTCCTCACCTCCTCAGTGAAACCTAAGACCATTAACTATGCAGCACGGCGCAAACAGCACTGGGACTCAATGGGAGGTTTGCCCTTTTGTTTCATGTGGGATATCAGGGAAGCGTTGGGTCTTTAGTAGGCAAGTACCTCTGCAGCTGAGTAAGGTAATGACTTCTATCAGAAAGCTTCAGAAAGCAGGAAGACATCCTGTGTGTGTGTGTGGTGGAGGGAGGCCAACTGTCTCTCGAAGGTTTTAATTGCACGTAATGAACAATTTTCAGATGCCTTGTTGGATCCTTGTCATGACTTGACTTTGGTTTCTGTGGAGCAACATTGATGCTTTAAATCTCTAAATCCTCATCTAAATAAAGAGCTGACTTTGGAGAACGTTCAAACAGGTGCCCCGTTCCATGAATGATCCAGTCCAGCAGTGGACAGGGGGGTGCTGTTCTGAGCAGTGGACAGGGGGGTGCTGTTCTGAGCAGTGGACAGGGGGGTGCTGTTCTGAGCGGTGGACAGGGGGGTGCTGTTCTGAGCAGTGGACAGGGGGGTGCTGTTCTGAGCAGTGGACAGGGGGGTGCTGTTCTGAGCGGTGGACAGGGGGGTGCTGTTCTGAGCAGTGGACAGGGGGGTGCTGTTCTGAGCGGTGGACAGGGGGGTGCTGTTCTGAGCAGTGGACAGGGGGGTGCTGTTCTGAGCGGTGGACAGGGGGGTGCTGTTCTGAGCAGTGGACAGGGGGGTGCTGTTCTGAGCGGTGGACAGGGGGGTGCTGTTCTGAGCAGTGGACAGGGGGGTGCTGTTCTGAGCAGTGGACAGGGGGGTGCTGTTCTGAGCAGTGGACAGGGGGGTGCTGTTCTGAGCGGTCTCACTGCACAACTCTCCTCCTGTCTGCGTGTGTCAGAGGGGAGAATAGGAGCGATCACTGCTGACACACAATAGGTGTCTAAATCAAAGGGCAGAGGGTGTCTAAACAAATTGGCCCCTGGCTGGCTCACCTGATACGCCAGCGGCGGCCCAATCAGCTGTGGCAATGCGTAGATCGTATGACCTGTGATCTGAGAGCAAGAGATGTGGGACAGGTGGGACATGGCCAGCCAACTTTTATTAACTCCCCCAAGTCTTCTCCTGTTTACCAAACACACGCACGCCCACAGAAACATGCAGTTGACACTGCTGTTGGGTAATATATTTATATTGGTACTAACAGAGTCATTTAGCAGTCATGTTTTTTCTGTGTGTTGCTGGCTGGGCGATCAGGCCGTGTGTAGAAGGTGCAGGAGGGAGTTGAGTCTGATGGAATCAACATGTCCTACATGAGGATCAAAGGCCTGGCCTGCTATTCTCTAGCCCCCCTCAGTGCAGGTCAGAGAACAGGGTGCATGTTTTGAGTTTGGGGCAGAGTAAGTGGTCTAAGAGTTTAAATCTGCTTCAACTCAATGTCACAATCCGTATAATTTCTTCCTAGTTGTCCTTTGAAGCCCAAAATCTATGTTTTCAATGGAAAGAAAAAGACTGTCCATTCCAGGGAATTTAACAAAGAGAAACAAGTTTGCTAGCTCTTCATAACCTGTTATAAGTGATCATTAGTTTCATGCATCGTGGATGGTTTGACTGGTTTGGTTGGACTGGTGGTTGGACTGACTCATATGTACTGTACTTTCTCTTCCAGATGACATCACAGGCCCATATCCAGAGCAGTTTGATGACGTAATGGATTTTATCAAGGCTACCATTGGCCGACTGCGGAGGTCTTCAGAGCCCGGCCGGGCCTCCAGGGGCAGAGGGGAGCAGGCGAGGCAGAGAGGAGCAGCAAACACGGAACGAGGAGGAGGAGGAGAAGAGAGGAGAGGGCGTAAGGAGAAGAAGAAGGGTCGGGGGCGGAAGGGCAAAGGCAGTCGAGGAGAGAAGGAGCGGGAGAGGACGGTCCAGACCAGGGGCTGCCTGCTGAAGGAGGTGCACCTGAACGTCACAGACCTGGGGTTGGGCTACCAGACCAAAGAGGAGCTGATCTTCCGCTACTGCAGCGGGCCCTGCGTGGAGGCGGAGACCAACTACGACAAGATCCTCAACAACCTCACCCACAACAAGAAGCTGGACAAGGACACGCCCTCACGCACCTGCTGTCGACCTATCACCTTCGACGACGACTTGTCCTTCCTGGATGATAACGTTGTGTACCACACTCTGAAGAAGCATTCCGCCAGAACATGTGGTTGTGTCTGAGGACGGACGATTGTCAGCCGACGGACGTGAGTGACAAGTGGTGGCGACATGAGGCCGCCGGTGGAGAACCCCGCCCGAGCGAGGACCTGTCCCGCGTTCCTAACGCGGCGCCCGGACGTCCCGACTCGTAGGAGGGAACGGAAGGTCTGGTCAGAACTGCTGCTGTACTCCCGGACCCCCGCTGAGGGGGGGCAGCCTGGCCCAGCCCACGGGTCAGGAGGGGCTGGCTAGGACTGACCTCAATCACATGAAATATGAACGCATTACAGCTCATCAAAGAGGCACTACAGTCAACACAGTATTTACTTCTCAAAAACTCAACCAACATTGGATCGCCTGATCAACCAATCACATCAGACACATGCTGTACAGTAGTGTGTGTGTGTGCGTGTGTGTGTGCATTTGGGAAAACTCCCGTGAAGCTACGGGTGAAGCTACGCTGTTAAACTCACAAGGTCCGTCTTCTAGAGGGTTAATGAGAGCAGGCTGGACTGAGAGGAATGGTGTTGAGAAGTCGCTCCGCTTTATTCTGAAACACCTCATTTTTCCACAGGAGCATCTATGTTCCCAGGAAGGTCAGTTTTCCAGGGTCAGCTCCTCAGACTCACAGCGGGAACAGGCGGAGGGAGGGGCCTCCCAGCTCAGTCCAGAGGGTTCTGGTTCCAGAGCACAATGTTTACATTCAGAACCAAGGAGGAGGAATCGACATGAGAGAGGACTCAGCCTGTTCACCTGCCTGGTTCTCCCACAGAAAGACACTTCTGCTGCAACGCATCTATGTAAAATCCCAAACATTTAGAAATATATATATATATATATGAGAAATGTATTTATTAAGATTGAATTAACTTATTATTATTTATTGCAGTCAATTTTATGAGAAATGTTTGTTTTTCTTATTTATTTTAAACTTTGTCCTGAACGGTGCCAAAGTGGAGCATGTGTTTCTAAGGGAAATCAGATTGCGCTAATCAAACTCATCCTTCACTCTCAAAAGCTCTATTGCTTCACCTGAACTCCAAAGGTATTTCTATCCACACCCACCACAGTTTCCAAAACATGGATTTATGAGACTACTAGGTTCATGAGGGCAGAGGGAGAGAGAGAGAGAGGGAGAGAGAAAGAAAGAGAGAGAGACAGACAGACAGAAAGGGGGGGGGGGGCAGGGTGGACCAATACAACCTTTTAAACTAAAAATCTTATCTGTGCTTTAAATCATGGTGAAGGATGCCAGGTTTGAGTGTCTGTGACAGCGCACCTCATTGTTCCTAATGGGAACCAGAGAGGACGGGTCTGAGCTGTTTGGGACGGGGAACCAGAGAGGACGGGTCTGGGCTGTTTGGGACGCGGGGAACCAGAGAGGACGGGTCTGGGCTGTTTGGGACGGGGGAACCAGAGAGGACGGGTCTGAGCTGTTTGGGACGCGGGTCTGGGAGGAACCTGTCAGCTGCTGCTCAGAGGCAGGGTCAACAGACTTCTGGCCACTCTGGCGTACCATTATCTGTTTACAACGGAGCTTACAAATCCCTTCTTCTCCTTTTAATATTCCGGATTGCTAATATGTTTTTCCAACAATGGTACAACCAAATCTAAAGAGCGTATTACCAAAAGGGCCTCATTGTTTGCGACATTGTGCAGATTGGGTCTCTTTCTTTCAACTTAATTGAACTTTACATCTAGATGGATTTCCAAAAGTTTTGCAAAAATATCAAAAGTCAATGCCGCCAGGGGTAGGAATATCACCAGAATTCAATCTTGTTATGACCTGCCTCATTGACCTTGAGTGGGGCAGGACTGTCCGATTGTCCTTTAATCAGCACAGCGCTGAAGTTCATGACATGCTTGGCCACCAGAGTCTGGTAGCTCAGCCCCTCTGCCTGGCTCTGGACCAGGTCAGAGTCTGGTAGCTCAGCCCCTCTGCCTGGCTCTGGACCAGGTCAGAGTCTGGTAGCTCAGCCCCTCTGCCTGGCTCTGGACCAGGTCAGAGGAAAGGCTTTGTAGTGGTTACCGTCCCACTGGGCTTCAGCGTTGCCCCCCGTCTCCAGTCTGACAGACAGCTCTGTCTCGCTGATCTGCGGCTGGAAAGCGATCCTCTAACAGGAAGCTCAACCAACTACTCCCCCTAGCAGAGGCCCACCGCTGTGTGAGACCTTTTATGGAAGGTTTGGTTTGGGCTGTCTTTAGCCAAGCTGGTGTAAATGTCTTATGAACAGACAATGCAACAAAGACTGTGCAACCTGACTGAGTGGGAGAGAGGGGTACGCTAGGGTAGCCAGGCATTCGCAGTTCCATTAACAGTCCTTCAAAACATCTACAGAACAGGACCGAACACCCAGAGGATAACTAGAGGGTGTTTGAGTGCGTGTTAGTGCTCCCGTGTCACGCCTCTCTGGAGAGCAGCTTGTGAGACCCGGGGACCCGCAGGCCTTGATGTTAGCGTGGATTATGGACCAGAGTGTCTGTGCTCAATCAACAGCAACCAGCTTTGCGCCATAATCCCCCCCGAACACAGAACACATCCACGGCATCAGGCTGAATTTAGGCCAAATACTGGAGAGAAAAACCTACCCTTTATCACAGGCAGCATACTTCATCAATTGGATCATCTGCCCTGTTAACAACTGATTTGAGCCTAAGCCTTTCCAGATGAGAACACTCATGCAGGAGACTTCCCAGCAGCCCCCTGTCCTCCTGAGAGCCTCTGACCTCCTACAGCCTCTACTAGTGTGTGTGTGAACTGTGACCATCCTGATTATCATGTTGCACCAGGCAACAGGCAGACTGTGGGGCACACTGCTAAACCACCAGGCTACTATTGCGTTTGTTTTCAGTCCAGTCCTCTGTGAAAAAGCTGTCATGTTGTCTCACTCGTTTTGTGTTACTGAACCAAAGCTCTCGACAAACTTTATTTTTGTACAATATTCATTTTATAACTTTTTACAGAATTAAACTTGTTTCTATCAAATATACACGTGCGTGTGACTGTGTCTAATAGTCATGACTCAGCAAGACAAACTAACATCTATAACAGAGCAGACGGAAGACAGGTGTGTGTGTGAGGTGTTGAGGGGGCATGTTGTAGGTGTAGGTGTGTGTGTGAGGTGTTGGGGGGGCATGTTGTAGGTGTGTGTGTGTGTGTGTGTGTGTGTGTGTGTGTGTGTGTGCAAGGTGTTGGGGGGGCATGTTGTAGGTGTGTGTGTGTGAGAGAGAGAGGTGTTGGGGGGGCATGTTGTAGGTGTGTGTGTGCGAGAGGTGTTGGGGGGAGCATGTTGTAGGTGTGTGTGTTGGGGGGCATGTTGTAGGTGTGCGTGTATGTGTGTGTGTGAGAGGTGTTGGGGGGGCATGTGGTAGGTGTGTGTGAGGTGTTGTGGGGCATGTTGTAGGTGTGTGTGTGTGTGAGGTGTTGTAGGTGTGTGTCAGGGTAGTAGATGTGGATTAGAGGAGTGTGTGTGTGTGTGTGTGTGTGTGTGTGTGTTGGGGGTGTCAGGCTGTAGGTGTGTGTGTTGGGGGGCAGGCTGTAGGTGTGTGTGAGGTGTTGGGGGGGTCAGGCTGTAGGTGTGTGTGTGTGTTGGGGGGGCAGGTTGTAGGTGTGTGTGTGTTAGGGGGGCAGGTTGTAGGTATGTGTGTGTGTTGGGGGGGCAGGCTGTAGGTGTGTGTGTGTTGGGGGGCAGGTTGTAGGTGTGTGTGTGTTGGGGGGGCAGGTTGTAGGTGTGTGTGTGTGTTGGGGGGGGGGGCAGGTTGTAGGTGTGTGTGTGTGTTGGGGGGCAGGCTGTAGGTGTGTGTGTGTGTGTTGGGGGGGCAGGTTGTAGGTGTGTGTGTGTGTTGGGGGGGGGCAGGTTGTAGGTGTGTGTGTGTTGGGGGGGGCAGGCTGTAGGTGTGTGTGTGTGTTGGGGGGCAGATTGTAGGTGTGTGTGTGCGTTGGGGGGCAGGCTGTAGGTGTGTGTGTGTGTGTGTTGGGGGGGCAGGTTGTAGGTGTGTGTGTGTGTGTTGGGGGGGGCAGGTTGTAGGTGTGTGTGTGTTTGGGGGGGGGCAGGTTGTAGGTGTGTGTGTGTTGGGGGGGCAGGCTGTAGGTGTGTGTGTGTGTGTTGGGGGGGGGGGCAGGTTGTAGGTGTGTGTGTGTGTTGGGGGGGCAGGTTGTAGGTGTGTGTGTGTTGGGGGGGCAGGCTGTAGGTGTGTGTGTGTGTGTGTGTGTGTTGGGGGGCAGATTGTAGGTGTGTGTGTGTTGGGGGGGCAGGTTGTAGGTGTGTGTGTGTTGGGGGGGGGGCAGGTTGTAGGTGTGTGTGTGTTGGGGGGGGGCAGGTTGTAGGTGTGTGTGTGTGTGTGTTGGGGGGGCAGGTTCTAGGTGTGTGTGTGTGTGTGTTGGGGGGGCAGGCTGTAGGTGTGTGTGTTGGGGGGGGGCAGGTTGTAGGTGTGTGTGTGTGTGTGTGTTGGGGGGGGGGGCAGGTTGTAGGTGTGTGTAAGGGTAGTAGATGTGGATTAGAGGAGTCTCTCCGTCTCTCCTCCTCCGGTGCATTCCTGCTCAGTAAACAAAGCTGCTGAAAGCGACACCGCGCTGTAAATCCAGCCACTCAACCAGAATGTTTCCACCATGCAGGGAAGATATGTAAACGCTGAGGGGAGAATGGAGGAGAGTGAGTCAGTCAGTCAAAGGGGGTTTGGAGGCCCTCTGACAGACTGGATACACACCACGGCTTATACACCATCTTGTTTTCCAGTGCATAGAATGAAAGCAGTGATTACATTGAGGCCATTGTAAAGGCCTTTGAGTGCCACTAAGGTGGAGAAGCGCTATATAAGTGCAGTCCATTTACCATTTACACATGCATGATCTGAAACGACATCATGGTAGGAGTCCTAACCCATGTAAGGATGACTGTAGCGAAAAGGCAATATGGCAGCCAGATTATTCTGGCCAGAAGCCAGGCCTTGAACTCTAAGGGAAACATAATCACGAGCAGTAACTTGAGAAACAAGAGGCAGAGAGATTTGATCCTCTGACGGTCGGTCCCCTATACTGACTTATACGGCCGTAGTAGCAGACAGCGTGATCACAACACACCCTCTGGCCTACAACTAAAGGAGGCGGATGACCACACTGGGCAACACTGACATCACCCACGCCAGCATTCCAGCCTCGCAGCATTCCTGCCTGGGTAACGGACACTGCAGCCCCTGGCTGCTGACATCACCACTGGGAATAGGTTGGCCAGGATTAGGCCCGGGGGTTGGCTAAGCCGCCGTGATGATGTAGCGACTCATTATGGTTTCAGGACGGTAGGGGCTTTTTCCTGGCTAACTGGCCACAGCCCAGATGATGAGACGCTTTCCAGGGTTGCCGTTTAAAAATGATGTCTAGCCAGGATCCTCTGAGATGGTTATCCCTGCAGGTCCAAGCATATCCTGTGTTGTCTGAGAACTCGAGAGCGGAAGAAAGAAAACTTCTTTGTACAGTATGTGAACAGAATCTGGCGCTTCACAATTCATGTAGCTGTAACAGCTTTGCCGCTTTGTCTATTAAAAAAAAAGAGAGAATATTTGCCAATTATGTAATATTACAGATAACCGTGAATTGGGTTGGGCAATTCCATGGGACTGTAATGAACACAAACATGGGATTAATTCAGTCTGTGTGTGTTGTGGCCTTTTCATTCCCATTGAGGTAATCATTCAACACCCTACAGGTTTGTGAATACTCATTTGTGACACTGTGACATTGAAGTGTCTGTTGGATGTCTATGAAGGAATTAATAAAAATCACAATTGAAAAAAAAAAAAACACCCTACAGGTTGCACTAGGAATTTAAGATGCTGCTAACTTCACACCCAGGCCTGTTACTGGGCAACAAAGAAGTGGCAATTAAAGCGGTAGTTTGGTATTCAGCATCATAAGGCCTATTATAAGGTTATTCACGATCCTATAGCAACGGTTCACATACAAATTTTGACAGACAATATCTTGAGATATTAGTGCTACAGCTAAGTAGTACACAATGGCATATTAAGGCCCATAGAGACACAATGGCCATCTAGATGTGTCTATGTGACCATCGGGAATATTCATTGTGTACTTAGCTGTGACATGAGCAATGAGAAATAACATCTCAAGTGTCTGTCAAAATGTTTATATGGACCATTGAATGATTGTAAATAACCTTATAACATGTCTTATGATGCTAAATACCAAACTAGTCCTCTAAAGGATAGTTGGCCATCTTAAGCCATGTTGTGGTACGCCAGTGATCGCCAACAGTTGGCCTGCGAAGCACTTTCATCTGACCCACAAAGGATTCATAAATAAAAACGTAGGTAGTGGTAACGTAGTGGTTAATAACGTAGTGGTTAATAACATAGTGGTTAGTAAATTAAGCTCGACTTTAATAAAGAAACATGCCTGCTTAGGTTCCATCAGACTTTTATTCTGAAAGAATGTATGTAATGGGGGACATTTCCATGACAACAGTAAAAAAAAAAAGAAAAAAAAAAGAGGTCTAATGGTCGTTGCAAATCACCGTAGCAACACACCGTAGCATTCGATTAAACTCTGTCTGCTCAGGGCAGTGAACAGTTCCTCTCTCCTGGGAGACTCAGCGGAGCTACAGTAACAGAGTTAGCATGTCCCATGTGGGAACCAGGAAGGATGGCTTGGCTACATGTCTGGTTCTTTTCCCCAGGGGCTTGGTCTTGCTAAATGGCTGTAAAGCTTGCTGACAAAATGTCCTTAAAAAGGAAAGCCAGCTTACTCTATAGCACAGAGCTACCATGCAGCAGGGCTGGATCTGGGCCCAATGACAGCTTTGATAGACCAGAGTTCAGGACCTCTACACACTTCCTCCATGCATTGTTTTTCCACAATGCTGAGTGTTTGGGTTCCCATGTGCATCCGTTTGCCATGTGCACCCCAAACAAGAGAGCAGGGAGAGGCGTTCTCATTCAGAGGGCAGGGCGGAGTGCTCCAGGGCAGGTGTTAAGCCCCGTGCTGAGTGAGGGAGTGATGAGAACACCCAGTTACAGGACAGAGCACAAGGACATTCAGACAAGTCTTATTTCTTTCATGAAAGGCTCACATGGCTAACTTTGACTGGTAAATATAGCACTCGCTACAGGTCACTAATATTCATACAGAAACATCATTATGACATTTTCTACAGGGGGCGAGCCCCCAGACACTCCACTGTGTCACAACCTCCTCGCAAATGTACCTTACCAGCCACCATTGGTTAACAATAATACATCTGCAATTTATAGCCTTGTTTTACAGAAAACCGCATAGTGTGGCATTGATTTATAAGACATCAGAAAATACAGCAGAGAAAACTGAACAAAAATGTGTTAATGAACTCTAGGCCCATAAAACTAAGAACAAATAAGATGGAATCAAACATGTGAAAATGGGCATACATAATATACACTTGGGCATCATTGTGCAACCACGCACGCACGGAAACACATGTACACACACACACACACACACACACACACACACACACACACACAAGCACACACACAAGCACACACACACACACACACACACACACACACACACACACACACGCGCGTTGTGCCGAGGTCTCTCTCAGATCTTGCGTTTCTTCCACTCTGGTTCCTTGTCGGCTTCCTCGTCCTCTTCAGAGTCCACAGCGAACAGGGGTTCTGGCTGCGTCCTACCAGAGAACAAGCTCACGGTTTATACTCGCATTTACATACAGCATTCCAGTACAGCCTGGTCTCGCCTGGTCTCGCCTGGTCTCGCCTGGTCTCGCCTGGTCTCGCCTGGTCTAGCCTGGTCTAGCCTGGTCTAACTTGCCTCAACTGACAAATGACATGTTCTCAGAGGGACAAGATACTGAGAGAGGGAAGAAGAGAGAAATCCTGGAAGAGACGTGGCTCCTTTCTGAACAGTGATTAAACTGTCTCTGGGTGAGTCATGGAGAAGACACACACACAGTCCGTCGGGTGCCGCTCTGCCTGAGAGTAGATCCTGACACATTAAACCCCTCCTCACAATGGGGGTACTGGACCACCGGGGGGCTATGAATCAGCAGCAGAGCCAGAGTGATGCACTGCCCGTCCTTAGTGGTCTCGGTACAGACCACGCCCAGCTCTGCTACTGAGGGGGCACAGATAGGGTTACACAGAGCTGGAGGTCCCCAACCCCCAAAGCCCTCGTACCTCGTCCCTTCCTTCCTGTCCCATGACTACTACACACAGCTGGAGGAGTAGGTAGGAAGACGATCTTCATCCTGCTCCTCGGTGTGTGTGTGTGTGTGTGTGTGTGGGTGGGTGTTTGGACACAGCTAGAACATGAGCCGTTTCAGCTACCTGACTGACTGGATCTCCAGACCTTTAAACTTTCATGAGTAACACTGCCTTAGTGACACCTTAGCGCAGACACCCTGCCATAAACTACGCCTGGCGGCACACTCAGCTTACGCTGTCTGTGTCATCTTGTGTGTGTGTGAGTGTGTGTCTGCGTTGAGTGGTTAAAGACACAGGTGGGGTTAATCTTACGCGGTGTAGGCGGGGGCGACCCAGTATGGGTTCTCGGAGGCCTCCTTGGCATGGCGCAGGATGGCGGCGCGGGGGTTGCTGTCATCCGTTTTGTCGAGAGCGATGTTCTTCACGATGAACGAGGACAGGGTTCCTCCGTGAGCTGCCACCCTCCCCCCGCGACCTGAGGGAACAGAGAGGCGCGGAGTTAGGACACACGCTCCTGCACACACACACACACACACGCACGCACGCACGCACACACACAGGCACGCACGCACACACACACAGGCAGGTAGAGACAGTCAGACACACAGCAGACAGGCAGACTATACACACATAAATCTAGAACGCAAACCCAGGAGAGCATCTGCAAAAAGCTAACTGTCTAAAAAAACACAGCAAGTCAATGATAGGCAGAGATGCATCCCCTCTGCCCCAAAACATACACATGGAAACGCTAGCAACAACATCCTCCACTCTGTAAGATGAGAATATTTATGTTGTGTTTAAACATACTCACACACACACACACACACACGCACACACAAACACGCACACATGCACACACACACTGAACATATCCAGTCACAAAATAGAATATTTGATTGGATGATTAGGGGGTTGAGGGGGACCTCTTGCCATTGCTTGTAAGCATCTAGTCAACCCCCAAACATTACCCAGCATTTTTGTCAAGTGGGTGGGATGGGGCGTATTAACCAAACATCCCACTCTCTCGTATTCCCTCCTCCATCTGATGCATGTACATGCTAAGCAGCAACCTCACACCGCCATAATAACACAGTGTGCAGCCATGCTAGTAGTAGTGAACAACAGCATAATATCAGTCTCTATATATATCAGTATATATGGGTATTACAGTGGAAGTGTAGAACCTTGGTAGGAACCCGTCCCTCTCCAAGCTTCGCTGCACACCTGGCAGCTGTGACACATTTAGCCAGGACATGTTGTCCAGCACCTCTGCTTATTAGTCATGGGTCAGTCGAGAGTGTGTGAGAGTGTGTTAGAGCGTGTGAGAGTGTTGGAGAGCGTGAGAGAGTGTTGGAGAGCGTGAGAGAGTGTGTGACGGAGCGAGACTGTGAGCGTAGTGGACAGGGGGAGTCCAGAGAGGTCAGGGACATGTGGAGGACAGGGGGGGTCCAGAGAGGTCAGGGACATGTGGAGGACAGGGGGGGTCCAGAGAGGTCAGGGACATGTGGAGGACAGGGGGAGTCCAGAGAGGTCAGAGACATGTGGAGGACAGGGGGAGTCCAGAGGGGTCAGGGACATGTGGAGGACAGGGGGGGTCCAGAGAGGTCAGGGACATGTGGAGGACAGGGGGGGTCCAGAGAGGTCAGGGACATGTGGAGGACAGGGGGGGTCCAGAGAGGTCAGGGACATGTGGAGGACAGGGGGAGTCCAGAGGGGTCAGGGACATGTGGAGGACAGGGGGAGTCCAGAGGGGTCAGGGACATGTGGAGGATAGGGGGAGTCCAGAGGGGTCAGGGACATGTGGAGGACAGGGGGAGTCCAGAGGGGTCAGGGACATGTGGAGGACAGGGGGAGTCCAGAGGGGTCAGGGACATGTGGAGGACAGGGGGAGTCCAGAGAGGTCCGGGACATGTGGAGGACAGGGGGAGTCCAGAGGGGTCAGGGACATGTGGAGGACAGGGGGAGTCCAGAGGGGTCAGGGACATGTGGAGGACAGGGGGAGTCCAGAGGGGTCAGGGACATGTGGAGGACAGGGGGGGTCCAGAGAGGTCAGGGAAATGTGGAGAAAATGGGGGGTCCAGAGAGGTCAGGGACATGTGGAGGACAGGGGGAGTCCAGAGGGGTCAGGGACATGTGGAGGACAGGGGGGGTCCAGAGAGGTCAGGGACATGTGGAGGACAGGGGACCACGTGTAGAAGGACATCCCCGCGCCGGGCAGCACCGCCTGAACCCTCAACCGCAGAAACAACATGGAGGAGTCATTCTGTTCCTCAGGGTTCCTCAGGCTGACTGAACAGGACTAGCCAAGACTGACTGACAAGGACTAGACATTGGACAGGTCGCTCACGTTCCGCCAACACCTCGAGTCACTACGCAATACGTTAACAGCTCGTGTGGCGTTGATGAGGCGACTAGT
This sequence comes from Borostomias antarcticus, assembly GCF_949987555.1. Lineage (NCBI taxonomy): Eukaryota > Metazoa > Chordata > Actinopteri > Stomiiformes > Stomiidae > Borostomias > Borostomias antarcticus. Next base: position 33,731,501 of record NC_140235.1, on the reverse strand, counting down.
CCAATCAGGCTGGGGTGCCGGCGCAAAAACACTGCATACGGCAGCCCTAGCCCTGGTCTACTCAACTAGTGAATACTGCGCACCGGTTTGGTGTCGCAGTGCTCACACCCGCCTCATCGACCCGCCTATCAACGAAGCCTTGCACATCGTGACAGGATGCCTGCGTCCCACTCCTGTGGACAACCTTCCCACCCTCGCAGGCATCCAGCCCGCTGGCCTCCACCGCACAGGAAGCACAGCACGTCTCGCCTGCCGGGCCGTGGAGCCTAACCACCTGCTCCATGACAGGCTCACTGCAACAGCAGAGCCTCCCCGGCGTGTCAGGTCCAGACACCCTTTTGTGCAGCACGGGATCTCCTGCAGCGATGCAGAGATCTCAACATCAACGAGGCAGGATGGGCGGACCACACCTGGCGTGCGGAGTGGGAGGCAAAGACCTCCAGACAGGGTTTCCGTTGTCCGGAAAAATCAGTTGAAGTCCGATATATTAAAATCTCTCCGGTCATAATGTCCGGACAAAATAATTCCCCCTAATTGTATTAGGCCTACAATAGGCTAAAATTAAATTTTCATATATTATGATTCCTTTTGAATATAAAAAAACGAATAGGCCAATTCATTTTGTTCCGTTAATGTGTAGGCTATTGTCTAGTAGGCCTATGCGATGAAAAAACAGACCTAAGATAAACCTGCCTATAGGCTAGCGGGCCACCATAGCAAGCGAGATGGAGCCTGATCGAGGTACGGAGCTTGAGGCGAAAATAGAAAAGCCTATTAATATCGAATGGAAATTAGCCTATGCACGTTGTAAGTTCTTACACTGTATTTAGGTAGGCTATATTTATTTTCAGAGTTTTGTTCTATTTTAGCCTATCTGATAAAAGGCCGAAATTAGACTACAGGCCTATGAATTCCAATCAGCGCAGCCGTAGGCCTTACGAGAAGCCTACATGTTGCCTAACTTCATGCACTTTTAAATAAAAATGTTGTATATCTAGACATGCATTGTGGCATTTCTTTATTTAGCCCAGCCCGCCTATCAGTTGTTTCTCAACAGTTATGTCCTCCTCATCCTTATAGCCTACTGCGATGTCCGTGGTTATAATGACGCTGTTTTATTGATAAAAAGGGTAGGCTAAAACTGGAGAGAGAAATTAGTAAACATATATTACTGTCGCGAATCCCAAACCAATTAGCCTACATCCTCAAATCCGATTCATGCAATTTAAATAAACATTCATGTTCTAGCCTACAGTCGCAATTCAAAGGTGACTATTTTTGTGGCTGTGCAATTACATATAGGCCTAGCGCATGGAATCATGACAGCCTATGACACATTTAATCATAAGGATGCAAAAAATAAGACAATAAATGGCATATATAAGCTACACAATGGCCAATCACCGCGACAAACACCTATTATAGGCCTAATATTATATTATAATATAATGACCGGAATTTCTCCAGTTTGTCCAGAAAAGTCTAATCTTCCCGGACACATTGACCGGTATCGATTTTCTCTAACGGAAACCTTGCCTCCAGACTCGGTGATTTCATCCCGGCCGCCGGTCCTTCCCCTCCTGGGATGGACTTACCCAGGCCGGCGTGGGTGAGGCTTAATCGCCTCCGGACTGGAGTCGGACACTTCCGCTCATCGATGTACAGATGAGGCTTGGTATCCTGAGCAGCGTGCGAGTGTGGCGCCGAGGAACAAACTGCAGACCACGTCATCCAGGACTGTCCGATATATCGGACACCCAACGGAATGCATGGCCTGATGGTTGTGGATGACGAAACGGTGACATTGCTCCTGGAGGTATGCCCGGATATATAGCCCAGGTGACCCAGGCTAGGGGTGGTAAAAGGATAGCCCCTTGGCCCCAGGGGAGAGGACACAACATCAAACCCACACCAAGAAGAAGGACTAGCCAAGACTGACTGACCAGGACTAGCCAAGACTGACTGACCAGGACTAGCCAAGACTAGTAAGTAATGTAAGTAAGTAGCCTTGAGAACCAATGGTTCTCAAGCCTAGTGGCCCATAGGGCAGGAGCCTATCTCCTGGTTCCTTAGCGTGAGGCAGCTTGATGTCCAGGTCCACCCCCTGGACATGACGCTAGTATGTCGCAGGGACTTACCCCCAATCCAACCCTTGATGCTGAGTGCCAAGCAAGGAGGCATTGGGTACCATTTTTTATAGTCTTTGGTATGACTCAGCTGAGGATCGAACCCCCAACCTCCCAATCTCAGGGAGGACACTCTAACCACAAGGCCTGGGGCCAAGTGCTAGTTAGAAAAATTCCGGATTTTTCTCAAACTCCGCAAGCTAAGATGCATGACTATTCTTGATGTTTCCCAACCACTCAGCGGCAGCCAATTTGCACGCGTTGCGCAGGGCTGTCACACACCCTCCTTTGTTTGACAGTGCAAAACAGTAGTTCAGCCTGTCCTTACAACTTATTACTCAGCAAAGATATCAATGTGATTTATTTTGTTTAATTGAAGATTAAACAAAGCCTATATCCTGTAATGTTTCAGTAGGCTAAAACTAGATTTCACATAAAGACCACGGATGTCAAAGAGGGTAATAACGTTCGAAGGCAAATTTATTCCAGCATTGGTCCACAAAGAATGATGCAAATAATAAAGTGAAAGAAATAATAGCTTACTGTGCAAAAAATAGCCTAGACAAACTGTACATTTAAGAAAGTGCTATATACAGGCTATATATAATGTTTTATATGGACCTGTGTGTCTGCAATAAAGTTCCTCTATCTTTCTAACCAACATTCAGCGGAAGCCAATTTTAACTTGTTGCGCATCTCGCTACAAGTCTGGTTTGTCTATTTAAAACACGGGATACTTTGTGACAGTGGCTTGGATGTAGCGTTGCGTCACCAGTCTCTCCTCGTAGTAGTAGTAGTGGTAGTGCTAGTTGTTATAAAGGGATTAAGTGATTTATTATACAAATGTGTTATGTTGCATTGTGTAGGTGCGCCCTCTAGGGGTTGCTGAGAGTTCATGTTGGAGTAACGGTCTAGCCAGTGCTGTGGAAGGCACGTTTGTCTGTATGCAAGTTGACGATGCAGAATAAACGGTTAACTGTGAAATATGTGAGTGGTCTTAAATAGGCAGAAGTTACCACACTAGTAGTAGTAGTAGTGGTAATAGTAGTAGTGGTGGTGGTGGTGGGGTAGTAGTAATAGTAGTAGTAGTAGTAGTGGTAGTAGTGGTAGTAGTAGTAGTAGTAGTAGTAGTGGTAGTAGTAGTGGTAGTAGTAGTAGTAGTGGTAGTGGTAGTAGTAGTGGTAGTAGTAGTAGAAGTAGTAATAGTAGTAGTAGTAATAGTAGTAGTAGTAATAGTAGTAGTAGTAGTGGTAGTAGTGGTAGTAGTAGTAGTAATAATAGTAGTAGTAGTAGTAGTAGTAGTAGTAGTAGTAGAAGTAGTGGTAGTATTAGTGGTAGTAGAAGTAGTAGTAGTAGTAGTAGTATTAGTAGTAGTGGTGTGGGGTAGTAGTAGTAGTAGTAGTAGTAGTAGTAGTAGTGGTAGTAGTAGTAGTAGTGGTAGTAGTAGTAGTAGTAGTAGTAGTAGTAGAAGTGGTAGTATTAGTGGTAGTAGTAGTAGTAGTATTAGTTTTAGTAGTAATAGTGGTAGTAGTAGTAGTAGTGGTAGTATTAGTGGTAGTAGTAGTAGTAGTAGTAGTAGTGGTGGGGTAGTAGTAGTAGTAGTAGTAGTAGTAGTAGTAGTAGTAGTAGTAGTAGTGGTAGTACTAGTAGTGGTAGTAGTAGTAGTAGTAGTAGTAGTAGTAGTAGTAGTGGGGGAGTAGTGGTAGTCATAGTAGTAGTAGTAGGGGGTGTGTTACCTGGTCCAGACACGGGGGGCTCAGGCTTGTGGGACTTCATGGGGTCCAGCCTGTCCTTTTCCAGCTGCTTCCTGGTGCTGCGCTGACGGGCCTCGCGGAACATAGGCAGGGCGTGAGCTGGAGGGGGAGGGACAACACACACACACACACACACACATACACTTTCAGCTTATAATTGTAGCATCCCAAGCTTATTATTTTACAGAGTAGAGATTTTTTTCATTTAATAAATAAAATAATAAAATAAAATATACATATTTATATATGTAATTTATTTAGTTTAGTTGACATTCTTGCTCCGCCTCTGCAGACAGCAAACAGAGATCAGTAGGCTACACCTGACATTGTATTATTACATTAGCCTACTTTTCCTGATGTTTTAGGTTTTTGCCATGGTATCGTTTCAGTATCAGTATCGAGATAGGCCTACTTTTCGCAGGTATCGTATCAAATTTATAATTTTGGTATCGTGACAACACTGGTCAGAAGAGGCAGGAAACATGTCGGACGACAATGAGAAGATCCATGCTGCACCTCCACAATTCAAATTGCACATGTGGAAGAAATTTAGCTTGCATAACTCACCAGGTAAAAAAAAATCGTCATATCGAATTGCAATATTACAGAATCGCAATTGCCACAAAAATCGCAATATAAATCGAATCGGCACCCAAGTATCGGGATAAAATCGAATCGGGAGGTCCCTGCCAATTCCCGTCCCTACTTTGCAGGATGTGGAGGACTACTAGTGTGTGCACTGCGCAGACAGGCAAACACCACACACTCCAGCTGACCCCTATGACGAGGTCTGGACCTTTATAACAGCGTGGACTGGACACCAACAGGGTCATTATCAGATGTCAATCCTCACACAATAACAGTGCGACGTTTCACACTACTGAACACCATCACAACCAATACCTCAGGCACTTAAAAGTGTGTGTGTGAGTGAGAGAGCGCGAGAGAAAGAAAGAGAGAATGTGTTATTGTGTGTGTGAACCCAGCTGTATGTGAGTAGGAGTGTGTGTGTGTGTGTGTGTGTGTGTGTGTACGCGTGCGTGCGTGTCTGCTCGTGCTCATATCCTCAAGGCTTAGAGAGAGAGAGAGACACTTAGCGCGGTGCGAGTTAGATGAAGTGATTTTCCATTCGTGAGTCCTGTTGTCACTGGGCAGTGTTAATTCTTCTCCTCCACGCTACATTTAGCAAAAAGGTTACTGTTAACAGATTCCCCCTCCGTTCTCAATGGGCCGGCACACTGCTTCCTGTCCCCTCTAATTTTCCAGCGCGGGCCACAAGTGCGTCACTCAGTGACCGCGGCCATCAAACGCCCCGGCACGACTCCACACTCTGCCGGCGTGGCGATGAAATCACATGATAAGTGTGGGGACAGGCTCCCGTTGTGCGTCTGGTAGCCAATCAGAGGCTCCCGGCGAGCGTGTGGCAGCCAATCAGACGCCAGGTGGCTCTTGCTGTGCCCCGCCCGCGACCCCGGCCTCATGTGGGAGACGGGGAGGCACGCGTGGTGTGGCTGACGGCCTCGTGTGTGGCGTGGAGCTGGACGGGGCCAGGGGGGGCCGGGGGGGGGGGGGGGGTGATCACGCCGGCAGGGTGGGAGAGGCGGATGTCTCTGGCGTGACTGGCGGCGCCGTGCCCTCCGGCTGTCCCGGTCACTCGCTAAGCTAATGGGCCCGTGACAGCGCAGAGGCCAGCCGCCTGCTGCTAAGAGCTGCAGGGGGGGGGGAGGGGGGAGTGCGTGTGATCGGGTGAATGCGTGCGCCAGAGAGGGAGCGAGTGTGTGTGTGTGTGTGCTGGATTTTGCCCAATACAACTAAATGCCTGATGTGTGTGTGTTTGGTGATGGCGTAATGGTGTATGCTGGTGTGTGAGAGGGTCTGATCCCCTGACCAGCCGTCACGCAGCGCGGGGTTTGGGTCTGGGGTTTGAGAGCCACAGCAGTGCAACATGGGAGCTGGCCAGCGATGAGCAGATGGTTAGGGGTTCAAGGTGGACCATACTGCTGGAGTGCCCTTGAGAGAGGCACTTAACCTAAATTGCTCCAGTAATTGTCCAGTGAAATAAATGGAGGATGTGTAAAACGGTGTGCCTTGCACAACGAGGAGATGTGAGCAGGTTCATGAGGTGATGATCACAAAGCTACGTAACACTGTCATCAGGAGCGGCCGCTAACGCTTTCCTTTGAGTTATGACCACCTAGATAAGCGTGTTTAATGCATGTGTGTGTGTGTGTGTGTGTGTATGTTGAGACACTCACGTGTGATGATGTAGTCTTGCGTCAGTGTCTCAGCTTGTCTTTCTTTCCTCTTGCTCTTCACCACGCACAGCTTGGCGCCCCTGCGTTTTTATTTCAAAACTTCATTTAAAAGTGACAATGTATAAATCAAAGAAACACCACCATTTAATGCACCGTAGCAGATTATAGCTTCAAGCTCATTCACATCTGTAGTCCCTTCTTGGCAGGACAAGGCAGAAAAACGTCACAATAACGAACAGTGTGGAAGCAAGGTGACCAAGTCAGTTTCTCTCTCGTGCGCACGCACACACGTACACACACGCACACACACGCACACGTACACACACACAAGCACACAAGCACATGCCTCTAACTGAGCTGCTAGAAGCGTCCTCTGGAAGCCATGTGAAGATGGAGGGACGCATCACGTACCTGTGGCTCTTGACGGGGTCGTAGTAGACCTTGGCCAGTCCGTTCCCCGTGCCCACCATGATCTGGTTGAGTTTGGGATGCCACAGGCAGCGGACCACGCTCTGGAACACACACAGGGACGACACGAACAAGAGCTGTGACAGGAGCCTGAACATCACTGAACACTGAGGGCCCCGCTGTGACTGGAGCCTGCTCATCACTGAACACTGAGGGCCTCGCTGTGAAGAGCCTGAGCATCACTGAACACTGAGGGCCCTGCTGTGAAGAGCCTGGGCATCACTGAACACTGAGGGCCTCGCTGTGAAGAGCCTGGGCATCACTGAACACTGAGGGCCCTGCTGTGAGGAGCCTGGGCATCACTGAACACTGAGGGCCCTGCTGTGAGGAGCCTGGGCATCACTGAACACTGAGGGCCCTGCTGTGAGGAGCCTGGGCATCACTGAACACTGAGGGCCCTGCTGTGAGGAGCCTGGGCATCACTGAACACTGAGGGCCCTGCTGTGAGGAGCCTGGGCATCACTGAACACTGAGGGCCCTGCTGTGACGAGCCTGGGCGGGTTTATGAACGCTAGCGGAGCTGCAGTCCTAGATGCGTTTACAGTCGCGGTCCTGTGACCTGGGCTGGTACTTGTAGTTTTAACCTTGGCTGGTACTTGTAGTTTTAACCTGGGCTGGTACTTGTAGTTTTAACCTGGGCTGGTACTTGTAGTTTTAACGTCCCTGAGTTCTCTCTCACCAGAGGTCTCTGCTCTAGTTGACTATATTTGGTGGTCGGGAGACGAAGGCCTGGATCTCTCGGGAGTGTGTGTGTGTGTGTGTGTGTGTGTGTGTGTGTGACAGATGGCCCGCTGCCAAGGGGCAAGTGTGACCGCTCACCACACTCATCCCACGGGAGACTGTGTGTGTGTGCGCATGTGTGTGCGCGTGAGTGTGTGTGTGAGTGTGTGAGAGAGACGTGTGGTTTGCAGGGCTCTGCTCAGAGCCTGTGTTTTTCAGGATGTGATTCCTCATGGGTCCTGTTCTCTCCCTCTCTGGGGCCCAGACTCACACAAAGAGGCCTGATGGAGAGGGACGCCTCCCCCTCTCTCACGCACACCGGTCCTGCAGCTCCCTTAACACCGCTGTGTGTGTGTGTGTGTGAGTGTGTGTGTGTGTGTGCGCGTCCGTGCTCCATCGGAGGGTATTTCCAGTCCTGTTGACCATCTATCACGAACGGATAACTTCCTTCCGACAAAAACTTAAAGGTGATTGATGCAAGACTTGATTACACAAGGAGTGTGTGTGTGTGTGGATGGAGGGGTCAAATGTGTGCGTGTAGCTGAGTCGTAAATTTGTGTGAGGTGTGTGTGTGTGTGTGTGGATCAGGGCAGCGTTGTGGGGTGGGGCAGGGCGGGGCTGGCGGCGGCGGGATGGCTGGTCTGTGACGGGGTGAAAGCTGCTTAGCGGACAGATGTTCGGCTGCCCACCGGCTCCCGGGGGAACGGGCCGCCAACACCACACAGACACAGACGCACGCGCACACACACACACACACACGCACACACACGCACACACACACACACACACACGCGCGCACGCACACACACACACACACACACACACACACACACACACTGCATCTGACCCGGGGACTCAGGGCCCTGGACATACAAGGGTTAATCTGGCCCAAAGTCATTGATGACCCCCCCCACCCCACCCCCCTCCACATCGGGATCGATGGGCCTGAGGTAATCCTCACAGTCATGGAGTTCATTTCATTTAACTTTTCACAAATGCCACTACGTGATGCAACATGCAAAAGCAATTCTACTGTTAACAATCTGTGTACAGTATCTGTTTTGAGTTGATGCGTGTGTGTGCGCCCCACGGCACCCATGAACATATTTGCGGTTGTGTAGGCCCATAGTCTCAACAGTGTGTGTGTGTGTGTGTGTGTGTGTGCGCTGCACTCCATGAACCTATGCCCCCCCTCGCCCGGCCATCTCAATGGCAATCATTGGGTAATGTGTTAAACCCGCTCAGTGAACTGCTACAGTAACAGAACACATCCATCACACGAGCAGCATGGAGGAGTTCTGTTCCCCTCCGGAGGAGCTCAATCACAGCTGCAGGAGCGACCCTGACCCCTGACCCACAGCTCAGCACCATGCAGAGGAGGACCGACTGAGCCTAGCCCTGCAGGACAGCCTGGTCAGCTCTGAAGGACATGGCCTGGTCAGCTCTGAAGGACACGGCCTGGTCAGCTCTGAAGGACACGGCCTGGTCAGCTCTGAAGGACACGGCCTGGTCAGCTCTGAAGGACACGGCCTGGTCAGCTCTGAAGGACACGGCCTGGTCAGCTCTGAAGGACACGGCCTGGTCAGCTCTGAAGGACACGGCCTGGTCAGCTCTGAAGGACACGGCCTGGTCAGCCCCAGGTGGAACTCCCGTCTTCCCCGTCTCATCCAAGTCGGTAGGAGGCCGCTAGATCTCCCCCGTCTGCCCGGCGAGAGCTGTGGACAGCGCTTGTCGGCTTGGCCTGGCTGGGAACAGGCCTGGCCGGCACTGATCCAGATCTGGATATTCCTAGCAGGGTGTTTACACTGTGGGAAACCCTGTTTACACTCCACCTCCTCCTCCACTGCATCATGGGAAGAGAGGAGCAGGGTCCCAGAGGGGCAGTGTTACAGACGCCTTCTGTCTGGGAAAACCGGGATAAAGCGTTGATTAGAAAGCTAATCAGAAGCAGAAGACTTCACCACTCTACTGATATACAACTGTTGAGTTGTTTAGAAACGCCATCCGACTAGCCGCTGTTGTGTCGCCGTGTACTTAGCTTCGCCGGCTAAGTGAACCCAGCAGTGTCAGCATTGTGTAAAACCTCAAAGTGGTCAACATGTCCCAGGGTTTACCACCGGCATCCCCGGACGGCCACAGGGTTGGGCTGAGGGAGTGATGGAGACAGGGTCTGAGGCTCTGGTACCGAACACAGGGTTGGGCTGAGGGAGTGATGGAGACAGGGTCTGAGGCTCTGGTACCGAACACAGGGTTGGGCTGAGGGAGTGATGGAGACAGGGTCTGAGGCTCTGGTACCGAACACAGGGTTGGGCTGAGGGAGTGATGGAGACAGGGTCTGAGGCTCTGGTACCGAACACAGGGTTGGGCTGAGGGAGTGATGGAGACAGGGTCTGAGGCTCTGGTACCGAACACAGGGTTGGGCTGAGGGAGTGATGGAGACAGGGTCTGAGGCTCTGGTACTGAACACAGGGTTGGGCTGAGGGAGTGATGGAGACAGGGTCTGAGGCTCTGGTACCGGTCGCCTACGTTACTTAGGAGGCCCGTTATGGAGGAGCTACCCAGAGCAACATGGTCTCCGTCCCACCTGGCACCTTTCCCCCCTGGTCCGCCTCGGGTTGGAAGCCCGGCCCTGACCAACAAAGACCTCCTTCTGACCAACAAAGACCTCCTTCTGACCAACAAAGACCCCCTTCTGACCAACAAAGACCTCCTTCAGAGGTTGGCAGAGCGAGAGCCGTGGGGGGGGGGGGGGGTAGTGTTTGAGAGCCCTCGTGCGTGAAGTGTCAAGAGCAGCGCAGGAAAACAAGCGTGCGGAGGTGACACTCGATGCCTCGCTGACCACAAACGAGACGGCGCCGCCAAGCGCAGCAGAGTCAGTTGGCTGTCAGAAATCTCGTGCCTGCATTCGACACAAATTCAAAATGGACAGTGGGCGCCTTCTACTCATTTCCTGACCGACTAGTGCGGCCGGGGCCTCAGACATCCGAGGGGCCGAGTACTCCCCCCTGCTGCGCCTCTGTGTGCAGGCCGAGCCAGCGAGCGGAGGTTCACCTGGTTCACAGCTCCCTTTGATAGACGGAGCCTAAGCCCAGAGAGCGTGGAGTATTTACCCCCCGATGCCCCAGGGCTGGGGTTACGGTGACTGTTTAGGTAGAAATGATTGGTGGTCCTGGCTTTCACTCTCCAGCCTGGAACAGCACTTCATAAAGACAGCACTTCAATTCTTTAGCCCATCCTGGAGGCGGCCGGCTGGTGTAAACACCGTAAATCGCTCATTTGTCAGGTCCCGAGTGCACGTCCCCCCGAAATAACCGATCTACAGCAAAAACCAACCTCTAGCAGCACAAACTAAGCCGGCTTATCAGATGGGGAGGGGTGCTACGTATACATGTGGATGTGCACTTAGACAAGGATCTGCTCACTGTGCCAGGCCTGCTGTCGGAGGGGGAGATGGCAGCCGGCTGGCACAGAGCACTAGTGCACACATACAGGCACGCGCACACACACACAAACACATGCACACACACACACACACACACACATGCGCACACGCACACACACACACACTCACACTCACACACACGTGCGCACACACAGACGCTCACACACATGTCCACACACACATGCTCACAAACACACACGCTCACAAACACATGCTCGCTCGCTCACACACACACACACACACACACACACACACAAGCTTGCTCACACACAGACACACAAGCTTGCACACACACACACAGCCACACACACACACACACACACACATTTGGCTGCAGGATTCTCCAGGATGAAAGAGACGGAGTTAGAAGCTATTAGCCTCTGTCAGACCTCACTGTTATGACTAGAAATATACTGTGTTAAATCCAGTGAGAGAGGGAGGAATAAAGGGAGAGAGAGGGGGGAGGAGGGGGAGAGAGAGGGGGAGGAGGGGGAGAGAGGGAGAGAGGGAGGAATAAAGGGGGAGAGGGAGGGGGAGGAGGGGGAGAGGAGCAAGAGAGGGGGGGGAGAGGGGGGAGGAAGGGGAGAGGAGCAGGAGAGGGGGGAGGAGGGGGGGAGCAGGTTAGGGGGGAGCTCTAGCCCACTGCTTCCCCAGGTAAAATTGCACTAGCCTACTGCTAACCCAGGTAAAACTGCACTAGCCCACTGCTAACCCAGCTAAAACTGCTCTAGCCCACTGCTAACCCAGCTAAAACTGCACTAGCCCACTGCTAACCCAGATAAAACTGCACTAGCCCACTGCTAACCCAGGTAAAACCGGGCGGTCTAACGCAAGACAGCAGTCTCTCTGTGCAGATGATGAGAACACCTGCACCCTTAAGCCGGGACACTGCCATTTTAAAAATGTAAACGTCGGCGAACCCCTCACACTGCCCGACTGGAAGTTTAGGTCCAACCCGGTCAGACCTTAACGTGTGTGATCTCGCTGTGCCACTACTGTACTGGGACTTGTGAAATTGCTCGATTGGTCAAACTGAACACCACACCTAATTCCACAGAAATGGCAAAAACCATCAACAAGCAGCCTTGATGGAAGCACAAAAACATACGGGACAGATGAAATCTCTTTCCAACTGTTGTACCTCATCCCCACAGAGCGGACGTCACAAAGGCATGTGTGTTCCCTCCAAAGCTTTCTTCTGGCCGGACTACTGGACATGAGCAGAACACTTTCTTTTTGCCATCATTTTCTAAAATGGCCTGAAGCAGTGGTTTTGGGCGAGTGTGTGTGCAGTGGTTTTGGGCGGGTGTGTGTGCAGTGGTTTTGGGGTGTGTGTGCAGTGGTTTTGGGCGGGTGTGTGTGCAGTAGTTTTGGGCGGGTGTGTGTGCAGTGGTTTTGGGGTGTGTGTGCAGTGGTTTTGGGCGGGTGTGTGTGCAGTGGTTTTGGGCGGGTGTGTGTGCAGTAGTTTTGGGCGGGTGTGTGTGCAGTAGTTTTGGGCGGGTGTGTGTGCAGTGGTTTTGGGGTGTGTGTGCAGTGGTTTTGGGCGTGTGTGTGTGCAGTGGTTTTGGGGAGGTTGTAGTCTCGTCTTTAGAACGTAGGAGCAATTAGTCGTTGATCTTTGACTCTCACACGGTGTTGATTTGACCTGACAACAACAGGGTCTCTACGAATACGCCATGTAGTCTGCCACAGAAACATTGAGGCAAAATCACACAGTATATCCCCGACTTTAGAGGGGAGGTCCATCCAACTCCCAAAACACCCGTCCATCACCCAGGATAGGACTCAGTCCTTCATAGGTTTAGGAACAGAATTCTAGACTAGAGTATACATTGCTGTGTGTGTGTGTGTGTGTGTGTGTGTGTGTGTGTGTGTGCGTGCGTGGCAGTGTTTGTGTGTGTTGTGGCAGTGTGCACATGAGTATGCTGATTGTGTATTAGAGATAATCCCCTCGCCTGTCCGGTACTGAGTGGTGGCGGAGGAGCATCAGTGTCTGTCCTGCCAACACTCCGTGGTGATGACTGGCAGAAGGAAGGCATTACCCCCCTCTCTCTGTCTCTCTCTCTCTCTCTCTCCAGGCTAGACTTGGCCTCCACCACCGACTCACCCCAACCGCCCGCTCTCTTACCCTCTCTGGTCTCTCTCTCTCTCTGATGGCTTGGCTGGGCTGTGTCAGTTCTCCAGGCACTGAGAGAGGATAATATTGGCCAATCACAGCTTGTGGGAAACCAGTGTTCTGCTCTCCCCATGAGAGACCAGCCCTACCACAGTGTTCTGCTCTCCCCACGAGAGACCAGCCCTACCACAGTGTTCTGCTCTCCCCATGAGAGACCAGCCCTCCCACAGTGTTCTGTTCTCCCCATGAGAGACCAGCCCTACCACAGTGTTCTGCTCTCCCCACGAGAGACCAGCCCTACCAGTGTTCTGTTCTCCCCATGAGAGACCAGCCCTACCACAGTGTTCTGTTCTCCCCATGAGAGACCAGCCCTACCAGTGTTCTGTTCTCCCCATGAGAGACCAGCCCTACCAGTGTTCTGTTCTCCCCATGAGAGACCAGCCCTACCACAGTGTTCTGCTCTCCCCATGAGAGACCAGCCCTACCACAGTGTTCTGTTCTCCCCATGAGAGACCAGCCCTACCAGTGTTCTGTTCTCCCCATGAGACCAGCCCTACCAGTGTTCTGTTCTCCCCATGAGAGACCAGCCCTACCACAGTGTTCTGCTCTCCCCATGAGAGACCAGCCCTACCACAGTGTTCTGTTCTCCCCATGAGAGACCAGCCATACCACAGTGTTCTGTTCTCCCCATGAGAGACCAGCCCTACCACAGTGTTCTGCTCTCCCCATGAGAGACCAGCCCTACCACAGTGTTCTGTTCTCCCCATGAGAGACCAGCCCTACCACAGTGTTCTGTTCTCCCCATGAGAGACCAGCCCTACCAGTGTTCTGCTCTCCCCATGAGAGACAAGCCCTCCCAATACAGGTGGCTGTGTTAAAGGCTCCACTCCTAACTCATGTCAGATGCCTGAATGTCAGTTTTAGATACCAGCTCACGGTGCAGGTATCACATGCCACATGCCTTGGCGCTACAGTGATATTTTCAGGCACAAATGCATGAGATGGAATTAAGTACAGTATGTGTTTCAAGGTTGAAGCTTAGTCACGGCTTTTTTTCCTGGCTGGGCCATGTTGGTTCATCAAGTCTCCATCATGTAATTTTCAGGAGATTATGGATAACAGACTCATCACCGTGGTGATGGTGTGGGCCTCCACTGTGTTCCCGACAGCAGTGCTTCTAAATCAGAAGCGAACAGAACCGCTCCTCCTGTGGCCGCGCTACACAAGGCCTGGCTAGCAGAGCTCTGCACTGCAGCATCCAGGAACCACTGATTGTATTTGGCGTTGGTGCTGTGCACAGTATCAGACCCTACTAATAGAGTTCAGCACTCATAAGATCAACCCTCATTCATGGTGCCAGAGCTCCAACAGTGGCTGTAATCCCTGGGGATGATTCAGCTCTGGTTACATGGGAGATTAAATAAATTACCTTAAAGCCGTAAGTCTGAACAGACAAGACTTCCTCCCTGAGCGCCATCTTAGACTGCAAGAGAGGTTGAGTGTGGAGAACATGGACAGCCTCAGCCCCGCCTCTCTCTGGATGAGAGACATTGTGCCAGGTGGCATCTGAGATACTTCGACCCAATGTATGGAGGTGCTCCTTTGAATTAAAAATGCGTGGGCACCACATTCCAGAAGCAATAGCATGAAATGTATAATTATAATAATTAAAACTAGAAATGGTGCTCAGAGAGCACAGACCTCCGCCCATGAATGTATTTGGTGGCTGTGTGTGTGTGTGTGTGTGTGTGTGTGTGTGTGTGTGTGTGTGTGTGTGTGTGTGTGTGTGTGTGTGTGTGTGTGCATGCTTGTGAGACATGTTTGGTGTAGCTGCATTCGTCAGGCCAAGAGCTTTCTGCCAATCCAACCCGTGTCGCTGTGACCTTCCCATCTCGAGATGTGGCCGCTTCAATTCCCCCCACTGACAATGAATGAAGTCCAAAAAATGTTTTTGCGTAATCCTAATAACAGACAAACACACACACACACGCACGCACACACATACGCACACACACACGCACGCTGCACTGTCGCTGGGCGGCAGTAACAGAGTGAATCATGGCGCTGCGGTTTTACAGGAGCGCTTGTGACTCACCGCGTTGGTCACTTCGATCTCGTAGACCTTCTGGAAGGAGGCTCTGTCGAAGAACACCAGCTTCCCGCTGCCCTCGTCCCTTTTCACAGACGTCCCGGTCACCAGCAGCTTGTCATCGGGGCTGAAGCAGCAGTCGGTCCTGTGGGAATATCGTCACATACACACCTCCATTACAGTCACTGCTGTCCTCCTCTCCTCAACAGCTAGCGATCCCAGGCCATAGTCAGGCTACTGGACGGGCCACGGGCTACTCACATAGGGAAGAAGCTGGTCAGCCCTGTGGCCGCGTTCAGGGGCTTCTTGAAGCTGCGGATGTCCCAGGTCTTCAGGGTGTCATCCCCTGCCGAGGGGAACATGGTGTTTAGTCAAGGCTCTTCATGGTGTCTCTGAGTCCCACGTCCTCCATCACTCTGGACTCATAGTCTGACAGACACCTACTATACTCGATACCTTGTAGTACTGGATGGAAACAAACTGATACCAAGTAGCATCGAAACGTCTTCAGTCAAACCAGTACTTCATTCCATCCTTTTTGTATTGAGATTAGGGCTGCACAATTAATCGTGAATTAATCGAAATCGCGATTATAACCTCCGCGATTAACTAATCGCAAAAGGCCGCAATTAATGTGATTAATAATTTTGCTTTGAATTGAGTGTGCTAGGACTACATGGACGAATCACAGGCGCTTATGCTGTCTGACCAATCACATGCGTCCCCGCTGAGTGCGCTGTGCGCAGCAATTTCACTGAGAAGAAAGATAGCAGTAGGTCAAGACCAGTGTCACAAGAGTATGGAGTCGTGAGTAGTGAAAAAATTAGCGAAAACGAGGTCAGTGAGTTAGTAGCAAGAAAGGGATCAACGTCCGTGATTTAGGAGCATTTTGGTTATTATATATTAATATATATAAAATATTAATTACAATTATTAATCGCAATTACCATTTTGAAGCAAATAATCACAATTATTATGTTTTGGCATAATCGTGCAGCCCTAATTGAGATCTATGAAAAAAAAATTGTAATATATATCACCGCAAATGTTCTTCAATTTAATGCGACGCGTGATTGGCCCGTTACGGCAGACAGCTACAATCCGTCTGGTGAAATCGACTGCAACTGCGAGTTGTTGACACAGTTTAGCACGCTGAGGTAATGCCACCAAAACGCTCAAAGGTATGGTTATACTACACACCTATGGCGTATAGTAAAAATAAATGCAGAAAAATGCGGATTTCCCCCATTACCTAGCTAGCTAGCATTAGCAACCCTACTGTAATGCATTGCTTATTGCATTGGTTACTTAGTGGTAGTTTTAACTTCTGTAGCAGCGAAATGTGTTTAGGCTAACGTTATTAACTAATGTTATGCTTAATGTTAAGACCCCCCTAGGCCTACTACCGCCACAACTGCTACTGCTGATGTTGCCACCCCCAGCAGCAGCCTTGACACACCGTTCACATTAGCTGCAAGGTCACGGATGACTAAAAAATGTGTAGTCACTGTCAGTAGTTATATTGTAATACATTCAGTTTGATACTCTTTTAAACACTTTCAAAATGTATTCTTGTAAAAATTATTTGAATGTGGGAGGATTGATGGCATTTTACACAACTGAATGCTTCCATTCACATGATGGTTATGGAATGTAAAAAATGCAAAAAAGAAAATCAAAGTATCGATTGAAGTATTCAATTGGTATCGGTATCATTTTAAGGGTACTGGTATTGGTACTGGTATCGTAATTTTTGAAATGATACCCTGCCCTACCGTTCAGACCTTCCAGGCCCACTGAGGCCCCGGGACAGCAGCAGGCACGGAGAGAACGGCTCCCAGGTACGCACTCACGCACACGCACACACACACACAGACACACACACAGACACAGAAACACACACAGAAACACACACAGAAACACACACACACACTTAAAGTGGGCTAGGCTGAGCCTGTAGAGTGTACCTCCTCGGGAGGCCAGCATGGTGCCGTCGTAGGAGAAGGCCAGGCAGGAGGTGTCTGATCCCGGGGCGTGGGCCTGCCGGCAGTGGAACTTGGTGTGGACCTGGGGAACGAAGAGGTCCAAACGTCAGGAGGTCAGAGGAAATGCCTGCAGTGCTCACACAGTTATTGTGGCCTGCAGTGTTAAAGGGTAGAAGGACTGAGGTGTGAAACGCTTGCCTGCTGACGGGACAGTCACTACCTCAAGGGTACCTGCAGGATAGTCTAGGTAACGCTCTCCTAGAAGTGTTCCCTCACCAGGGGATGTTGAGGTCTGCGTATTTGCAGGAACATAAAGACCTTTTCATGCTCCGTGGCGTCAGGAGAACACACGGCTCCCGTTCTCTTCTGGAATGCCACAATGATTTAATGTAATCCTCAAAATCACCGCTCCTTTTCAACAGTTTGAACACCTTCTTGGAAGATTTCAGATCTCTGAGGTTTACCTTGGCAAGCTGAAAAACCTGACTTGTGTGTTTCAGGTATGAACAGGAAATAATAAAATAACATCAAACTGACACGTCACATTTCACAGGGCTCTGTCCAGGAGTGTTCAGCACAGAACAGCACACATGGCAGCTCTGTCTAGGAGTGTTCAGCACACATGGCCGCTCTGTCTAGGAGTGTTCAGCACACATGGCCGCTCTGTCCAGGAGTGTTCAGCACACATGGCAGCTCTGTCTAGGAGTGTTCAGCACACATGGCCGCTCTGTCTAGGAGTGTTCAGCACACATGGCCGCTCTGTCTAGGAGTGTTCAGCACACATGGCCGCTCTGTCTAGGAGTGTTCAGCACACATGGCCACTCTGTCCAGGAGTGTTCAGCACACATGGCAGCTCTGTCCAGGAGTGTTCAGCTCAGTGCAGCACACATGGCAGCTCTGTCCAGGAGTGTTCAGCTCAGTGCATCACACATGGCAGCTCTGTCCAGGAGTGTTCAGCACACATGGCAGCTCTGTCCAGGAGTGTTCAGCTCAGTGCAGCACATATGGCCGCCCTGCTGGGCTCTACCAGCCCCAGGCCAGCTCACACATGCCCCAGCAGAGTCAGGCTGCTCTAGGGAACGCGTTCAGGTTCACAGACGGGCCACACCAGCATCAGTCACAGTACCACAACACTAACACCAGCATCAGTCACAGTACCACACCACTAACACCAGCATCCGTTCTGTGATCCCCAAATCAGCTCTTAGGTCCATGGCTACGTTTTTGAACGGGGAAAACAATCTGTGATTATACACGAAATTGCAAACGCATATCACACCACCATTAAAGAGCACATCAAACAGGTGATTTGAGCTACAGCATTGAAGGGTATATTTTTCTTGGCTAGTAGCTTAGTCTATAATGCTGTGAGTTTAAAATGCAGCTGTCAAGCCATCCAACCAACGCAAACAGTCACCAACAAATACATTTCCATCCCCAACAAATACATTTCCATCCCCGGTGCGCATAACTGCTTTTAAAATAATATTTTTTGTGACGAACCCAAAAGATGGCCTATTTTTATTTAAATTTCTAATTGTGCTCAATCTCAATCAGCGCTGCTGTGATAACAATATTATAGCCTAGCTGTTCACCTTATTTATGTATTTATATGGGAGCTACAGTATAACGTGAGGGAATGGATGAAGGACATAAAATAAACTGATTATAAGGACCATATATTGGAACATTTGGACTGAATTAGCTGATTGAGTCAGATGATGGTTCAGACAGGTGTGATGAAGGAGCTATCTGGTCAGGAACACAAACTGAGCCGGAGATGCTAACCACCGTGCTGGGTACTGCTAATGCAGGTTAAACTCCCCAACGCCACTAGGAGGGATCTCCCTTATAGAGGGCCACCCTGACGTGGGGCGAGACTAGGGCTGCTCGATTATGGCAAAAATCATAATCCCGATTATTTTGATTGATATTGAGATCCCGATTATTTAACACGATTATTCATTGATTTATTTATTTTTTAATCAAAAGTTTTAACATTTTCTTAACATATCAAATTATACATTGACTTTGATAATTAATTTATTAAATGTTGACTGGCTTTTCTTTTTAACAATGTTCTTTGGATTATATACATATCCCCCATGGGAGACAAATTGTGAACCTTGACCTTGATAAATAAATAAAAGTGCCAAAACTGATAAATAAAGAAGCTTCAAAGCCCCGCCACCACCACAGAAGAAGACTACCTCGGAAAAATAATTTCACTATGACAGAACGCGTCTAAATAAGTTATTTAATGGTAGCGTCGAGGCTTCAAAACCCAGCATTTGTTAAAATAGACCCTTTTGCTTACAGTAGGTAAGTGAAGTTTCATGTTTATCTGACCTCTCCTAAATAGGCCGACACCGAT
Source organism: Borostomias antarcticus (assembly GCF_949987555.1). Classification (NCBI taxonomy): domain Eukaryota; kingdom Metazoa; phylum Chordata; class Actinopteri; order Stomiiformes; family Stomiidae; genus Borostomias; species Borostomias antarcticus. Next base: position 33,712,172 of record NC_140235.1, on the reverse strand, counting down.
TTATTTTGACGGCAAAGTGAATGGACCGGCAAAGGACTGTTGTCTGGCATGAGTGAACGGAATGCAACAACGGGACTGAGAAGGGCTACTTTGAGGGGCAGCTACGACTGCGTAGCAAATTTTACACACTGTGTCAACTTGGTCCAAATCTGTCTCCGCGAACCCATAGTGTTTCCACTCCTCTTTCTGCTGCCATAATCTTCTTGTCATGTTTTGTTCGAGAGGAGCATGCGTGCGCCTCGCTTGACAACTCGTCTCGCTCTGAACTTAAGTGTTTGTTTTGGGGCTTTGGGGGGTGGGGGAGGGGTCAAGCACAGTATAGCTCTGCAGTGTAGGGTGCGCTTGATTTGTGCAAAATCGTTTTATGGCGATTATTTTGTTTTAATGATCGTTGACAGCCCATATCTTAATCTAGATTAAAATCCGATTAATCGAGCAGCCCTAGGCGAGACGTTGCCATGAGCTTCCTGGGAGAAACACAGGGCTGTGTGGACGCAGCGTGTTCTCCGTCAGAACATGAATGGATGACAAAAAAAAAACTAGGTCTGATTAAAAAATCCTCCATAACCTCTGACCTCTCTTCCCTGACCTCTGCATACACGACCCCGTTCTTTCAGCAGAGGGGGTGCCGGGAGGGGGGGGCTGAGCAGGAGTTTCCTCAGGCCTGCTGACCGAAGGCTTGGACCCCCGGGGCTTAGGGAGCAAGCGAGCGAGCCAACGCCCACAGGTCCCTGAGCTGCTGCTGGCCTGTGCCCTCGTCCCACAGCTCTGCTCTGAGAGGTGGACCCGGTCCTCGATACACGGACACCTGGGCATCTGCCTCCGCGCTGTGACCACAGTGGGCCTCGCACCAAGATGAGCCTGAGATCATCCTCGGTTTACGAGACCTCAAATAACCATCACTAAAGTGATATTGATGGTGATTCTATATCAACGTTGATATGAAGATATAAAGCTGCTTCATTCCTGAGAGCTGCCAGCGGTCTCTGGCCAGAAACCCTGGCTTTACCTGGCTGAGTACTACCAGACCACTCACACTCATCACCAGCAGACAGACACGGAGGCAGAGGGCTCCTCAGGGCTCCTCCGCACTCCAACCTGCCCACCTGTTTATGTGAGAAGCTTCATTAGTTCTGACTGTTAGGCAAGTAAATCAGAGGGAAATGAACTGTAGTGACTAGGGAACTCTAGAGCGCAGAGGGAGGAGCCTCACTAAACACATGTAGGGATGAAGTGTGGGGGAAAAGATAAGAGAGGGAGAGAGAGAATGAAAAAGCAATGGAGAGGGGGAGAGGGAGGGAGGGAAAGAGAGGGAGAGAGAGAGGGGGAGAGAGGGGGGGG
>NC_140235.1:33378331-33708331 GCF_949987555.1 Borostomias antarcticus | reverse complement strand
GGGTATGAGGGGGTAAGGCTGTGATGAAGGTCTGGGGGGAGGCTGCAGGGGTATGAGGGGGTAAGGCTGCTTGTGTCCCGGCTGTGATGGAGGTCTGGGGGGAGGCTGCAGGGGTATGAGGGGGTAAGGCTGCTTGTGTCCCGGCTGTGATGGAGGTCTGGGGGGAGGCTGCAGGGGTATGAGGGGGTAAGGCTGTGACGGAGGTCTGGGGGAGGCTGCAGGGGTATGAGGGGGTAAGGCTGTGATGGAGGTCTGGGGGGAGGCTACAGGGGTATGAGGGGGTAAGGAGCCTGTACTGCCCGTCTCTGGGTCTGGGGAAGCAGGTCGTATTCAGTAAAGCCAGCTGGGGCAGTTTGTTCACACTCCGGAGGCTCCCCTGAAGCCGGGCTTGTAAAGCTGCTCTAGCTCTCTGTCAGGCCCTGCTGCTCCTCTAAACACTTGGATTGGGCCGGGTTTTTTTTTTTTTTTTTTTTTTAAGAAGTCTGCGTTTTGTAGAAGTCTGCAGCCAATCTCCCCCGATCTTTTATGACCGGTGGATTTACTGGTTTACAGTGACACTGAGCAGAGTCGCATTGCTGTGCACTGGTCCCATTAGGCCCCAGACTGCAAATGATGTGTTGGCACTCTGGACCGGTGAGACAGGCAGGACACACAGCGCGTGACCCGGGAAGAAGCCGGTGGGGAGCAGCAGTAGGGCATCAATCCTATTTCTGTGGGTCACAAAAGCTCAGGAACGGCACAGACGTAAAGCTAGAACCTTCACATCAGAGGACTGCGTGTTCCTTGACCCGGTGAGCAGGACCACGCGCAGACGTTCCCCAACCCCTCCTCCTACAATAACATTGACCATCGCTTGACCATAAAATTGTAAAAGCTAATCAGAACCCCCCCAAGCCCTCAAGTGGTCCCACTTTGTAGTCTGGCGTGCCATGGGGAGAGGCATGACGCCATCGCATTCCGCAGGTCTCTGCGGTAATGTTCTGGAACCGAGGCCAGAGCCTTCGCCCACAGAGCGCTCTGCCGGGAACCATATCCCAGCACCTCACAGCACCTAACCGTACCACTGCACATTACCTGGCAACCAGAGTCACGGGGGGGGGGGGGTTAACTGTCTAGAGAAGCAAACCTGCAATCACTGCAGCAGCAAAACAGAGACCTTCCTGACTCCCATCACTGGATCAATCAGGCCCACGTAGGGCTTCAGGAGCAAGATCTGTCATCCTCAATTACTCCTCAGTCTCAGGACTGAATGAAGGTCAGGGGGGTAACTGGTCTTGTCAGACCAGCTACATATTCTGCCCATGAGTAATAGTACTGATCCCCACAGGAGGGCCTGATCCTAACCTGTTAAGACTCAGGAGTGGAGGAGACCATCGGATCAGAACACCAGGTCTGGATTGTAGAGCTGATTCAATCCCAGTGACGTGTTGATCCTTAACTTCGCAGACATGTTTCATGACCACGTCCCTTGCTGCACTCACAGAGCACCTGTAGGTGGAAGTGAGCTGCCCCCAGGCTGGTGAGGGCCCTGGCAGCCCGGTGTGGGGGGGCCAGGGGGCAGAACCCAAGCCCCAGGGAACCCGCGCCTCCCGCCAAGGCAACACAGACACACACACACAGTTATTGTAAGCTGCTACAGGATGCTGGCTAAATATTTGGTCTGGAAGAAGGAGCAGTAATAAATTAGAGGGCTTTTTACCCGGTCTCTCTGAGCCTGCTGTTACAAGCCTGCAGGACATGCAGGGGGCCGCAGCTAGGGGCAGGGCTAGGCTAGGGGCAGGACAGGGCTAGGCTAGGGGCAGGACAGGGCTAGGCTAGGGGCAGGGTTAGGCTAGGGGCAGGGCTAGACTAGTGGCAGGGCTAGACTAGCGGCTAGTGGCAGGGCTAGGCTAGGGACTAGGGGCAGAGCTAGGGGCTAGGGGCAGGGCTAGACTAGTGGCAGGGATAGGCTAGGGGCTAGTGGCAGGGCTAGGGGCTAGGAGCAGGGCTAGGCTAGGGGCTAGGGGCGGGGCTAGGGGCAGGGCTAGGCTAGTGGCTACGGGCAGGGCTAGGCTAGGGGCAGGACAGGGCTAGGCTAGGGGCTAGGGGCAGGGCTAGGCTAGGGGCTACGGCAGGGCTAGGCTAGGGGCAAGGCTAGGCTAGGGGCTAGGGGCAGGGCTAGGCTAGGGGCTAGGGGCAGGGCTAGGCTAGGGGCAGGGCTAGGCTAGCAGGGAGGAAGGCCTCTGAGGAAGCCTCTCTCTCGCACAGGGACACGTGGTGTCTATCAAATCACAAAACATGAAGACGACACAAAAAAAGATTCCTATCCACATATTTATAGACTGAAGAACGGCACGGCGCAGAGCAACCACGGGGGAAATAAGAGAACGGGTCTCGCAACTGGTCTCTTTATGGACAGCGGGAAACCAAGAGCAGCGAGGCGCGGTAATAAACGTTCAGGAAATGGTCATAGCTGGCCGCACTTGTCCTGGAGTGATGTCCTGACGATCTGACACCTCATCAATCTTTACTGATGGTCTCAGGAGGGCCTTTCTCCTCGGTCCCAAGAGCTCCAGTACAACAGGGCACCGTCCGTCCGTCTCTCTGTCTCCCCCCCGCCTCTCTCTCTCCCCCCCGGTCTCTCTTTCTCTCCCTCCTTCTCCCCCCCTCTCTCTCTCCCCCCCTCTCTCTCTATGTGGCAGCTGTGAGTGATCCTGTGAGCGATGGGCTGCCAGAGCTGCTCTCTCCGCTGATCCCTCCACAGGATGCACTGGCGTGTCATTTCCTCCCGTCGCCCCCGACACTGACCAGAGACCAGACTCAGGAAAAAAAGCACTCTGGCAGAGAGGATCATGGGTAACCTGGCTGGCTAGGGCTTGGAGAGAAGATTGGACCTTCTGTCTGTCTGTGCTCAGCCAGGCAGGTTCAGAAAGAGGAGCCACTCAGACCTGCCCACTCTCCTCCAGCGCTGAATGGGGCTCATCTCTATCCACCGCCAGCTCGCTCACAAATCTCCAGCACCAAAACAGTCACACAAATCTGAGGAATGCTCCCCGGGAGCCAAGATGCACTATTACCCTACACCCCCCCCCCCTCCGCCTGTATCACAGCTGGAATGCACACTTTGATTACTTAATTACATAATTAACTAATAGTGGAACAGCACAAAGTGGATATGATTAGGCCTCCCAGCGACCGCAGCCTCTCTACTCTATCACGACTCCCACAAACTCCCTCAGAGGAGAGTCAGGATGGGCAGCCTGGGACCCCGACACGCTACCTGACCACCCCAATATCAGGCTACAGGATTGTTTGGAGGAGGAAGAGGATGAGGAGGGCCTCTCCTAATTTTCCACTCTCTCATTGTGCTCCCTTACATGAACCATTCCCACCGCTGTGGAATTCCCACCCTGGAATTCCGCCCAGGTGGAACAACAATGGATGGGAATAGGTCCCAGATGCATTCCTGCTCTTCATCTCTCCAGCAGCGCGCCTCACCTCAGAGCAGATGCCCTCACCCGTCCACAGTCTTACTGTAATGTAAACCAAGACCCCCGGACAAAAGACAACCAGCATCCACTGTCCCAGCTGAGGATCAGACCCGCCCAACCATGTCCCAAGACACGGAACACCATGTCACACACACACGCGCATGCATGCACACAATCAGTCCTTGTTAACACACACACACACACACACACACACACACACACACACACACACACACACACACACACACACACACACACACACACACACACACACACACACACACACACACACACACACACACACACACACACACACACACACACACACACACACACACACACACACACACACACAGCCCATGCTCCCAGACCCCCGGTCTGAGCTGTGTTCACACGCCTGTATCTTCATGTCAAATCTCTCAAGCAGCTCAGACACACGAAACTAAACAGAGGGACCAACAGACAGGTTTAAATGAAGGCTGTTTACCAAACACAAACACCACTGTCCACCCTATGGCTTTATTTACTGCTGGGTTCTGCTTAGCTTTGGTGACCTTTTGAACTCTGACCCCATGCCCCCTGAGACTGGATGACCGCCTGCTGACTCCTCATCGCTGTGCCATGATGACAGAGACCAGCCCAACCTACACCCTGACTTCCTCCGTCCCCTCCTCAGTGAGAGTATGTCTGTGTGTGTGTGCGTGAGTGCGTGAGTGTGTGTGTGTGTGAGAGTGTGTGTGTGTGTGTGTGCGCGAGTGTGAGTGTGTGTGCGTGTGTGTGTGTGAGTATGTGTGCGTGTGTGTGAGCGTGTGCGTGTGTGTGAGAGAGTGACTCACGCTGAGGTTCCTGTCCCAGATCTGGATGGTCCCGTCCTGGCAGCCCGCGGCGATGAGCTTGCCGTCGCGGCTGTAGGTGCAGCAGGTGGGCGTGACCTTCTTCCCCTGCAGGGAGCGCGGCTTGAACACTGCCTTGTGCTTCTTGTCCGAGTTCACGTCCCACGTGCGCACAGTGCTAGGGAGAAGGAGGGAGAAGGAGGGAGAGAGAGAGAGAGAGAGAGAGAGGGAGAGAGAGGGGAGATGAATAAAATCATCTGGTGCCGGCCAAGCGAAACACAGCCATCTATCCCCACCTAGCTTCCCTGTAATGCTGTAATGGATCCCTTAAACTCCCAGAATCCATTAGTGTTGTTGTCATCATCCAGACGTCCACTGAGCTGCTTCCCTTCCCACTGCTTCATTTAGAGATGTGGGCTAATTCAGCGTGATGCCGTGAGTGCCGACCTCTGGGTCAGCGCCAGCAGCTCTGGGGGGCCCAGCGGGCTGATACAGTACATGTTGACGGTTGGCAGGTTCAGTACGTGTAGACGGTTGGGAGGTTCAGTACGTGTAGACGGTTGGGAGGTTCAGTACATGTAGACGGTTGGGAGGTTCAGTACGTGTTGACGGTTGGCAGGTTCAGTAGATGTTGACGGTTGGGAGGTTCAGTACGTGTAGACGGTTGGGAGGTTCAGTACATGTAGACGGTTGGGAGGTTCAGTACGTGTTGACGGTTGGGAGGTTCAGTAGATGTTGACGGTTGGGAGGTTCAGTACGTGTTGACGGTTGGGAGGTTCAGTACGTGTTGACGGTTGGGAGGTTCAGTACGTGTTGACGGTTGGGAGGTTCAGTACATGTTGACGGTTGGCAGGTTCAGTACGTGTTGACGGTTGGGATGTTCAGTACGTGTTGACGGTTGGGAGGGTGGAAAACAGAGGAGAGAGGACAGTACTTCAGCCTGACAGGCGCATCTGAAGCCGCCATGAAATCACGATTCTCTTCCCTACATCTGCTGAACACATTACGGACCCTCAGACAAGACCGGGCAAACACAGACATGAGGGGGGGGGGGGGGGGGGAGAGAGAGAAAGAGAGAGGGGGAGAGAGAGAGAGAGAGGGGGGAAGAGAGAGAGAGAGAGAGAAAGACAGAGAGAGAGAGAGAGAGAGAAGGAGAGGAGTCATGACATACACAAATTCCATAACACAGATGTGTACAAAGAAATACCCACAAATATAAAGTTCCTGAATGGAGATGGGCTGTTCTGATGCAGGATAGCTACAGCGAACTGAGGACTAGAAGTGGACCAGTAAAGGAGAAAGTGGACCAGTAAAGGAGAAAGTGGACCAGTAAAGGAGAAAGTGGACCAGTGAAGGAGAAAGTGGTGAACGTCAATATGCAGCCTGTCAGACCCTGGGGAGCATGGAAAAGTTCCTGGGTGGGATTAAGAGGGTAAAACGCAGCTTAGAGGGGCAGTATTTCCGAGGGCAGTATTTCAGAGGGCAGTATTACAGAGGGCAGTATTTCCGAGGGCAGTATTCCAGCATGCCCGACCGAGTGGGTCATGTGACTGAGACCACCTAGACGCCGGGGTCGCGGGAGGGGGGAGGCGTGACCCTTGACCTGGCCGACGCCGGTTTCCTGTCTTTAGGGGCGTCTGTCTTGTGGAGGACAGCTCTCGCGCTCCCCCGCCGCCTCACTCAACATCACTCTTCACCTCACTTAACACTCGCGCCCCAACAGAGCGCAGCGCAGACGAGGCGACGGGGAGATGAGAGAGACAGGAGAGAGTGAACGGGACAATGGAGGAGTGATGGACAGAGAGAAGGAGAGAGAGAGAGAGGGCAGAAGGAGTGATGGACAGAGAGGAGAGAAAGAGAGAGAGAGAGGGCAGGAGGAGTGATGGACAGAGAGAAGGAGAGAGAGAGAGGGAGGGCAGGAGAAGTGATGGACAGAGAGAAGGAGAGAGAGAGAGAGAGGGCAGGAGGAGTGATGGACAGAGAGAAGGAGAGAGAGAGGGAGGGCAGGAGTAAAAGGAGAGAGGGGGGGGTGAGGTCAGGGCTGTCAGGTCAGCTCAGACATGCGCTGCAGAAGGCGGAGGCGCCGTGAGTCAGCTCAGTACAGACTGGGTCCATGTGTGGCTCTGACACACACACACACACACACACACAGCATATCCAAGTGTCTGTGACACACACACACAAATCCAAGTGTCTGTGACCCACACACACACACACACACAGCATATCCAAGTGTCTGTGACCCACTGCCTTCTTCTACCAGTGCGACCTTAAGAGGTCAGGGGTCAGCTGAGGAGCATAAACACACAGACAGAGCTGCTACTTACAGCCAGGAACAGATTCCTACACGGATGGCTACACACTCAACTGCCCTACACACACGCACACACGCACACACGCACACACACACACACAGCTAAGCTAAGGTAGCTTAAGGCGTTAACAGTCAATCAATTACCGTTATTCAATATACAAATACCGTTTATTTTTCTGAGGTCATTCTCTTTGTCATAACAGAGCCTATGTTTTGATTGATTGTCTGTGTAGTTCTGTATGAATAAATCATATAAATAAATCATGTTGGTCATACTATTTACATGCTTACATGAGGCTTTGCCCAGCGTCTATGTATTTCTGTTTCTATGTCTGTATGTTGGTCTGTTTGTGTGTCTGTTTGTGTGTCTGTTTGTGTGTCTGTTTGTGTGTCTGTTTGTGTGTCTGTTTGTGTGTCTGTTTGTATAATTTCATGTGGACCCCAGGAAGACTAGCAGCTGCTGTGGTGGAAGCTAATTATCTGAATAACGAATAAAGAACCCTGGGATTAAGAGACTCTACCGGCTGAGCTAGCCGGGAAGTGTGTGCCCACGTATGCATGTGTGCATACGTGCGTGCGCTCGTGTGTGTGTGTGTATGTGTGTGCACGTACGCATATGTGTACATGAGTCTGTGTGACAGCCGCTGAGAGATGGCTCCACCTGCTCCTAGGATCTCAGGCGTCTCTATTCAGACTACAGGACACTAAAGGCAACAGAACCTCTCTCACGGCTCAGAGCAGCAAGAATGCTATTCATCTCAGGGGCTCTTTTCCAAAACACGGCGCTGCTGTTGCTGCTGTTGGGCTGGAGGACTGCCTGAGGAGGCTGAGCCACCCGGACTGGGCAGAACCCGGTTCCTCACGCGACGCCGTCAACAGATCCACACCTCAGCACAGGGGCAGGGGAAGGAGCAGATGTGGGGTTATGGTGCCATGCCACCATTCAGGGAGAAAATGTCACATCTAAAGTGATCCAAAGGCCGCTGAATCCACAGATCCAGAGGTTCCTCCTTGTCACTTTTGTTCAACCGCCTCCTCTCTGACGGGTTGTTGTGAATGTGTTTCAGGAAACCCAGAATGTGGCCGTCGTCCCAGAACATTTCAACAAAGTGACAAAACACTGAAGCACGGCACGAAAACAACCCAGAACATTGAGGGGTGCACAAAGCGCCCGTCCGGCCCTGCCCTGTTTTCCCCTCAATCAGCACTCCCCTTTTGGGCTGTGAGCGCTGAGCCACCCCAGGGGCGTGCGTGACGGAGGATGAGGGCCATACAGCCTCACTCATGCGTGTGCGCTTTACGAGGCAACACAGCCGTTCACACATCAACCCGGGGGTGAGGCCTTCCAGGCCCCTGCCTCCCTCCCCTCCCTCCCAGGCTCAGATGCTATCTGCAGGCCGTATGGAGGCCTCCTGGGGTGGCGGCAGGGACAGCTCCCCAGATGGAGGGATAAGGAGGAGAGGAAGAAAGGAGACACTGATCAAAGCTGTGTTCGGGGGTCCTGGGCGAGGCAGGGCTGGAGCCTGGCGAGGGGGCCGGGCTGAGGGGCCCGCCGGGGCCGGGTTCTCCCTGAGGGGCCCGCCGGGGCCGGGTTCTCCCTGAGGGGGGCTAGACGGAGAGAGAGAGGGAAGCGCTGTGCAAGATAAGGAGGGTGGAGGACAGGGACACACAGAGAGGGGTCTGTCTACCCCCCCAGAAACACAGCCAGGGAAGACCATGAACTGACCATGCTGACCTAGTACCACACCAGTGGCGGCTGGTGACTCAAAAAACTGAGGAGGACAGGAGGAAGAGAGGCGAACCGCCCATGGGCGCCGGGGGGCACTTTCCCTCAGTCAGTTATTATTTGAAATATCAGCTTTAAAGTGGATTTACAGTCAATTTTAGCATATGAAAGACTGAATAACACTTTATTTAACTACATGCAGCATTTATTTATCATATTCAAACAACAATAAAACATTGTTAGCAATAGTTGTTGTAATGGATTGTACTCTTCTCTAAAGAGAGAAAATAATATTGGTGAGGTGCTGGAGAGGTTAGGTGATACATATGAAAAAAAAAAATTGATTACGGGACACTGAGGTGTGCTGGCTCTCAAACAGTTTGTTGGCAAATAGATTTGACAACTGGACAATGGAATACGTTGCACAGCAAAGGCAGTATGCAACAGTTCGCTCATGGCTAGCTAGCAATGGTACAACTATGGGATTAGCTCATTTGGGTTGCTGTCAAAGCTGCCACTCTTATGTTGCTATAGCCTACAATTATCAGAACAATATGAACATTCAGTTGAAAGTTTTCCATCCACCCATCCATCACTGGATGAGGAATAAGCACCGCAAAGCAATCAATTCTCACGCAAGCAGGAGCCAGGCTGTGGACTTCTCCGATCCGGTGTTGCAACCCAGTCTCTAGAAATGTTTTGGACGAGTTGCCAACAGTTTGCGCCTCCAGCCAATCTGCGCGCCTGCCTATGCAGTAGCCTGACGTGCACCTCGTAGCTAACGTTACCGGCTATAGCCAGCCAGTGGAACTGTCGTGTTCAGACGGCTCTAGCTCAAAAAGTATTTATGTCAGCTTAGATATTTAGATGGCTAGAATCAAGACAAATAGACGAACAATTTGATGTATAATATGTCCCATAATACATTCGGATGTATTATATTATGGAGCTATGAACACACAAAAGTCTCCAATGGCACAGGGAAGAGAAACACAGACATCAACGCCGACCCAATCGGCCTTCACTGTGGTAAATCTGGAATCTGGAATGTGATTGGACTAACAAAATGTCAATATCTGAATCCTGTTCAGACAGGGCCGGAGTACTGTCCTCCCTTGCGGTAATTTTTCAGCGTTTTGGCCAATCACAAATTAGCAAGAAAAAAAGGCATTACATTGATTTAAGAGAAAAGAACCCACCCTAAGGGAGGCTAGCCTCCTTTCCATAGATATCTATGGGTCCTCCAACTGCATGTTATATGTCACTGTTGGAGCTTTAGAATTTCAATAATTTTATCCATAGGTAAAACCTGCTTTATGAACAAAACTGAGATAATATTAATTATGAATAAATAAATTCATATATTTATATTTTAATCCCTCTCTTCTCTCCAAAAACTGAGGACTGTCCTCCCCTGCCTCAATGGACGAGCCTCCACTGTACCACACACACGCATGCACGCACGCACGCACTAGTGCTGCTCTATGCAATCCCACTGCCTCCCACTGAATACCCCAGATAAAGAAGCTTGTGTCTGGTGTCCCATTACCCACCAGGCGGGTGGCTGATACACTGATAACTTCCTCCAGGCATCTAGTGATGGGAGTGGCTGCAGCTCTTCAACTCAAATCAAACAAGACTGACAAATTCAGCCAATATTTCAGTCCAACGTTGATCAAGGCATGGGATAGGCCAGGCCAGGTGTGAGAGACTGAGGTAACGAGGGTCGAGTGTCCAACATCCCATCAATCCTGTAGAAGACGAACCCCAGGGTGAGAGGCTGTCTCTGGGGGTGAGAGGCTGTCTCTGGGGGTGAGAGGCTGTCTCTGGGGGTGAGAGGCTGTCTCTGGGGGGGTGAGACGCTGTCTCTGGGGGTGAGAGGCTGGGGGTGAGAGGCCGTCTCTGGGGGTGAGAGGCCGTCTCTGGGGGTGAGAGGCTGTCTCTGGGGGTGAGAGGCTGTCTCTGGGGGTGAGAGGCTGTCTCTGGGTGTCTCTGGGGGTGAGAGGCTGTCTCTGGGGGTGAGCGGCCGTCTTTGGGGGTGAGAGGCCGTCTCTGGTGGTGAGAGGCCGTCTCTGGGGGTGAGAGGCCGTCTCTGGGGGTGAGAGGCCGTCTCTGGGGGTTAGAGGCCGTCTCTGGGGGTTAGAGGCCGTCTCTGGGGGAGGAATGCAGGGCAGGACATAGAAGACCTGAGCTGTAAGGCGTGCTGCAGTCAGAGGAGCGCTGGCCTGTGGATGAACCCTGCTGCCTGTCTGACGCCCCTGCATGTTCCCCCGAGACCCCCGGGACATCTGTCCTCACTCCCCATCCCCGTATCACCACCGACGTCCCACTCAATACCCCCGGGGTCCCGCGCAGCCCTTGCGAGAACACCAAACTAGGTCATCCCCCAGCTCCTCGCGTTGGGCTGTGCGCATAGGGTTACTAGAAAAATGGGGGGAATATTTGCTTGACAAGGACGGTAAGCCAGAAATGAGAAATTAAGAGATATACAAGGATGAGTAACAGGCCGGCGAGGAGTGTCGTCTTACAGCGTGGGCGAGAGACAAAACACTTAGAGTGTGAGAAACCTCGGTGATCCCCAGGATGTGGGTTAACAGCCCTTTAGAATCACAGTCCCATCTGTCTTGTGGTGAGACCATGAAGCAGCTCATGATGTCCGTGTCTATGGGGGGCTTTGGGAGGGTGATTCTTCAAGGTGCCACTGTCACCCACGTATAAAGGCCTGGGTGGGGTATTTGGGGCTGGGTGGGCCATGTAGCACTAGGTGGGGTATTTGGGGCTGGGTGGGGTATGTAGGCCTGGGTGGGGTAAGTAGGGCTGGGTGGGACAAGTAGGGCTGGGTGGGGTAAGTAGGGCTGGGTGGGACATGTAGGCCTGGGTGGGGTTGTGGCTAGAGGGCGTGGCTAGACCCTCCTCTGGACCCCCTGCTGCCCACAGCCCTGCTGCTGTCTGGGGCCACACCAGCATCCCGGGAATCCCTGGCAGACGCCAGCACAACATTCCTCACTGAGTGCGTGTGTGTGTGTGTGTGTGTGTGTGCGCGTGCGTGCGTGTGTGACAGGACAACCCATTGCTATGTCAAAAATTCAGTCTTTAAGAGTTTAAACTTGGAAGGGGGAAATACCCGCTGGAAACCCACCAACAGCCTACACTTTCTGAGGGCACAATCTGGCCTGAAACACGGCCTTCCAGAGGCTTCCAAACAGGTGGCCGTTCAGAGAGATTAACGATGAGCAGATCTGTCCAGCGCACGGATTTGGCCTCCTTAAAGAGTGATGTTGTTAGCGAACCCGTCGCTCACAGCACAATCCCAAACAAGCGGAGGAGAGGATGTTGACAGATCCATGCAGTCCAAGCAGGATTTCAGCTGACCAATCGAGCATGTCAAAAGCTATAAGACCTCTCCACACCCCGACAGCATCCAAGTCTTCATCTAGGGACAGGAACAGACGCCATGCTGCGCCATAATCAGGACACTTCATCTGGGAAACGCCCCCTTACTCTCCTCCAAATTCCCTCCGATAGAAACATGACCAGACCGTTTTAAAAGGTTTAAAGAGGCCAATTCCCGTCTGAGTGAATAGAATCCCACAGTTAGTACTGATCAAAGAGCCTGCGCCATATTAACTAGACAACACTAGGGAGGAGGTAGCGGCCCTGTGTGACAGCACTGTGAGGAGGGGAGGGAAGGGAGCCTGAGACAGAGGGGGCAGCTGGGTGGTCAGATGCGGGGCAGATAGGGCAGAGGAGTGGACGGTACCAGGGGGCCCGTGGTACCGCTGGCCTGGTAGAGCCACGTCACACAGCAGGCCGGCCCCCCGGCAGCCCCCCACTGGGACCTCTGAGTGAGTGCGCAGGTGTGGGGGAGGGAACGCTGGAGGAGGAGGAGGGAGGTGGGGTGTGTGTGTGTGTGTGTGTGTGAGTGAGTGAGTGAGTGAGTGAGAGAGAGAGAGAGAGAGAGAGAGAGAGAGAGAGAGAGAGAGAGAGAGACTCCCTTAAAGAGGCACTCCCTTAAAAATCCCTGGACCTTTAGTAAACAGTGTGGGTGGAAAGCACGGCCGCAGATCTGCAGTCTCTGCTGGGCCCTTCTGGGCTATGCCTCTACCGACCAATAAGGCTCTGCTGGGCTCTGCCTCTACCGACCAATCAGGCTCTGCTGGACTCAGCCTCTACCGACCAATCAGGCTCTGCTGGAAATGCCTCTACCGACCACTCAGGCTCTGCCTCTACCGACCACTCAGGCTCTGCTGGGCTCTGCCTCTACCGACCAATCAGGCTCTGCTGGGCTCTGCCTCTACCAACCAATCAATCAGTCTCTACTGGGCCCTGCCTCTACCATCCAGTTCACATGCATGTAGCCTCGCGTCACCAGTCTCTCCTCGGGGAGAAGAGCCTGGTGTCTATTTACTTCACTGCCTTAAGCCCGCCCCTTCTTCCAGCTCGAGCCTGTAGAGCCCGCCTCCTACTTCTGCTTGCTTTATTTACATCGATGGAAGAAAACATGGACATACCTGAAGAAATATTTCAAGAAGTCATGGAAGTGTGCCGGATACATAATATCACACATTTGAAGCCACTGCAGCGTCTTAGCCACCGAAATTATAGATACAACAACTGTTCTTCTTCCGGTCCAGACCGGAAGATTATGAGATGCGTCATCCTAGGCGCTTCCCCTCTAGACCGGCGAAACAACTGCGAAAGAGACAGGCTCCAGACTATAAACAGACAGTCCCCAGACTAGAAAGAGACAGGCTCCAGACTATAAAGAGACAGCCCCGAGACTAGAAAGAGACAGTCCCCAGACTAGAAAGAGACAGTCCCCAGACTAGAAAGAGACAGGCCCCAGACTAGAAAGAGACAGGCCCCAGACTAGAAAGAGACAGGCCCCAGACTAGAAAGAGACAGGCCCCAGACTAGAAAGAGACAGTCCCCAGACTAGAAAGAGACAGGCCCCAGACTAGAAAGAGACAGTCCCCAGACTAGAAAGAGACAGGCCCCAGACTAGAAAGAGACAGGCCCCAGACTAGAAAGAGACAGTCCCCAGACTAGAAAGAGACAGGCCCCAGACTAGAAAGAGACAGTCCCCAGACTAGAAAGAGACAGGCCCCAGACTAGAAAGAGACAGGCCCCAGACTAGAAAGAGACAGGCCCCAGACTAGAAAGAGACAGGCCCCAGACTAGAAAGAGACAGGCCCCAGACTAGAAAGAGACAGGCCCCAGACTAAAAAGAGACAGGCCCCAGACTAGAAAGAGACAGGACCCAGACTACTTGCATGTCCTACTGGACTGTGTCAACAGCAGCCCACTACCAGATAAGTATACCACATTCACACATAGAAGCTTACCTTCCATATCATTTAGGAAACACTTGTAGTGTATTTTATTAATGTTATATACTGTATATATATATTTTTTGTAACATTAAGCTTTGCGATGGCTCCGCTGAGACCGTCTGCAGGACTGTCCCTGACGCGTTCAACCTGGTCCCTCACGTGTTCCAACCGGGCCCCCCACACGTTCCAACCGGGCCCCCCACGCGTTCCAACCGGGCCCCCCACGCGTTCCAACCGGGCCCCCCACGCGTTCCACCTAGTCCCTCACGCGTTCCACCTGGTCTCTCACGCGTTCCACCTGGTCCCTCACGCGTTCCACCTGGTCCCTCACGTGTTCCACCTGGTCCCTCACGCGTTCCACCTGGTCCCTCACGCGTTCCACCTGGTCCCTCACGCGTTCTATCTAGTCCCTGACACGTTCTATCTGGCTACAGGGAACTATCATATCACAGTAATGTCCAGGGAACTGTGTGTAAAGGGCTGTAGATGCAGTTCTCTTAGTTCTGTCCAGTGAGACCTGACTGAGGGAGACCGGCAGAGAGAGAGAAAAAGAGAGAGAAAAGGGGGGCTGAGGGGAGAGGGACAACCTCCTCCCACCTGTCGACCACACCAAGTACCACCAAGGGAGGGAGTCTCCTCCCCCTCCCCCTCTCCCTCTCCCTCTTTGCAGGCCGGGGTGCTGAATGACCTGCTGGGTCTCTGGTCCAGTTGAATGACCTGCTGGGTCTCTGGTCCAGTTGAATGACCTGCTGGGTCTCTGGTCCCGGCCTCCATCCCCGCAGCTGCTCTGCTGCCCTCCTCCCCGGCTGGGACAACACCAGCGCTAACGTGCCGTTGGAGGACTTCCAGATCCTGGCAAGAAGCAGGCTAACTAAACCAGCCCCCACATCTGGGCCAGCCGAGCCGAGCAGAACAGAGCCGAGCGGGACTCTGCGCTGCTGCCTGTCACTCAGCTAGACTCATCAGCAGGCTCTCTCCGTCGCACACGCACTCGCACTCGCACACGCACACACACACGCACATACACACGCAGAGCCAGGCCAGGTCCAGAGCACAGCCAGGCAAGTCCCAGAGCAGAGCCAGCCCAGGCCCAGACTCCCAGAGCAGAGCCAGGCCTTGGGGACTCCCTGCTGGTCACTGAGGGGAGGATGGGGAAAGTGACTTTATGAAAAAAACAACAAGCCCAGATAAATATAGGGACCAGACCTGTGAGATCCTCCTCCCACTCTGCAGCTCATCACAGCTCATCACAGCTCCCCCAGCAGGACGCTGTTCAGTCATCATTCACTCATTCTCAGTGTCCACAGCATGATGGACATCACAGTGCTGAGGGATCCTCATCTTTCCAGAGGACACAGATGAAGACTTGCGCCAAAACACCTCAGTGTTAACGGTCCATATGGATATACCAATCTAACGAAGGCTTTTTCATTTTAATTGAAGAAAGCCTTGACTTTTTGGAAATGTCCCGAGGACCCAGTGGAGCTGGAAACAATCCTTTATAGGACGTCCTTGTCTGGGTTCCCTGTGAGAACTGGTCAGCCGGGTTCCCTCAGAGCTGCTGAGTTCCCTGTGAGAACCGGTCAGTCAGGTCCCCTCAGAGCTGGTGGGAGACCTGATCCACACAGTCACTCTCCAGGAGGACAGTCAAAGAGGCGCTGCCGAGGACATGAGGACGGGCCATCCTTCCTTCTCCAGCCCATCACCGCCTTCATGAAACTCACGTCCACTTAATCAACGGTCAGAAGAAGGTAGCTCTGCTCCATGCTCACCTAAGAGAGAAATACTACACAACACACAAAACAGGCATGCTCTCACACACTAGTGAGACTCACCCGTCGTTGGAGCAGGTCATGAACTCTTCTTTGGTCTTGGGGTGCCAGCACCCACTGTTCAACATGGCTGTGTGGCCCTGGAGGAAGAAACCAGAATGATTGAGAAACTGGAGACGCGCAGAGCAACACCAGCTACGCCAGCACGGCCGTGAACCAGGCTGCCGAGTCATCAGCTTCTGAACACAAATCAATCATTGGAGACAGTGGGTCTGGCCAATCGGTGAGCCTGGATTGTTTGTTTCTGTGCCGTGGAGGCCTGAGGGGAGGGAGGAGCTGGCAGGGAGGAGCAGCCATTACACAGGAATCTGAATAACAAACAAAAGGTAGTGAAACTGAACATGGCCTCCTTCAGAGGGCCGGGCTAGACACCGCTGCACTCTCTATCAATCTGGGCCTTCTCTCCATAAACTCCCTCCAGAGAAAACACCAGGGCAGCAGGGAGTGAGGGAGGGAGAGAGAGAGGGAGGGAGAGAGGGAGAGGGAGAGGGAGGGAGAGAGGGAGAGAGAGAGAGAGAGAGAGAGAGAGAGAGAGAGGGAGAGAGGGAAGGAGGGAGGGAAGGAGGGAGGGAGAGAGGGAGGGAGCGAGGGAAGGAGGGAGGGAGAGAGGGAGGGTGGAAGGAGGGAGGGAGAGAGGGAGGGAAGGAGGGAGGGAAGGAGGGAGGGACGGAGGGAGGGAAGGAGGGAGGGACGGAGGGAGGGACAGAGGGAGGGAAGGAGGGAGATGGAGGGAGAGAGGGAGGGAGGGAAGGAGGGAAGGAGGGACGGAGGGAGGGAGGGAAGGAAGGAGGGAGGGAGAGAGGGAGAGAGGGAGGGAGAGAAGGAGGGAGGGAAGGAGGGACAGAGGGAGGGAGTCAGACCCTGACCCCAGACCCTGAGCAGACAGCAGCAGCTCCACAGTGAGCTCATACTGTAGCAGCAGTAGCATGAACTCTGAAGGAGGTCGTCCATAACTAATAACATCTTCAAAGAGAGACGGCCCGGGGAGAGACCTCTCCCTCTCAGAGGCCAGAGACTGGACGGCGTGGACGCACGCTCTTTCCCCACGGTGTGGGCGCTGCTGGAGGAACAGCCAGCTGGACCTATAGGCCGGCTGTACATGTTTAGGGTACGTGCCACACACTGCGCTGAGCTTAAACGGTTTTCTAAATGACTGAATTGCTTCCATGTTCTGTCCAAAGGCATCAAAAACAAACAGCGCCGTTCAGTGACGGCCTTTTAAGTGAAGTGAAGGAAGTAGCGTTGCTATGCACCTCTGATTCCTCTCCGCTAGAGCACAGCCCAGTGCTGGGAGAGAGCTGCCAGCGACTACAGAGAAACAGACTGACACGCACTAACAGTAAACACCACATCAAACGGCTCTTAATCACAAACAGAACCGGCGGGGGGGGAGGGGGGGGGGGGTGATAGGAGGGATGGGACGTTGTGGGACAAAGCGGCATTTAGACACAGAACATTAGTCAGGTCCCCCTCAGGCGTCCCTGGCGGGTCGTCCCTTGGGCCCACGCTGCTTCCAGCGCCGCCTGGACACCGGGCAGAACACAACCCCTCCTGCTGATCCTCTCAGGCCAGACAGAGGCCCACAGCTCAGGGTCTGAGGAGACACGTGGCCAAGGCTAGAGGGAGGCACTCCTACCTACCTTGGTATTGGCCATGTCCACGATGTACTGGTCTCCCTTCACGCACTCCATGACATTGAAGCCGTCGCGGTCCAGCACCTTGGCCTGGGCGTTCCCCGACACCACCAGGATGACGTCGCCCGTGATGCTGTACTGCAGGGACTTGATCTGGTGGCTGAGCAGGAGAGGGGAGGTTAACCAGGCACCTGGCTGAGCAGGAGAGCGGAGGTTAACCGTCACCGAGCTTTCGCTGGGCGTTCGTGCAGCCGGCCGCCATCGGGCCGCTCAGGAAACTAACTGCTCTGTTGTGTCTGTGGCTGAGCGACATCTGCTCGTCGCGTGTTTGTGGAAAGTCTTGGAGTGAAAGCATTTGTTATGTAACAACGTTTCAGCCTTGAGAAAAAGTAAAAACAAACAGAACAAACTAAAAACAACAGCCCTGCTGACTGTAACCATAGAAATTACAACAATACATCACACAGATGGCATTTGAATAACGATCAAAAGCTTGGTCCATTTGAGAGGCTGGAGGGATCTGGGGCCTCTCTGGGCTGAACCTCTGACTCAACAGTAGAATGAACAAGCTACACTAAGCTAAGCTAAGCTAACCCATCATCAGGCAGTGACAGGAGAACACACACTCACCAGCCTGGCCGCACACATGGTTTTACAACAATATACAGAGAAAGTGTAGGGGTCCAAGCCCAATGATGGGGTTTGAACTAACAATGTCCTTAAATGCCAAGTGACACAGACTGACTGTCTATACAGTAGGTTATTTCAAGCTGGAGTAAATGAGTTTTCCATGGGCCCACTGACTCATCACACAACTACTATCCTGCTCTTTGTTCCACTTTGCTTTCCTCATGCCTCCGTCTAATCTCTAAGCTTTGAGATACGAGCAAAACATGTCAACATGTCTCTCCCCTATGATGTTTTTAGCCTCTCTCACTCTGAAATGTAATTCAATGCAATGTATTGCTTCATAAATGTTCTTAGCCGGTAGACAAACATACTCCTGGAGCTTGCTCGATCGCCTTGTTGAGAGGGGTCAGGGAAGAATTTTTACAGCTCACTTATCTGGCCCCCGGGTGATTACTGTTTTTTTGCTTCCCTCTGGAATATGTAGAGAGTGGGTCGTATGCCCACCTCCCTTGTTCTCTGTAAAGCGCATTGTGTTGCCTCTGGGTATGAAATGCGCTATATAAATAAAGCTTTGATTGATTGATTGATTGAACAAAGTTTTATACTATCTGTGGATAATGAACAGAACTCTACAATGTTCAAGAGATGTCACCTAAACAGACATTTAACTGCACACACACACACACACACACACACACACACACACACACACACACACACACACACCGAGGAACCGTGTGTGTGTGTGTAAGTGCAGTTGGCAAATTAGGTCCATATCAGACAGCATTAACACAGCAGGGGGTGGATGGGCCAGACATCCATTGGGGTGAATGACATTAGTCATTTATCAGACGCTTTTATCCAAAGCCACTTACAATAACTTTAGGTTATTTAAATAACCCCGGTTCTCTGAGTAGCATGAGTGAGTGTCTCACTATGGGAATGCCCCCTGCGTGACCTCATCAGAAGCTCAATAACATTGCGCCAGCCCTCATTGGCTGGCACAGATGACGCCCATGTCTGGAGGGGAGGACCATCCTCCTATATAAGGCGTAGACACAGCGTCAGTCGTCATTCAAAACAAGCACACCTCTTCCTCGCTTCCGTAGCAAGGAGGGTGGTCTGGTGAGACACTCACTCATGCTACTCAGAGAACCGGGGTTATGTAAATAACCTAAAGTTCTCTTTCATAGCATTCGTTTCGTGTCTCACTATGGGAAAATACTGACTCCCGGATTGCCAGACATGCCTGCAAAAAACGACAACTGTCCCCAATGGACCCTCACACAAGACTCCAAGTCCTAAGAGGAACCCAAACTGAGGACTGAATGTGCTAGAGTTGGTGCCGTGACATCCAACCTATAAAAACGAGCAAAGGTGTGGGGCAAAGCCCAACATGCCGCCGCACACACTTCCTGAATAGGGACACCCTTAAAGAGAGCCCACGAGGTCGCTAAACCCCTGGTAGAGTGCGCACGCAAACATGAAGGCCCCTGCTAGAGTAGGCCAGGGCAATAGCCCCCACTATCCAATGGAAAAGACGCTGCTTAGACACCGGCTTCCCCATGTGCGGACTGGCCCAAGAAACAAACAACTGGTCACCCTTCCTGAAACTCTGAGTCCTATCCAAATAAACACGCAGCGTGCGCACAGGACACAAAGTATGCAACCGCCTGTGCTCCTCAGAAGCAAAAGGCGGAGGGTAGAAGGCAGTCAGTTCTATAGGGGAACACTCCCCCGGGGAGAACTTTGTACACTCCCGGTGCACTGAAAGTGCATGGACTTCTCCTATGCGCTTAGCCGAGGCCAAAGCAAGCAACAGGGCCGTCTTTAGGGACAACACTTTCAATTCCACCAGTTCCAGCGGTTCAAAAGGTGGACAGGAAAGGGCATCCAGTACCGTAGGAAGATGATCCCCATGAAGGAGCCAACGGTCTGGATGTAGGCAGTTTTCTCCGGGCCCCCTTCATAAACTGGCACACCAACGGGTGCTGGCCTACCGTCTTTCCACCAAGGCCAATATGTTAAGCTGAAATAGCCGCCAAATACACCTTGATTGTTGAGAAGGCCTTACCCTTCTCAATCAGGTCCTGTAGAAACGACAGAACCACTGTCACAGAACACTGAAAAGGAACAGCATGTGACTCTGAGCACCAGCTCTCGAACACACGCCACTTATGCCCGTACAACGTCCTGGTTGACGGGGCTCTGGCACACTGAATAGTGTCGATAACCCCATGAGGAAGTCCCACCAAAGTCAGGTTGAGCCCCTCACGGGCCAGGCCCACAGGGCCAGCCTCTCCGGGTGTGGGTGGAATATTTCTCCCCGCGCCTGAGTCAGCAGGTCCCTGCAAAGCGGCAACGGCCACGGCGGGCCGGACAGGAGTTGAAAAATCTCCACCAGCCAGTGCTTCCCTGGCCAACATGGGGCCACTAGAACCATCGATAGGTCTCCTTCCCTGACTCATTTATGTGAGTAGAACGTACGTGTGGGTCCCAGCCCCCGTTCACCGTTCTCCCCTCGAAGGTGGCACCCCAGCGCCCCAGGGAGGCATCCGTGGTGACCACTTTCCTGGCCAGGACAGGTCCTACAGGAACGCCCCGAGTCAAGAAGCCTGGACTCAACCACTGACGAAGGGCCAGTGAACAGTCCCTGGAGACCCTCACACAACGGTGACCGTCGCGGTGAGGATCCAGACCCAGAGAGGCCACCCAGCGCTGGACGCCTCTCATATACAGGCGCCCCAGAGGAATGGCCACAACCGAGGAGGCCATCAGGCCCAACAGCCTCTGACATTGTTTTAGGGTAACCAAGTTGCCCCTGCGAAACAACGTCAAACACGCACGCATTGAATCCATTCTTTCCGGGGACAAAAATGCCTTGGCTTGGAGAGAGTCCAGGGTGAGCCCTATAAACGTGATGCGTTGTGTGGGCGTCCATGCTCTTTTCCACATTTATCCGAAAACCTAGGTTCACTAGGTGACGCTAAAGTACCACAGTGTGACGAGCCACCTCCTCGCGGGAGCTGGCCGCCACCAGTCGTCGATGTACGTGGCCACTCTGATGCCCCTTTCCCTGAGAGGGGCCACTGCTGCATCGGTGCATTTCACAAACACCCTTGGGCTTAGAGATAGCCCAAATGGGAGGACCACGTACTCGTAGGCTATCCCCTGGAAAGCCAATCTCAGATACTTCCTGTGCGGGGGATATATGGGAATGTGGAAATAAGCGTCTTTCAGGTCGATTGACGTCGATCGACGTGAACCAATCTGCCTGGATGCACGTGTCGGGACAATTTTATGACAGGAAAATGCAATGAGGTGCTTGAGTGACATTGAACTTTGCAATCTGCACTGTCTCTCAGCATTCCCGTGGACGGTGCGGGAACATGAATGCCGCCCAGGGTCCCGCACTCTGTGTCGAACTTGTCCCACTGAACTTGCTCTACAACGGAGCTGGGAGGGGGCTGAGCGGTCTATGGAGGGGGCAGACTGGACACGCTCTCCCCCAGAGGAGAGGCTATCCGGCCGCCCGCTTCTTCTTCCTCACAGCCGCAGCTGCCGGAGGAGGAGGCGGAGACGACGGAGGTCCTGCCCGGGCAGCTTGCTTCCTAGCCCACGGGTTCATGGCACCTCTAGAGGCCTGTGGAGCCGCCTGCGGTTTGGACACTTTTGGGGTCTTGAAGGCAGGGGCCGGGAGAGAGACAGCCTGAGCGTACGACTGCCGCGGCGCCATTGGTGCTGCATCTTCCTCTGGAGGCACAATTTCAGCGCCTCATCATCTCTCTTTTTCTCGTCACATCTCTTCTGCATGGAGGTGACTGCTGCACCGAAGAGACCCTGGGGGACAACAGGAGTGTCGAGGATCTCCTCCTTCTCCTTTGCCGACAGGTTGGTGAGTCCGAGCCAGCGCGCCCTCTCCTGAAGAACCATGAGGCCCATGGATCTACCTGTGGCTTGAATGGCCATCTTGTGGAGACGAAGGATGTGATCCGTTATAAGGCAGATTTCTTCCCACAGGGCATTGTCTGGTTAGACAGTCCTTTCCTCCTCCAGCTCAGCCTGGTAGGCTGACAGGAGAGCAGAGGCATTGAGCGCCCTCGCTGACAGAGCTGCCGCCTTGTAGCACTTATCTGTAAGGCTCGATTGGAAGCGGTCTGACTTGGAAGGCAGGGACGTAGCCGAAGACACGGAAGCCTTCGGGTGCAGATGGCTCGCTAGCCCAGGCTTAATCGGCGGAATGTGGCGGAGCCCGAGAGAGTCCATCCCCTCACAATCCAGCTGAGAACCCCCAACCACGGGGTGTTTCTCGCTGAATGGCCGATCTTTCCACGACACGGCTATCTCGTCGAGAAGCTCCGGCAAGAACGGCATCATCTGTTTCCCCGTCTTTGCCGCCGTCTGCAGTCTTTTGCCGGCAAAACGAGATCTAGCAGCTTGGGCTTGGGGGACGGGCCATGGGATCTTCAGCCTGTTAGCCGCTCGCTTACACATGTCTTGCATGTCAAGCTCCAGGGGAGATGGCGCAGAAGGTTGGGCACCTCCAACAGGCGTAGGGGGCTTTGCAGCCCCGCACCTACTGACGGAGAATTTGGAGTCCTCCTCTTCATCAGTAGACAACAGGAGATCTGAGTCGGGCGACTCTCCGTCCATGTTGTCTATATCTCTCCCTGGGAAATGAGCAGCGGCAAAGCCGTCGTCTCCCACGTCATCCAACATCTGGAAACCGATGTCAGGGCTCAGTGGAACTAAGTCCACCCAGCTCGGTCCAGGTATGGCTGGAGACGCCTCCACCTCCTGCGAGGGAAGCGTTTCGGCTGCTCCACACAAGAGAAGCGATAAGCGAGAAGAGGTTTTTGAATGACGACTGACGCTGTGTCTACGCCTTATATAGGAGGAAGGTCCTCCCCTCCAGACATGGGCGTCATCTGTGCCAGCCAATGAGGGCTGGCGTAATGTTATTGAGCTTCTGATGAGGTCACGCAGGGGGCGTTCCCATAGTGAGACACGAAACTAATGCTATGAAAGAGAACTGCATTTAACGCAGGTAGTCAGTGTGCTACTACTCGTCAGAACTCACAAGTGCATCTCCTTTCTAAACAAGTGACTAACAGCCTAATCTAATGCTGAAGCTTAAGTGCAAGAGTAGCAAAATATGAATACAATGTGCTTAAGAGGGATCCGGCTTATACTGTACTCTACCTTTATATTACTGTCTTGTCTCATCTTATTTATGTTGTGCTCTGTCTTGTTCATTGCACTGTTCTTTACATCTGCACTTTTCTTCTTGATTACACTTGTATAGGCTACTCTAGGCTATAGACTACTACTGCTCCTGTCTGCATCAACTCATTTATATTGTAGGCTGCTCATCTTGTTTATATAATGTGCTTTGTCTTCATTACATCTACACTGTGTTCTTTTCTATAGCCTACCTGTGCCTTCATATTGTTTTCTTTTCTATAGCCTACCTGTGCCTTCATATTGTTTTCTTTTCTATAGCCTACCTGTGCCTTCATATTGTGTTATTTTCTATAGCCTACCTGTGCCTTCATATTGTTTTCTTTTCTATAGCCTAGCTGTGCCTTCATATTGTTTTCGTTTCTATAGCCTAGCTGTGCCTTCATATTGCTGTCTGCATCAACTTGTCATCTTTTAATTTTGCATTCTTTTTTCTTTATATTTACACTGTCTTGTTAATGCTTGCACTATGTATCTTTTTATGTTGCTATCTTGATCTCTATTGATTCGGTCTTTGAAATGAGTCTATTACCTTAACATTAACAGTAATATAACGTTAGCAGGTAACGTTATGAAAATCTGTGGTTCACTTTCTAATTTTCCCAAACATTGGTTGAACCGGTGATTTTGTCAATGTCCATCTTGATTTGTTTGATAATTGCCAAAATTTTAAGTCAGTGAGGTATAGTAATTTGACATAGCTATCTAGCTAACGTTAGCTAACCTAACAGTAGCTAACAGTAACGTTAGCTTGGCTTAGCCCCTGATGTTTAATACCAAGAAATGCCCCTGGTGTCAGTGTTTAGCACAGGTTCTGATTCTATTTTTTAACCAGGCTTCATCCATTGTTCGGATTTCTGTCCCCAAAGTTATGTAAATATGCACACTTTAGCTACACAATGCCTCATTTGCATATTTAAACAAGTTTTCAGAAAAAGTGTAATGCAAAGAAATATGGCTCTAATGTATGTAAATCATTGGTAAAGTTTCATAGTGATATCTATAAGTTAGAATTTTACCCCTTCACCTGCAGTGAGTTATGCCCCTAGAGAGCTTGATCTCTGGTCACATGAACGTTTTCACAATATATAATTTATGGATAATCTTTCCTTGGGTCTTTTAAAGTTATTTTGTAGCAATTATCTATACATGGCATTTAAAATATCACTCAGAAAAGGTTTTATTTGGAATGTCGAAAATGATTTTTTTTGCCTATATTTGGTGTTTTAAGCTGTTAGAAATGTATTTAAGACATGTTTCATGGGTTACTTTGGGTGAATGTTAATATTAGTCTATTTACTATACATGTGAAAATTATAATCAGCACAATCATGCAAACTGTCAGCATTATATAACCTTTTAGCAATCCTAGGTCTTTTCTGGTGGCCATTTTGGATTTTCCACTAAAAACAGCCTTTAGTGGGTCAAACGTTTGGGCACCCCATCTGGAATTGTTATACATCTTAAAGAGGGTGTATACCAAATTTGGTGCTTTTATATATTTGTCAGGTCAATCACAACCATTTATCCAATATGGAGCGAGGTTGATACGACTGTATCCATTTGATAGGATGATACAGCGATAAACACACGTTTTGTTGCTCTGATTGGTTATTGGTCTATCCAATTGCATCCATCCAGAGCAGTTTTGGTCTGTGAACCTTGGAAATCAAAAATAAACTAAATTAAAAATTAAAAAAATTGTCGCAGACTCTTCGCCTTTTTTCGAATTGGGTCTGGTGAAGCCAGGCTAGGAAGCTCAGAGAGCTTTGTCCAATAGAAGTGGGCTGTTGCTGAGCCCAGCCAAGGTTCTCCGTTGTTCGAGCCTGGCCCAGCTGAGGAGGAACCCTAGCCCTGGTGGAGAGGATTGCTGGGCCTCACGCTGCTGTCCAAATATGGCCCAGCATGTCAGTGACCGTGGAGGCTAATGGATTGGACTGTAATCAGACTAAATGTGGCGTTCAGTTCTGCTAATAAGATTGAGGGAAAGCCGGGTCCAGCTCAGCCCATTGGCTCCCAAAACCCAGAGAGAATGCATTCTCTGAAGGGTTCCATGGAACAGATTAAACACACAGAGACACACGTGGTCTAGGTGGGTCAACTGGATATTAAACACGCAGACACACATGGTCTAGGTGGGTCAATTTGATTTTTTTAAGGACAGGATGTCACACAGTGAACATGAGGTTCACTGAGTAGGAGGTTTGTCTGTGTTTGGGGGGGGGCTGACCACATCTTTAACAGTCCTCATCCTAACAGTGTGTTCTCACAGCGGAACTCACCACTCGCAGGGCTGCAGGGACCTGAAGGCGTGCAGAGCGGCGTCCATGCCAGCGAAGTCCCAGAAGCGCACGTCAAAGTCGTACCCCCCGCTGACCAGGCGAGCCCCGGAGGGGTCCAGCGCCAGGGCCGACACCTAGGGGGAGAGGACGGGCTCAGTCACATCCCAGGGCTCAGTCACATCCCAGGGCCCTGTCCACATCACTGGACCGGTACCATACCGGACCCTACTGCACCACAAAGACACTACCAAGTACAACATAATACTAGGAATGTTTACGGAAACGGCAAATTCTTGGGACAAAATCTTGGCTGAGATCTCCAGTCGCTTGTCAGCCTCTGCGCTGCGCCCGGGCCCTTAATGAGGCCGGGGAGAGGCTCACTGAGGCTGATTAATAGATGGCTGGTTGTTTATCGCTAGCCTAGCCTACTAGGGCTGTGCACAGACAACCTCACTTGTTATGGAGAACTAAAGTTTTGGAATGTAGGTAAGACTTACAGTTTTTGAGCCATGTTGCAGAGATATCTCATGAGTATCAGGAATCTTCTTCACTGGATTCTGAGAAAGAGAGAGAGTGAGAGAGAGAGGGAGGGAGAGAGAGAGAGAGGGAGAGGGGGGAGAGGGAGATGGGGAGAGAGAAAGAGGGAGAGGGAGGGAGAGAGAGAGAGAAAGAGGGAGAGAGAGAGGAGGGGGGGGGTTAAAGGGAGTGTCATACAGTGTGCGTCTGTGGACTCTGTCCTACATGATCATTCAGCTTTAATGGACTGTGATGAGGCTGGAGTCCAGTGCACCTGCGCCCGGTGGGAGGGCTGTGCTGGTCTGGGGACTGTGACATCAGAGGCCGGCCTGCACAGTCTACCATCCATCACAAGCCCCACCGCGGCCTGAAATCACACCTACCCTGAGAGCGCTGGGGCCTGGCCTGCATCACCAATAACACACTAACGGCAAGGAGACATTTACTACTTAGGGAGAGAAAAGGGAGGGAGTGGGAGGGCCAGTGACTAAGATGAGAGAACAAATTCTGTATGAGAAAACCATCTGGTCCGGTGTCTTTTGGGTGGTGCACTTCTGAATGCAGATTCTGAATGCAAGGCAAACAGGCTTCGGGTCAGATATAAAAAGGCTGAAGTGAAAATGAGAACGGAAACCTACCTATTAGCTCCAGTGTCCAGCCCTTCAAAATGAATTCAAACTAAATAGATGATTAACGGAATCATCTTGTAACAAGGTAAATGTGTACAGTGTTTGTTTCTATACAACTATGCTGCCCTCTTGTGGTAGTACATTCCTAGAACATCCCACAAAGAAGTTAGTTTTTAACAGGCATACATCATCTTCATCATCCTGCATATCGTCCTCATCGTCCTCATCGTCTGCTGTGCTGCCCGTGTAGCCCGGTGGCAGGGGCGGCCCGACCAGGTCGTCATCGTCCTCCTGCGCGCTGAGCTGGGGGGGCGCGGGGGGGCCGATGAGGCTAGGGTCAGAGTCAGAGTCGGAGTCACTGCCGCTGCTGCTCTCGCTCTCCTGCTTCCTGTTGGAAAACCCACGCCCACACAACTCAGTTATACATCACATATCCACTCAATGCCAATCTGTGGAGTACCGGTCAATGGCCTACATGTTACACAGGTCTGACGGCCTTACCTGGGTGCTTTAGCCGGGGCTCTGTGTCTCTGTGTAGAGCCCGATGCCTTGGCTGTGTTCGGGGCCTCCGCTGCATCCTCCTCCCTTAGCCTGTCTTCTGAAGAACACACGGCCGGGATTACAGACTTCTCACTCACTCACTCACTCACACACTCACACACTCACTCACACACTCACTCACACACTCACACACTCACACACTCACACACACACACACACACACACACACACACTCACATTCAAACAGCGAACACTTATTACTGACCTAATACCTGCTGACTCCTCTCAATCGCTGTTCTGCGGGTCTGCTCAAAGATGGCATCCAGGTCAAACGTGCGGGCTTTCTTACCTGAGGGATGGACAGATAATATTAACATGACATGTTCATAGCACTGAGATGTTTGTTGAAAATTATATGGCACGGTGGCCCCGTCAATTCAACGCTCAAGTCATGGTATAGGGAATATTCATACCAAAGCCAGAGAAGCCCATGACAGAGGCCATATCCGCATCATCGCCCTGGTTCTCGGACGCTGAAAGGCAGGAAGGGAGGGATTTGAAATTCGTTAGCTAAGTATTTCAGAATTACATGTCTACTTCATTCACTCGATTCGTCAGGAAGCCTAACTCGCGTAGCAAAATACAAGTCAAACATGTGGTCTAGCTGCAAGCTTCAGTGCTAGCTAAGATGCTAAACAGCCTAATGTTGAGCAAACTACACTGACAGAATACCGTTTCAACAAATAACTAGCTAGCGTAGCTTTCTACAGTTCCATTTGAGACACATACAATGTTTGCCAAGTTTTGCAATACCGTTACTAACGTTTACATAGCTAGATATTAGCTTTGCAATTCCTAACCGGTTAGCCTGCAGCTTGCTAGCTTGTACTGCACTTTCTGGCTTGCTTGCTGGAATCAATGTCCTTCTTCTACCAAACTATTTATCCGGATAATGCATTCAACGTTAATCAAAATGTACACAGCCAGCGAAAAACAAATTTGGCCCAAAAAGATACCTTTCCCCACTTTGTTGAGATCCATGACGTTTTTAGGCAATCATACACCTACAGTAGCTTAGCCCAATACTCTCTTAGCTAACTAGCTTAGGAAACACCAGACAACAACCGGTCACGTGGGTCTCCACGTTTTGGACGCAACAGCCCGGGAAAATTCCTCGGAAAAATCGAGATGCATCTGGCTGCAGACAGAATGGCCGACCTCCGCAAGAGGCGCCTCCGCAGTTGACAGGAAATCACGTGACTTCTGCGGTTGACAGGAATTCCGTTCTCTGTTTTGTGAGCATGCGCAAGAGGCACCTCCACAATTGACAGGAAATTACGTGACCTCCACAGTTGACAGGAAGGTCGTCTTCTTGTAGTTTTTTCGTAAATGACAGTGTGCTGTCAGCAGTGTTGGGCTCGTTACTCAAAAAATGTAATATATTACTTATTACTCATTACCCTTTTTAAAAGTAATAT
This sequence comes from Borostomias antarcticus, assembly GCF_949987555.1. Lineage (NCBI taxonomy): Eukaryota > Metazoa > Chordata > Actinopteri > Stomiiformes > Stomiidae > Borostomias > Borostomias antarcticus. The sequence continues at coordinate 33,679,912 of NC_140235.1, read as the reverse complement.
CGTTACTTTACTTATTACTCCCAGCCAAAAGTAACTAGTTACTTATGTAATATATTACTTTCCCAGTCAACCCTGTGTGAATCTCCGTAATCACCATTAAACACACTTAAGGCTTCAAACTAGCAACTTTGTCTGCAGCCTAGGAATCCCTAAAAGTGACAGGCTAGATGAAAAGCACGCCTGGCTCAAACTGATGACGAGACAACCTTTTAAACACCTTCTGTTAATTATTTTTTGCTGAAAGTGAAAACAATATTTAACAAAAAACTGTAACCTACAGCAACAATAGGTTATATTGCGCTGTTTAGCAGCAGGCTGACTACCTTTTGCAGCGTGCTCATCACGGTCTGGTTCTCTTTCCACCAACTTCATGTTGCTGTGTTGGCGTAGCAAATGTTTCAGGAGATTTGAGGTGGTGTTTCTGGCACAAGAAAGAGTCTTAGTAGAACTTACACACAGTTTACACTTGACGACAACATTCTTGTTGTCTTTCAGTTCCAGGAAATCGAAATAGTGTGCGTATTTCCAGCCATGGAATGTTAACGTCGTCATGTTCAAATAGCTACGCTCGCTCGCTGCTTGCCTGGTAATGTGACGGGACGTGATATGAGCGGAACGTTCTTCAATCTGAAATCAAAACTTTATTTCACCCTTTGTAAAACGAAAATAAATAAACAGAGCAGGTCTATGACAAAAGTAATGCAGTAGCGAGCTTTCTGGGGGCAAGTAACTGTAATATTATTACTGAAATGTGATTAGTAACTCGCTACACCCCTCGTTACTGGAAAAAGTAATATTATTACTGTAGCGCGTTACTAGTAATGCGTTACTGCCCAACACTGGCTGTCAGATAAGACAAGATATTTGTTGTTTGCGAGCTGCCATTAATTCCAGTGAAGAGATAATTATCAATTGATTGATAACAACATTTACAAATATGTGTACTGGTTTATTTACATGGATAGACAACATGAATGCAATGGTTAGAAATGTGCGTCTGCCTCAGGGGGGCCCTCCATCTAGCCCTCCACCCCGGGGACCCCCACCAAGCCCCTGGTCACACCCCAGCAGGCCCCCACCTCCCAACACAGGCCCATCCACACCCAGCTGTCACAGGCCCCATCCCTGCAGGCCCACCATCCAGTGGCTGCAGACAAGACAGCAAGCCAGGTGAGCACTCCCTCTCTCCAGTGACATCAGGAACCTTGTTCAAGTTCAAGTTGATTTGTGTATAATGATGGAAGTCCTAGGCAACTTGAAAAAGTGCATTTGACGCTGGGTGTTGAGGGGCTGTCTTGGTTGACACGCCTCTTTAACATTGCGTGGAAGTCCGGGTCAGTGCCAAAGGAGTGGCAGACTGGGTTGGTGGTCCCAATATTCAAAAAAGGGGACCAGAGGGTGTGTGCCAATTATAGAGGCATCACATTACTCAGCCTCCCAGGGAAAGTGTACTCCAAGGTGCTGGAAAGGAGGGTCCGGCCGATAGTCGAACCTCAGATCAAAGAGGAACAATGCGGATTTCGTCCTGGTCGTGGAACCACCGACCAGCTATTCACTCTCGCAAGAATCTTGGAGGGGGCTTGGGAGTTTGCCCAACCTGTCTACATGTGTTTTGTGGACTTGGAGAAGGCTTACGACCGGGTCCCTCAAGAGGTCTTGTGGAGGGTTATGCGGGAGTATGGGGTGAGGGAATCCCTACTTAGGGCCATCCAATCCCTGTACACCCAGAGCGAGAGCTGTGTCTGTGTCCTCGGCAGTAAGTCGTCTTCATTTCCGGTGGGGGTTGGCCTCCGCCAGGGCTGCGCTTTGTCACCAATCCTGTTTGTGATTTTCATGGACAGGATATCGAGGCGTAGTCGTGCGGAGGTGGGCTTGCAGTTTGGTGAGCTGGGGATCGCGTTGCTGCTATTTGCAGATGATGTGGTCCTGATGGTATCATCTGCCTGCGACCTCCAGCACTCTCTGGATAGGTTCGCAACTGAGTGTGAAGCGGCTGGGATGAGAATCAGCACTTCTAAGTCTGAGGCCATGGTTCTCAGCTGGAAACCGGTGGCCTGTCCGCTCCGAGTAGGAAATGAGTCCTTACCCCAAATGAAGGAGTTCAAGTATCTGGGGGTCTTGTTCACGAGTGAGGGAACCATGGACAGGGAGTTTGGCCGGAGAATCGGAGCAGCTGGTGCGGTTCTGCAGTCGCTTTACCGCACTGTTGTGACGAAAAGAGAGCCGAGCCAAAAGGCAAAGCTCTCGATCTACCGGTCTATCTTCGTCCCCAACCTCACCTATGGTCATGAAGGATGGGTCATGACCGAAAGAACAAGATCACGGATACAAGCGGCCAAAATGAGTTTTCACCGGAGGGTGGCTGGGGTCTCCCTGAGAGATCGGGTGAGAAGTTCAGTCATCCGGGAGAGACTCGGAGTAGAGTTGCGTCGAAAGGAGCCAGTTGAGGTGGTTCGGGCATCTAGTGAGGATGCCTCCTGGGTGCCTCCCTAGGGAGGTGTTCCAGGCGTGTCCGGCTGGGAGGAGGCCGCGAGGTAGACCCAGGACTAGGTGGCGGGACTACATCTCCGCACTGGCCTGGGAGCGGCTAAAGATTCCCCAGGCAGAGCTGGTTGATGCTGCCAGGGAAAGGGATGTCTGGAGCCCCCTGCTGGAACTGCTGCCTCCGTGACCCGACCCTGGATGCGAGATTACTTTTCGCAACCCAGTTTAGCAAAAACACCATAGAGTTTAGGGTTAAGGTTAGGGTTAGGGTCAGGTGTAGGGTTAGGGTTAGGGGTTAGGGTTAAGGTTCGCCAGTCTTCATCAGGGCAAGCCGTCAGTGTGTCCTTGATCTATCAGTTTGTGCGAGCTGAGATTGGGTCAGAAGATGTGTTTTCCCTCAGGGAGCACATTCAGGAAATATTAAGGAATTGACAACCACCATTTTCTGCTCTTGTCAGTAGTTTTGTCTGTCTTCCACAAACTAAGGCTGCATGAACACTCTTAAACTACAGAGTGTCAGCTCCCGAAAAATGTTATGCAAAACAGTTCTGTTCCAAGGGTTTTAGCTTCCATGCCCCTAGTGGTAGAAACCCTGGAGTGCTTATACAAAGTGTCTTACCACGTGACACAAAACATATGGAAAATAGCATAACTTTTGAAGTAAATGTATATGTTTTCATGCACTACAAATCTACTGCTCGTATTATCCATCCTCCTCATCCACAGTTTTTTAGTTATTGGTTGCATAATCTGCCTCCTCAAGAGCTAGCTGCTTTTTTGCATAGCACATGTTATATCAGTTTATTTAATTGTATAGAAGGCTTTTTCATGTTAATAGATGGTGGTAAATGCTTCCCTTTAAACCAGCTGGTTCAGTTAGCAATTTATTCCACCTCTTGAGTAGCGTTTTTACACTATACGGTAGGCTACGTAATAATTTATATTTGCTGTGGTTGATATTTGAAAATGTCCTTGTACAATAATCCAGGCTCCTAGAGTGACCTGAGTAAACCAAGTGTTCTCTTTGTGTACAATAATCCAGGCTCCTGGAGTGACCTGAGTAAACCAAGTGTTAGTCCTTCTGGACTGTGTCACATTTATATATCCTTCTCTGCAGCTAGTTGCCCTACCCTCAGTTGGGCTATTCTTGGTAGGTATAGGCTACAGCCGATGTTTATTGTATTGATGTATGGTACTTTTGAGTTAGTCTGATAGAGTAGTATCTCTGTATGTATTTTTTGTAATAAATATTGATAATTTAACTCTAACCAGACTTTCTAGGTCCCTCCTTTGCAGTTTCAGCTGATCTACATAAATTGATGATCTTGAACTGGATTCCTGTCTCTGTTCCTGATTGTGAACCTGTGTGCTTATAGTTAGTCCCCTCCCCTCATGTAACAAAAAGGTGGCGTTGTCAAGCAGTGATTCTTAGTTGTTACTTTACTCTGGCCGCTACATATGGAAGAATGTTGTAGCCTACTTGCTGATTTTGTTCCATTTTTGCCAATGATGGTCAACTATTAGTAGCCTAATTAAATTAGAATTAGAAGTACTATTTCTGTTATGTATTTGCCAGTATTTCAAAGTGAATGAAATGTGAACCTGGAGCCCAAGAAAAGGTAATATAATGGGGACATTTTGTGCAGCCCTACAGGGGATCAGAATTGGGTTATTGCCATACAGTTTATATATATATATAGATATATATATATATATGGATGTCTCCACAATTATTAACCAAGGAAAAGAAGCCAAATCCATGCTTGACAAATCTGAGTTTTTACAATTCCTTATGACAACTAGCTATTTTCCACCAGGTAAGTTACTCAGATCAAGTAACTATTACTGTTATAACCTAACTATTGAAATTCTAAGTAACTATAGATAAAACTTTTTTTCTGTACTGAACATAAACTCTTGAATATAAAAATGACTCATTGAAATCGGTTTAGAAATGTAAACTTTATAGTACTTTTTATCCAGAAAAAACAGCTTCCCTCCACTTAATACAATAATGTTTGCTACAAGCGTCTCCCTCTCCAATATGGCGGCGACATTGACGTATCGTAGCAACGGTCCGAAACGGTCAACGTTTACGTATATATGTCTATGGTCTTACCAGCTCGTCAATCACTTAACATTGTAGGCCAGGTAAAATGATTCTGGTTTACAGAAATCAAGACCGAATGAAAAATCAACCAATCAAATTAGCCCACACATACAAAACCGCGAATAATGTCGTCATCAGTCGAAATGTAACCTAATTTGTCATTTGTCAAAATGCTTAAAAGGGGGCGTAGGGTAAGCCAGTTCTCAAAGTGCTTACATTGGAATTCCCATTGACATTTTAACATTGGGACGGTTTATCCAATCAAAACATGACTGTCCCATCATTCACGTCACCTGTCAATCACATTACCCACTTTAGCTCACTAGCTAGCATCAATGAACGTGGAAAACGGAGATCGAGTATTTGTTGAAAGTTGATTCCAAAGTGAAGTGGATTAAACGAGTTTGGGTTATGATATAAGGTAGGTCTTTTGTGATTAATTACCAGTTGTTATGGCTGTGCGTTTTGCTTTGCCTAGATTTAATCAGCACTCTAGAGCGTGAACTTTGCTTCCTGGAGCGGTGGGCTAATAGCCCAGTAGGCTAGTAGTAGCCTAAACAGGAAAGTACACACAAAGTAGGGGTGTAGGCTATTGAGTGCTGTGCCCTAAGGGGGTGTATTATATCATCCTGTCATTCCTCTTCGTAGTGCTTGGCTATTGTTGTCATATACAGTAATGTCTCTAGTTTATTTAGTGTGTCCCTAAAAGCTTGGTTGTTTCGGCCTAAATATTGTTCTCTTATTCGCTCGCTCTCAAATTATTGGCCTTTGTTGACGTGTTAAAAAAACAATCAGTAGCCTAGGCTACTGTAGTTTTCCTGTATGTTTTTTTTTTTTACATATAAAAATGCCACTGCTCAGCGCCCTTCTGGTGCTCTGAAACCTCCTATCAGGGCATGCTTTGAAAGCGCACCCCCCAATTTTGGACCTCCGCCTTTTCAACAAGGCAGTGGCAAAATCGAAGTTTCACATGCTCACGGTGCGGCAAATCTGGAAATATTCCTTCCCGGTGATTTTTGCACCAGTAAAACCTGAAAGATGCTTACTGCCACGTGCCGATAACTCCTCTGGATCGGATTTATTTGCATTTTGCCTTCCAGGGAGTGGCGTACGAATATACCAGACTCCTGTTTGGATATGCGCTCGCCCCCAGGACGTTCTCCATTTGTGTGGAGACGGCATTGACCACTGCGCCGGCAGGGCATCAGGATCCTCGCCTACCTGGACGACCTGCTGGTTCTGGCTCCATCGCCTCTTCTGGCTTGACGCACACCACCACAGTGGCGAGACATCTCACCGGCCTGGGGTTTGCGGTCAATTGGGACAAGAGCGCTTTGTGGCCGGCTTGGCAGATGGTTTACTTGGGTATCAATCTGGAAACGGGCACCACGAGAGCCTGTTTGTCCAGTCTGATGAGCGAAATGCTAGATTAGAGTCTCAGCGTTGCGTCCATCTCTGAAGGTCTCTGTCTGATCTATCATGCGCCTTCTGCGCCTCATGGCAGCAGCTAATGTGGTGATATCACTGGGTCTGCTGCACCCGAGATGCACCCAAATGTGGTTTGCCCGGCTCTGTTTAGATCCTGAGAGACAGACAGCGCCTTGTGCGGGTACCAAGGTCGTACCAGATCGACTCTGGATGAGATGGTATGCGGAGGTGATGGCCATGACGTCTGTGGAACCGTGGTTCATCCCTCTGAATGTGCTGTCCCAGGCAGAGGGCTCGATTTGCATGCTTATGGTTCTGGTGGCTGCTGGTGGCCTGGCCCTTGAACAGCAGATTGTCTGGTAGAGGACTCTCTCCGGCTGTGATCAGTATGATTCAGAGTGCGCGCGGCGGACACACTATATAGTGCACTATAGGGAATAGGAAACAGTTTCGAACACAGCTTAGATCTGCTGACCGGAAAGTGTTCTTCTCCTGTTGTATTTCCGACAGACTAAAAGCTTCACAGCATTCCATGATTACTGCCTCCAGTGGTTACACAAAAAAGGGTTTTGAGGTGTGCACGTGACTAGAAGGCGAGGTGTGGTCCAGCGTACGATGGTGATCTCCTCGGCCAGCTCCGCAGCCAAAAGCTCCTCCCCTGTTCGGCCGATACTGTGAAATTTTAATTGTACATGGTTCCTGTATCTATGGATATGGATGGAGAGAAATAATGTGAGCTCACATTGCGACAAACATCCTTGATTAAGGATGCACGTCATAATGACCAAATAACACCTTCATACAAAACACTACTATTCACAAACTTTATTTAAATGTTCCTTTGAGGAAAACAATATTAGTCAAACAATTAGGCTATACATAGCTGTACATTAATCAGTAATAAATAACAATTGTGAAAACGAACACACACTCACACACACAAATTGAATACGCCTATGTGTTCCCGGATCTAAAGAAACAGAGTTGGTGGTCTGGTGCAGGCTTTGCCGTAGGCACAGAATGATTCCACTGCTTGGATTGTTGCTTTCAAAACCACCGATATGTTCCTCTGCTTTCATCTACTGTATCCTGCTCTTCACTCCTCCAATCAGACCTCCCCCTCTCCGGCCACCATGCTCTCGATGGCCGCCCAGTCCAGCTTGCTGAGCACACTGCCGGTGCTCTCTGACAGAGTGTCCAGCCTGTCCATCCACGCCGCTCCTGCTCTGGCTCCCCCTCCCCAGGCCTCTGACGGCCCGGCCACGCCCTGACAACCACAACACAGCACTGTCATATCTGGACCACAACACCACAGCACCGTCACATCTGGACCCTAAAGCCTCCAGAAGATCACAATGTTATCACGCCAAAGTGATGTGGTGGATGCCGAAGTGGTGACCCCCACCCCCGTTTACCTGTCCCAGATATGGGTTGTCCATCCCCAGAAGCCTGCAGATCTCTGGAGGGGGATTCCATGGGCTGACCACCTCCCTCTCCTCCGTTTCCCTCTGCTCCCTCCCTCCTCCACCCTTCCTTCCAGCTGGGGACTGGCTCACTTCTATCCTCCGCTCTGTTGAAAAGATACATTATTACACAATGATACATACTACCATTCCCTACCAGCAGGAGTAGCAATGTGTGACTCATCAAAATGTATCAGATTCCTAACAGCTTTAAAAGACATCCTCCAAGTCCTGTGGGTGACGGGCGTGTCTCACCCTGGTTGGCTGTCTGGGGCCCCGCCCGGCCCTTCAGGTCAGTTAGCATCCCTCTGCGCGTCACCTGGGACAGACGGTCCCTCGGCAGAGCACTCGCTAACATCCGTGAGACAAACACACACACACACCGTCAGAGATGCTAGCCATTACAGCTCACGGTTAGTAAAACCACTTGAATCGTTATTGAAATCTGCCTCGAAAGGAATAATTGCGTGTTTTAAAGTGGAAAGCTCTAAACCTGGTCGGTGCAGTCCCAGTCTGCTGCTGAGTGTGTCCTGTTCCCTGGACGCAGGCCGTCTCTGGACGCGGGGCGTGGTCCTGGGACAGGACATGGAGCGGCCTCGCCCCACCTGGGATGGCAGACTTCTCCTCCTCCCTCCAGCAGACGAACTACGACCCCTGGAACCGGACAGAACCACCAGGGTGATTCTCACATCTAAAACAAAAGGCTGAGCAGGCTAGGAGCAGGGAGTACGTACCTAGGGCTACTACGGGTGCTGGCGGCGGTCTGAGAGGTCAGGGGTCGTGTGGAGGTGGAGGTCAGGGTTTGTGTGGAGGTCGTCGGGAGGGTCAGGGGGGTGGTGAGGAGGTCTGTGATCAGGCTACAGGCCTCGCGAGCCCTCTGGTTGTGATGATCCATCAGCAACATCCTGAGAGTAGAAACATCCAACAGGTGAACACACACACACATTTTAGTTTTGTCAATGTGAATCTCTCGTGGAATGTTCTATGAAATACCAAATGTGATTCTGATGTATGCATTTTAATGTAAATATGCAGGGATATGGATATGGTTAAGTACTGTATGATCTGAACGACAAATATTCATTCTAATGACATCTGTTTTTGTGATGGTAATATGTGTATATACAGTATGTGTCACATCTTATGTGTTTGACAATGCTGATGAAAGCCTGGTGCTGAACTACGTTTGTTTGCAGTTGCTGTGCATTAAAGAGTCTAAAATAATGTATTGTGTGAGTGCAGGCATTCAAAAAAACACAGGAAGTGAATGTCACATGTCATGGCAATGCACATACTTGTCCTTCTCCTCTTTGATTTTCCTATTGATGTTGAGGTCTTTGGAAGTTGGTTTCTGCTGAGGGAAGTGTTGAGCAGTGTTAAACATTGTGATGGGTAATCTAACCAGACAACAGTCAAGACATGTGACACCGAACGGTGTTGGATGGTTCAAGTCAACTCGCCAGTGCAGCGGGAGCTGTGAAAGGTCTGCGCTCGTTTGCCCTCCTCTCCTCCTTCTGTCTGCGGTACTCTGCCAATCTCTCCCTCTGTTTGCTCCTCATCCACGTCCTCAGGTCTCTCTGCTCCTCCTCCTCCTCCTCCGCTTGCCACGCCCCCCTCTGCGCAGGCCTCCTGCTCCGCTGCTGCTCCTGCCTGCTGTCAGACACAACAACCTCCCTGACACATCAAAGAACTAGCGCCGAAGAGGACAGCTGCTGTCGCCTCGCGTCGCCTCACGTTGCCTGTTTCAGGGCCGACAAGTTTCACTTGAACACACCAAGCGGACAACGGCCATCATCCGACAAGCGTGTACGTGTCTGCGCTTGCGTGAGATAAATAAATAAGAGATAAATAACTCCACACCACAAGGTGACAGTACTGTATCATCAAGGGGAAACGGAAGACCATCGGCTGTATAAAACGTAAACAACACAGCGTTTGTTTAGCTGCAAATACAGCACTCTCACTCAGCATAGACGGTAATCTCTGAGAATGTCTACTAAATTGTGTAAATTGAAGAGTTGATGAATTGAAATGATCAGCCCTGGCTCCTTGTGTTGTAGAACAGAAGAGGCGTAGGTGAAAGATGAGGAGAAACCTCACAAAATGCGTGAAAGCATGCATGGATCCTACAGCAATAGTCAAGTAACTTTCCTGAACTTGTGCCAAGAGCTAGAGATTGAAGCAATAACTCATGAGAGGGTTGTGGTATATAGCCAATATACCACGGGTTGTGCTGCGGTCAAAGGCACGAGGCGCAGCCGAGTCGACCAGCACAACCCGTGGTATATTGGCCGTATACCACAACACCTCGAGTGAGTTATTGCTTTTATACAACGGTTACATCATCGGGAAACATTTATGGGATACATACCTACTATTTCAGTGTCTTAATATCGATTTTAGTGAACTCCGCCAAGAAAGGTAGTTCATAAAACTATCACGTTGCTATGGAGTTTCAAACTAATGCTCCTGACCAACATAGCTAGCCATGAACAAAGTGTAGCCTACCTTTGTTGTGCAACTGTGAGTTGCAAAAGTGGTAATGATAAAGTGAGTGGTAGGCTACAGGACGGATAGAACTCAAAATTGACATTGAATGCTTTCATTTTTATTAACAGACCGTTACGCAATGGAACTAACGTTTTTACAGGCAGTAATAATTGGCGCAGTAATATTTCACATAGAATGATAGAGAGGCTTTGCCCGTGGTATATCGTGAATATTTGGTGACTCTTAACCAGATTGCGAGGTTGGAACTACCCGTTGTATAATGAAGCAATAACTCAAGAGGGTGTGGTATATGGCCAATATATATATATATATATATATATATATATATATATATATATATATATTGTGGTATCCTCCTGCCCATTGGGCGGCACAAGGCTGCCCCAGCGGTGCTGCCTCCAGGCACAACAGTGACCAAAGCCGAGCACCAGCTCCACACTCAACCTCAGCACCATGGACAGCGCCAGCCCCACACCCACCTTCAGCACCATGGACAGCGTGGCCAGGTTGTGGACAGCATCTACAGGCCATTCCTGATCACCACGGCAACCCTGTTCCCCAGCTGCCCCAAATCAGCTCTTCAGCGTGGAGCTGCAGCAACCCCAGCTGCAGCCAATCAACCAGGGCACAAAAGACCAGCAGAAGTTTTTTTTTTGTTGTTGTTCGCTTTCAGGTCTAAACCTGAGACCTGCTCTGCCCAGCAGGAGACCGGGAACCGAGTCACGGCTGACCGTTTTGTTTCTTTTTGACGTTTTTTCGGTTGGATACCCGGAGTGGTATTTTTCCAATAAACGCGCCAAGAGCGCAGACCTGCCCTCGGACTCAGACTCCCTCTTGTTCTCCACCTGCCTCACTGCCTTGCTGTTGACAATACTGTGGGAACGAGGCGCAGCCAAAACTTCTTTTTTTTCCACTGAAAGAAGGCGCAAAAATCAAGTTTTATTTCGATTTGGTCTGTGTATGCCAGGCTTACCTTGGCATATAGAAGCAATCGCCACTTGTGATGAGCCGTTATTTTCAAATCTTGTCGTGTGAGCACGTTTGAGATTCCAGAGAAGAACATGTGTTAAGATTCTCCTCATGTGTGCGGTTAGGATCTGAAGTATCCTGTAGTGTGAGTTCGGCGTCACACATGCTCAAATGTCCCGACCCTTCCCGACGTAGCCAACGGTGCGGGGGTTTTCTGAAAGGCGCTTACCTGTCCAGTCTGGCAGCCTGAGTGTGGGACAGACCCAGGGCTGAGGGGGACATGGCCCCTTCCCTCACCAACTCTCCCAAGATGTCTGCTACATCAGTCAGCCCACTCAGGCCCAGGGTGTCCTCTGTCCCTCTGGGGAAGAGAGGAAGTAGAGGAGGGGGTGAGATGGGAAATACATGCACCTGGAGGACGTAAGCAAACGGCATATTTGAGGTGTTTTGTTAACTGACAAATCATTTGAAACAGTTCCAAACTTACTTCCTGGATGTTCCAGCCATGTGGTCTGTCAAATCTGCAAGAGAAACGTAAATGTTTACCACACAGTTCGGCAAGGAGGATTACAATCTGACCGGCTGCTGAGACTCTGGTGCTCTGTCCACACACCCGTCACAGATTAGGGACCTGGGCACCGTTTACAACATGGCGTCTGTGTGTCGGCACGTCTCTCGTGTATCACCTAAAGAAGGTGACTTTTAAACAACCAGAGTATCACTTACCTCATCCGCTGTGTGCAGAAGTGTTGGATAACAGGGTGACGATAAAGTCTTGTGCCCCGTGTGTGTGTGTGTGTGTGTGTGTGTGTGTGTGTGTGTGTGTGTGGGGGGGGTAATCCCTACCCTGACTGTTATTCCACACACATTGTTAAGGCTGGGATCTAACTGGAGACAGCTGCAGGCCTCCAACCACAGAGATCCCAGTCAACCACCACGCTTTGACAGAAACCACCAAACCTTCTCAAAGCAGATGACAGCCTGGTTTAGGCACCATGCAGGGATATATGGGGGGGAAATAAGCACTTGAGTTACAGGCTGGGAAGCCAGTAACTGGAGATGAACAGGAAGTGTCATTGAACACCACAAACGTTCTGCTTCCTGTCCTCACCACTAGGGACCATCAGCTCCAGTGACCAATAGCATCTCATGACCAGTTATCAGCCATGTGATGAGTTGTGTACCTGCTGGCGTGTGACGGGTGGAGGTACTCTGGATGGCAGCAGGAAGAGAAGAGCGCTGCCTCTGACCCCGAGGAGCACCGCTGACCTCCTGACCTCCCTCCTCCTCCTCCTGGTGATCTGCTGGTTGAGGGTCATGGGACCCGGATGGTCGAGATCTCCACGCTGTGTGTAGGGAGAGCGTGTCACGGCCAGCTGCTGTAGGAGCCATGGGTCAGGGTTTGATTTATGGACATGTATTTGCTAAGTGATTCACTCTGTATTGACACTTGGGCTGTGGGAGTGACCATGGGCGTGTACCAGAGGTTTGGGCCTGTTAATTATGGAGCGTTCCAGGCAACCCGTGACTCGTGTTTTTACGACCTTCTACCCGTGAAAATGCACTGGAATGGCAGTCAAACCCGTAACTTCCCACCCGTGAACTCGTACCAGATCGATGTACTCCCAGTTGCACTCTCTGACGTCACACAGCCCTCTAAGCAAGATGGCAGCCCCCATGGGTATGGCGACAAATAACTTTAGGGCAACGTAAAGTAAATGTGTACGTTGTAATCAAAATAATACAAACGATTATACACTACAATCTGCTATGTGTAAGTAATGATGCCCAAATATGATGACAAGAGATAGCTAGTGCTAGCTAGCTAACATTAAGGTAAACCTGAACGTGACCATGCAAACGGCGAAAAGTCGATGATGTCAATAAATAAAATGTAACGTACGATTTCTTAGCATAGCGAAATTAGGCATACAATGTTTAGCTTGCCAGCTCTGACAATGTGCTAAATCTCAAGCTTTTACCATATCGGCTTGTTTACATTTATCCAGAATGCCACGCATGCAGACATTTTGCCTGGAACGCTATGAAGTCGTGAGTCGTGACTTGAAATCTTAACTTACGGGCTCAAAATCCTATCTGGAACGCGGCATTAGTCTCATTTGGGTGCTTGGGTTTAGTTGGTTGGGGTAGGGTGAGCATGAGGAGGTTAGCTGGTCAGGGGGTAGGGTGAGCATGAGGAGGTTAGCTGGTCAGGGGGTAGGGTGAGCATGAGGAGGTTAGCTGGTCAGGGGGTAGGGTGAGCATGACGAGGTTAGCTGGTCAGGGGGTAGGGTGAGCATGACGAGGTTAGCTGGTCAGGGGGTAGGGTGAGCATGAGGAGGTTAGCTGGTCAGGGGGTAGGGTGAGCATGAGGAGGTTAGCTGGTCAGGGGGTAGGGTGAGCATGAGGAGGTTAGCTGGTCAGGGGGTAGGGTGAGCATGAGGAGGTTAGCTGGTCAGGGGGTAGGGTGAGCATGACGAGGTTAGCTGGTCAGGGGGTAGGGTGAGCATGAGGAGGTTAGCTGGTCAGGGGGTAGGGTGAGCATGACGAGGTTAGCTGGTCAGGGGGTAGGGTGAGCATGACGAGGTTAGCTGGTCAGGGGGTAGGGTGAGCATGACGAGGTTAGCTGGTCAGGGGGTAGGGTGAGCATGACGAGGTTAGCTGGTCAGGGGGTAGGGTGAGCATGAGGAGGTTAGCTGGTCAGGGGGTAGGGTGAGCATGAGGAGGTTAGCTGGTCAGGGGGTAGGGTGAGCATGACGAGGTTAGCTGGTCAGGGGGAAGGGTGAGCATGAGGAGGTTAGCTGGTCAGGGGGTAGGGTGAGCATGAGGAGGTTAGCTGGTCAGGTGGTAGGGTGAGCATGAGGAGGTTAGCTGGTCAGGGGGTAGGGTGAGCATGACGAGGTTAGCTGGTCAAGGGGTAGGGTGAGCATGACGAGGTTAGCTGGTCAGGGTGATGAATCTAGGGAGAAATGTCTATATAACATCTACAGAGTTATAATGCTGGTCATTTGATTTGATGTGTTTGATGTGTGTTTGTTCGACACTGTGTGGTCGATAGTGAGGGAGACAGGTGATGCTGCTGCTGCTGTGGCCGTTCAGGGTAGTGGGTGTCAGAGGTCACACTTAGGCGCCACGGGGGGGCCTCTCCTCTGGGGTATCAATGGCACATCTCTATGGGACACTATAAACAGACACAACCCAGACTGACAACCATTAGTGATTAAGACATCATGTTAGGGTGACAGGCGACACATCTGTATGGTCACTCCTCGACCAAACTGGCTTCACTAGGCCCTAATCGGGCAGGCCTAGGCGTGGGGGGTGGGCCGAGAGAGCACTATTTAACTTCTGCTTTGAAGCTTCAAAGATTATTTAATGGTAGCGCCGAGGCTTCAAAACCCAGCATTTGTTTAAATAGACCCTTTTGCTTAGGTAAGTTAAGTTTCATGTTTATCTGACACTTGTAAATATGAGTGCCTCTCCTAAATAGGCCGAAACCTATTTATTTTGACGGCGAAGTGAATGGAGCTGGGAAGGACTGTTGTCTGGCATGAGCGAGCGTAATGCGACAACAGGACTGAGAAGGGCTAGTACAAACACTGTTATGTTGCTAAGAGTCAGTGGTAGGAACAGCGCGTGTGGGAGTGGTGGTGTCCAGGGCAGTGGGAGGGGGTGAGTGGTGGTGTCCAGGGCAGTGGGAGGGGGTGAGTGGTGGTGTCCAGGGCAGTGGGAGGGGGTGAGTGGTGGTGTCCAGGACAGTGGGAGGGGGTGAGTGGTGGTGTCCAGGGCAGTGGGAGGGGGTGAGTGGTGGTGTCCAGGGCAGTGGGAGGGGGCGAGTGGTGGTGTCCAGGACAGTGGGAGGGGGTGAGTGGTGGTGTCCAGGGCAGTGGGAGGGGGCGAGTGGTGGTGTCCAGGGCAGTGGGAGGGGGTGAGTGGTGGTGTCCAGGGCAGTGGGAGGGGGTGAGTGGTGGTGTCCAGGGCAGTGGGAGGGGGTGAGTGGTGGTGTCCAGGGCAGTGGGAGGGGGTGAGTGGTGGTGTCCAGGGCAGTGGGAGGGGGTGAGTGGTGGTGTCCAGGGCAGTGGGAGGGGGTGAGTGGTAATGTGGAGGGCTGTATGGAGTCACTGACCTTCAGGGGAGACGGCCAGGGTGACGGTTTTGTTCATTGGTGTTCTCCTTTCAGAATGGGGAGCCATGGCTGGAGCGAGGGTCTCAATAGTGCTCACTAGCTGAGGGGCAGACAGACACACACACACACATACACTCATTGAACGGAACGCCAGACACACGTAAGTGAACGCGGCAAGATTCAGAAGCGCCAGGGTGAGAACAGCGCCCTCCTACCAGCCTGGTGTTGGCAAACTCTCTCTCCATGTTGTCGGCAATGTTCTGCAGGGCAGCCAGCTGGGCGTCCATCTCTGACAGGCAGGCTGAGATCTGGACCCCCGGGGGTCTGGCGACGGCACGGCGGGCCCCATGACCATGGGGCTCCAGGGCCCCACCTGGGCTGCTCCTCCCCAGCAGCAGGCTCACCGTCACGGGGTCTCCGCCGGGCTCAGAGGCTTCTGAGAGACCTGGAGGAAACACAGAGAGATATCACACAGAGGCATGGAGGCATGGTCAGGAGGAAAGCCCAGTAACATACCGGAGTGCCCCGGCCCACCTGGCTGAGCTGGGGGCTGGTCCTCTGTGTTGGTGTCCGCTGGTCGCAGCTCTGGGAGGGCGGAGGTAGTGACAGAGGCGGCCAGCAGGTGGAGCTGTGCAGAGGTTGGAGGAGAGGGCTGAGGGCAACACGGCATCTCCTGGAGTAGAGTGCTGTCTTCCAGATCAATAACATTAATGAACTGACGATCCTCCACATCCTGAGAGAGAGAGAGAAAGAAATAAAGTTGTGATTTCATCATAGCTTTGGAGATATTGCATGCAACACTAGATGAGGAGCCGTGTCTCACCGCCATGGTCCTCCCTGCCGGTGTGTTCTGAGGCAGGTCTGTATTCTGGCCCGCGGGCTCCCTGGGGAACTGCAGGTTCAGGAAAACATCCGGAGGGAGAACCGCAGCACCTCCGACTGCTAGAACGAGAACCCCAGCCATACACAGGCGCGTCGTCATCAATCAATCAAACCTTTATTTAACCAGAAATGTAAAAATCCATTGTGGCCGAGGTCTCTTTTTTAAGGGTGATCTGGCCAAGAAGGCTGAGCACAATTCACATCCTACATACATGACTTATAAACAGAGTACAATACAAACAGACAGAACACAGTACAAAACTACAAACTGTCAGTAGGCTACCAACCACCCAAACAACTATATAAAATGCAGACACAATAAAACCATAACAATTTAACTTTGTAAAAGCCCAGGGTTCAGAAAGAAAAAGTGCTACACATCAAAGCAGGAGCAGCAGGTGGCAAGGATTTGGGATATTTTTTGTTTAAAACTGTGCAAGGATATAAGAGTGGCCAGTTTAAGATGCCATGTTTCCTCCAGACTCCCTTGCCTCCACAATAACCAACGCTACAAGATGAAGGAAGGCCAACTCACGCTCAGGAGACGCAGTGGGGGCAGCGCCGGGGGGGCGAACAGACCCGTCTCCATCTGCTGGGGAATGAGGGGGGGCTGCAACACACAGGCACTCTGTCAACACACACACAGTAGAACAGCACACACACAGTAGAACAGCACAGACACAGTAGAACAGCACGGCAGTCCAAAACAACACATCACTAGAGCTGAACTCCAAAGGCTGCCGTCATGTGACAGGTCCAATATTTGCTGGGAAGACATGATGAGACTAGTGAGGCCGGTCTGACCAGGGTCAGACTAGCGTGAGGCCGGTCTGACCTGGGTCAGTGTTGGTAGTGTGAGTCCGGTCTGACCTGGGTCAGTGTTGGTAGTGTGAGGCCGGTCTGACCTGGTTCAGTGTTGGTAGTGTGAGGCCGGTCTGACCTGGGTCAGTGTTGGTAGTGTGAGGCCGGTCTGACCTGGGTCAGTGTTGGTAGTGTGAGTACGGTCTGACCTGGGTCAGTGTTGGTAGTGTGAGGCCGGTCTGACCTGGGTCAGTGTTGGTAGTGTGAGGCCGGTCTGACCTGGGTCAGTGTTGGTAGTGTGAGTACGGTCTGACCTGGGTCAGTGTTGGTAGTGTGAGGCCGGTCTGACCTGGGTCAGTGTTGGTAGTGTGAGGCCGGTCTGACCTGGGTCAGTGTTGGTAGTGTGAGGCCGGTCTGACCTGGGTCAGTGTTGGTAGTGTGAGTACGGTCTGACCTGGGTCAGTGTTGGTAGTGTGAGTACGGTCTGACCTGGGTCAGTGTTGGTAGTGTGAGGCCGGTCTGACCTGGGTCAGTGTTGGTAGTGTGAGGCCGGTCTGACCTGGGTCAGTGTTGGTAGTGTGAGGCCGGTCTGACCTGGGACAGTGTTGGTAGTGTGAGGCCGGTCTGACCTGGGTCAGTGTTGGCAGTGTGAGGCCGGTCTGACCTGGGACAGTGTTGGTAGTGTGAGGCCGGTCTGACCTGGGTCAGTGTTGGTAGTGTGAGGCCGGTCTGACCTGGGTCAGTGTTGGTAGTGTGAGGCCGGTCTGACCTGGGTCAGTGTTGGTAGTGTGAGTCCGGTCTGACCTGGGTCAGTGTTGGTAGTGTGAGGCCGGTCTGACCTGGGTCAGTGTTGGTAGTGTGAGGCCGGTCTGACCTGGGTCAGCGTTGGTAGTGTGAGGCCGGTCTGACCTGGGTCAGTGTTGGTGCAGGCGTCGAGGCTCTCGGGGGGGCGCTTGCGTGTGGAGGCGAAGGCATGGAGCTCAGCTGCAGTGGACATGGCCCTGTCCACCAATCCCTGGCCAGTTAGCATGGGGTCAAAGGTCCCTGAAGACACAAGTTAAAGGTCATTAGGGGGAGAAACTAACATACATGGGTGGGTGGGAGAGGGATGGGATGGGATGGGATGGGATGGGATGGGATGGGATGGGATGGGATGGGATGGGATGGGATGGGATGGGATGGGATGGGATGGGATGGGATGGGATGGGATGGGATGGGATGGGATGGGATGGGATGGGATGGGATGGGATGGATGGATGGATGGATGGATGGATGGATGGATGGATGGATGGATGGATGGATGGATGGATGGATGGATGGATGGATGGATGGATGGATGGATGGATGGATGGATGGATGGATGGATGGATGGATGGATGGATGGATGGATGGATGGATAGACAGATACTCACCAAGAGGAAAAACAAATCCCTCCCCCAGAGCAGACTCTGCAGGCTCCTCACTGGACTGAGTAGTGATTTAAAAAAAAACAAAAAAACACCATCAACATGACTTCATTTCAACTGCTGATTTTGATAATAGCAAACGGATACTTCTATCCAAGGATGGTCTACCTGAGGAACCTCTTGTGGTGGAATGATGGAGTCTCCGGCTCTGAACGTGACCTCTGCCCTCTGTCCCTCCCTCCTCCGCCTGTCCTCTCTCCTCCTCTGCCTGTAGGGGGCATCACACACACGGGACAGCGTGAGACCAGCTGAGGGGAACTCCAGCTGTGGAGAAGGGGAGCCGGACGTCCCTGGAACAAGACATGACATTAGAGCTCACCTCTTGCTGGAGTAGGTGGGGGGTGCGACCGGGGCGGGGCCCCGAGTCTGGGGGTCTGCTCTGAGCAGCTGGAGCCGTGGCTCCCCGGGACCCTGCCTCCCGGCGGCCCAGCCCATCAGCACCTCCAGGGGGATGAGGCGGGGCACGCGGGCCGGAGGCGCGGCAAGGGGAACCATCTGAGCCAATCATACACACATGGGGATGTAGTCAAACGGCGTACAAACAGTGTAAAACATGAGATTGCGCAATAGGGTTAGACTAGTTATTCACAAAATGGTCTGTCTGGGGCTGTGTTCGGAATCGCTCCCTATTCACTATATAGTGCACTATATGGGGCGTCAGCCATTTTGTTTGTAGTGTCCGAATTCTCCACGGAATTTTCGTTCCCTATATAGTCCACTATTTATTACCCACAATTCACCTTGATTTCCAGTGAACAGTGCATGTACCCTACATTTTCTCCGTTCCCTAGGTAGTTCACTACATGGTGAACCCTATATAGGGAACAGGGAGTGAGGGAACGAGGGAGCGATTCTGAACACAGCTTGGGTATTACCCCACTATGCATGGAGACACCCACCATCCTGGGCGGGTCGGGGCCTCTCTGGAGCAGCTTGACCCCAGGGGCGTGGCCCAGGGGGGCTGGGGGGAGGGTCAGAGGTCTGGAGGAGGTTAGGTGGGGTATGTGAGGGAAGTTGGTGGGGGGGCGAGTGTCAGGGTAGAAGCGTAGGAGAGGCAGACCGTGAGCTGGGGGTGGTCTGGGGGCCGGGGGCAGGTGAGGGGGCGCGGGGTCGTGGGGCAGGGGCTGCGTGCTTCCGGGAGGGGGGTCCGGGGGAGGGGGAGAGTACCGGTCCAGATTGAGGTGTTTGGGTGGAGCTGCGGAGTCTCTCTCAGCCCCTCTCGTCCCCTCCCGCGCTGTCCTCAGCGCGTCGGGGTCGTACAGGGTCAGGTTCACATGGGGGGGTCCCGCCGTGGCTCTCCCCCCAGGCAGGGGGCTCCAGGCCTCTAGTATCGGGGCGGAGTGGGGGGGGTGCCTGAGGGACAGCAGGGGGGGGCGCAGCTGGAGCAGTTTCAGCCCTGAGGGGGGCAGGGCAGGGGGGGGGTTCGGCACCTCCTGTTGTCTGCCTCTGTGGGGGGGTAACAGAGATAGGCCAGTGGGCGTGGCCTCAGGCCGGGCGTCCACAGTGGTCAAAAGCCCGAGGGAGGAGGGGACCAACAAGCTGCTCTCCCCCCGGACGCCTCCTGACGGCTCCAAGTGGACAGACAGCGTCTGCATTCCCTACAAACACACATCAGCTCAGTTCACTATGGTTCAGTTCACTATGGGTCAGTTCACTATGGTTCAGTTCACTATGGGTCAGTTCACTATGGGTCAGTTCACTATGGGTCAGTTCACTATGGTTCAGTTCACTATGGGTCGCTTCAACACAGACGCAGAGATATTGAGCCTGAATGTGTAGATAACTATGGCACCGCTTACCTGAGGAAGTTGAGGGTTTAGTACGTCATGCTCCCCCCTCACAGGAGGGTCCGTGGGGGTCTGGGCGTGGCTGGTCAGGGGGGCCCGGGGCGCCAGAGGGGGCGGGGCCGAGGTCTGAGGGGCTGGCTGGACTGGGGGCCTCTGTGTGGAGGCCGGGGTGGGCGGAGGCTGATGAGACGCCGTCTCTGGAGCGCCAGGCTGCGTCTGAGGGGCAGGCGTGACGCTGGTCTGGACCAGGGAGGTGTTCTGGTTCTGGACCAGAGGGGGGTTCTGGTTCTGGACCAGGGGAGGGTCCTGGCTCTGGACCAGGGAGGCGTTCTGGTTCTGGACCAGGGGGGGGTTCTGGTTCTGGACCAGGGGAGGGTCCTGGCTCTGGACCAGGGGGGGGTTCTGGCTCTGGACCAGGGGGGCGCTTGGCGGGGGGAAGGGAAGGTTGGAGAAGGAGGCCCCCACCACCTGCATCAGGCTCATGAAGTTGATCTGCTGCAGCTGAGGAAACAACAACACAACAAAACAACAAACACAACACATCATTCAGAGATCCCTCAGCTACGCTTCATAGATCTGCATCCTTCTCATCCCCCCCTCCCTCCCTCTCCTCCTCCGCGCCGTCACCTGGACCAGCCGGAACATCTCGTCCTGCAGGAGCTGTCTCACGATGTCAGCCTGGGCGGGGGGCGGCCGGCCGGGGGGGGCAGCGGCGGAGTGACTCTGGGGCAGGGTGCCGCCAGGGACCAGGTCTGCTGAGGGAGCCCCAGCCTGAGGCCCGGCCGTGGGGAGTAGGCGGGGGGCAGGCTGGGGGGGGGCCTCTGGTCCTGGAGCCTCACCGGGGGCTCTAGGGAGGAGGACGAGGAGCAGACGGTCACAGCATGAAGCACGGAGATCAGGTCAGGCATGTCGTTCTCCACCCTATGGAGCACCTCCCTGAGAGACTATAAGGAATATGAAGCCCTGAGCTCAGGGTGGCTCACCGATCTGCTGCCACCTCTTCAACGGGGTCAGGGGTCGCTCTCCTCAGAGAGTCGCAACGAAGAAGACTCTCATCCTCATCCTCACCTCTACAACAACCAGAGAGAAACGTCATAATACAGACAGAATTACAATGCTACCTAAAGCTTAGCAGAGGACAGAGAGCCTTTTTACTGCCTGGCTGCCTTTAGCGATATTCTCCTGTCTGCCACACCACGCCGTGGCTTGTTTACCATCACCATGGTAACACCCCGCCATCTGCAGCACCAGTCGACTGTGACTCACCACAGCCAACCAGGGACAACTACCTACAAACTCACCATAACATTGTATGGTGCTTCAATTATTAAACACCATAAATTAATTCTAGTAACAACTGAGAACTAATTCTTATTTACAATGACAAGCTGAAAGACTAAATATTCAGCCATTGATCACACATCTAGGGGAAGTAAAGAACTCACTGGGAGCTGGAGGAGTGTCCGTCTCTCTGGGGGCCCTGCAGTTCTTCTAGCGTTAGGACCTGGGGGAGACAGGACAGACGCACTCTCAGGATCACACAGGAACTGGACAACCAGCTCTGAAGCAAAGTCCTCTACATGTTCTCAACTCTACGCCAGTGAAGTTCAGTCAAGCGGTGTGAGCGTCCGGCAGGGCCAACCTGGTCCTGTGTGCTGGTTAGGGAGGGCGGGAGGCTCTTTATCTGGACAGAGATGCCGGGGGCAGAGAACGCGGGAGATGCTCTTACAGCATCACTGTTATCTACAACAAAAAATGATGACAGAAATCAACACCAAACTCTAAATTCTATTCTGGGAACTGGTTCTAAATCGCCATAAATATGAACCTTCTTGTTCAGCAATAAGGTCTAGCTCTTCATCTGGCGAGGGCCACTGTGAGTCTGCTGCCCCCCTCTCAAGGTCAAAGGTCATTCCCTCCTGGTCACGGTGGTCTGAGGTTTGCTGTGATGTCACTCGCTCCACCCCCTCGGCCTTGGATCCACTGCTGGGGAACACGGAACCACATCCATTATGACACTGTGCTCACCTGCGCTGAGGGGGTAGAACCTATAACACCAAAAGCTGAGACACCCAGACATCCCTCACCTGGCCAGGCGGCCGTGCTGGGGCTCCTGGTCGGGCAGCGTGACGGGGGGGCCGGCGGACTCAGGGTAGCTGCCCTCTCTCTCCGGCCTCCAGACCCCCTCAGGCTGCAGCACTGGAGCCACGGTCCACTCCCCCTCCGGGACCTGGATATGTCTGCAGTACCGGCTTGTCCCCAGCAGGGCGGCGGCGTACCTGCGCCGCAGCATCCCGAGGGCGGTCAGGACAGCGGGGGCCGAGGCTTTGACCCGGATCACCACCCCTGCTCCGGAAACCCCGCCCCCGCCCCCTACCTCCCCGTCCCTCTTCCTGCTGGGTGGTCCGTGCAGCGCCCTTTTATCCGCCCAGCGCACCATCCACTCCAGCAGCCGGGCCAGCCCGGGGAACCGCGCCTCCAGCTCAGGGTCCAGCTCCTGCTGCAGGTCTGCCAGGGCCGGGGAGCCCAGCGCCCAGGGCTCCGACAGCTGCTCCCAGGGGACAGAGCTCTGGCTGGGGCTCGGCTCAGAGCCCGGGAGGCCTTCCCTAGTAGGCGTTGGTTCGGTGGCGGGGCTAACCTGCCGCCTGAGGCCAAACAGGCCCGGCTGCTGCTGGCCGGTCCTGAGCCCGGGGAGGGGCAGAACAGACAGGCTGGGCCTCGGGGGGACCTCGCTGCGGAGAGAGGAGGGCGGAAAGTCAGGGGTGTCTGGGGCAGTTTTAAAGCAGTGGCCGGCTCTAAACACCGGGGCGTCTCCTCCGCCCCCCGGCCTCCTGGACGCGTGGCGCCCGTCTTGCTGGCGGCGGCGTAGCGTGGTGAGCACGTCGAAGGAGAGCGAGTGCAGCTCCCTCTCTCTCAGCGCCGAGCAGAAGCCCTTCAGCAGCGGGGGGGGGTGGCGGCCCGCGGCCCCCCCGTCCGGACTGGCCCTCTCCAGCACGTAGCTGAGGAACAGCTCCAGGAAGCGCAGGTACTCCTCGTCCTCCAGCTCGAACTCCCAGGTCCCCACCACGGGCAGGGTGAGGGCGGGGGGCCCGGGGTCAGTCTGACCTGCAGGGTCCTGGCCCCGCCCCCGGACCTCCTCCTGGACGCTCTCCGCCATCTTCCATCCACTTCCAGCCTCTTCTTCACCCTGGACGTTCACTCTCTTACTGCGGGAGTCAAACACACCCGTTCAGTCTCAGAATCACATGAGTGAACCAGACACCACCTTCAGATACACTTCATTTCATTTCAAACCTTTATTTAAACCTTTACCTCACCCCACTACCCTCTGATGTAGATACAGGACACTCAAGTGTGGGAGGGCCCGCTTTGGGAAGAGCCTGATCCCTACAGCCATCGCTGCCCTGAACAGCAGACCACGCTGAAGGAGGTCTGTTCAATGGCGATGGTGATGGGTGTAACTTTGTAGTGTCTGTCTGTTACTGTACTGTACTATCAATGTCTATGTAATGTCCACCTACGATGTCTATGTAAAATGTTGTTTGTTGTTAAATGTATTGTGCTGTCAATGCAGTCCTGTGAAAATGAATTTCCCCTTGAGGGACAATAAAGTCTAATCTATACTTGTGAAGCACTGAGGATTCCCTCATTTACAGTGATGACGAGTTCACACACAGAAACAAATCAAATCAACAAAACAAATGCAGTGTACAATAATATTAATAATTCAGAAGTCACACACAGAGTATATGTGGGGCATGTCTGGGCCTCCGTACCGGTGAGTGGGCCTGCTCTGGTCCAGAGACAGCGCCTCCGAGGTGTTCTCAGCCGTGTCCCCGTCGCTGTACACCAGGGGGCGCCCGCAGTCAGTCAGGGTGCTGTTGCTCAGACTGGCCCCCAGAGAGAACCTCTCCAGCATGGCCGCCCCCGGGCCCCCCTCTCGCTCCTCCTCCTCCTCCCTCTCCCACAGGTGCAGCTCCGGGGGGCCCAGGTGTCGGCCAAGACGCCGCAGGTGCTTCCGCCTCAGTCTGAGCTTGTCCCGGATCAGGACCATCATCATCTCCCCGCCTTCGTCCTCCTCTTCCTCCTTCCCACTGGACTCTGAGGCTAGAGCGCAGGGAAAGACACGTCCGTAAGAACAACACGACAGATGTCCACGCTGACCAGCCCGTGAGGATCTCTGGCTGAGCAGATAGAGGTTAGAGAGCAGTTAGAGAGCGTTAGAGAGGGTTAGAGAGGGTTAGAGAGCAGTTAGAGAGGGTTAGAGAGTGTTAGAGAGGGTTAGAGAGCAGTTAGAGAGGGTTAGAGAGCGTTAGAGAGGGTTAGAGAGGGTTAGAGAGGGTTAGAGAGGATTAGAGAGCAGTTAGAGAGGATTAGAGAGGATTAGAGAGCAGCTAGAGAGCAGTTAGAGAGCAGCTAGAGAGCAGCTAGAGAGCAGTTAGAGAGCAGTTAGAGAGCAGCTAGAGCAGCTAGAGCAGCTAGAGCAGTTAGAGAGCAGTTAGAGAGCAGCTAGAGAGCAGTTAGAGAGCAGCTAGAGAGCAGCTAGAGAGCAGCTAGAGAGCAGTTAGAGAGCAGCTAGAGAGCAGCTAGAGAGCAGTTAGAGAGCAGCTAGAGAGCAGCTAGAGAGCAGCTAGAGAGTAGTTAGAGAGCAGCTAGAGAGCAGCTAGAGAGCAGCTAGAGAGTAGTTAGAGAGCAGCTAGAGAGCAGCTAGAGAGCAGCTAGAGAGCAGCTAGAGAGCAGCTAGAGAGTAGTTAGAGAGCAGTTAGAGAGCAGCTAGAGAGCAGCGGTGTTACCTGGGACAGAGCAGTGCCTCAGTCTCTGCAGCAGAGAGCTGTATTTGTCCCTCAGAGGCACCCTGACTGACTCCTCCTCCTCTGGGAAGGCCCCCACCAGCGCCACCGCCACCTGGGGATGACAGGACACAATGAGGGACGGCCACACACACACACACACACACACACACACACACACACACACACCTATACAGTACCAGACCAGTGTCAATTAGTAAGCAAGTAAATTTTATTTCTATAGCACTTCTCACAGAGAGGACTCAAAGTGCTTCACACAAGTTAAAATGCTTAAATGCGTAAAGTTACATTGATTCGTTTGCTTGCCCTCTCAGTTGGCCCTTATGCGACTGGTCCATGCGCTCCATTGCATTGACAAATCAAGTAGTTAATTAATAGTCAGTATTTAATTGTCACGGAGCCAGGTCTGTGTAACACCAAGTACTCTACACTCTCCGAGCAGGAGTGTGTGGCTGAATGTGGAGGAGGTGAGCGCAGTTTACAGGGGGGAGGGGGGCAGTTTACCAGGGGGGAGGGGGCAGTTTACCAGGGGGGAGGGGCAGTTTACCAGGGGGGAGGGGTAGTTTACCAGGGGGAGGGGGCAGTTTACCAGGGGGGCGGGGTGCAGTTTACCAGGGGGGAGGGGGCAGTTTACCAGGGGGGAGGGGATGTTTACCAGGGGGGAGGGGGCAGTTTACCAGGGGGGAGGGGGGCAGCTCGGACACCAGGCTCAGCAGGGCGTCCTGCAGGACCTCCTCAGCATTCAGGAAGCGGGCGAAGGGCAGGAGGCGGCAGGCCCACTGGACGGCCTCCACACAGGACGCCTGCTGCTGCGCCTGGGCGTCTCTCCCAGGGTTCTGCTGCTGCGCCTGGGCGTCTCTCCCAGGGTTCTGCTGCTGCACCTGGGCGTCTCTCCCAGGGTTCCTAGCGGCCTGGAACCTCCGGCAGGCCGCGGACAGCTGGTCCCTGACGTGCAGCATCCAGCACAGCCCACACAACTCCCTGAAGCACACTGGAAAACAGAGGTGGCCTCTTAACACGCTCTGGAGAACGTCTGACAGAGGGGTCTGACAGAGGGGTCTGACAGAGGGGTCTAACAGAGGGGTCTGACAGAGGGGACTGACAGAGGGGACTGACAGAGGGGTCTGACAGAGGGGTCTGACAGAGGGGTCTGACAGAGGGGTCTCTCACTGATAGTTTGTATGGTGACAGCGTCCAGGCGTCCGTCTCCACCGGGTCCCCGTCTGAAGAAGCCGCTGCGGGAGACGAGCGCCACCAGGCCCTCTGGGAAGGACTCTGGAGCGCCAGACTGCTGGGAGGATTTCTGCCTGATCTGAACAGAAAACCAACACGTGAGTGTGTCTGATCATTCCTCTGAGGTGTGTGAGTGTGTCTGATCGAGGTGTGTGTGTGTGTCTGATCGAGGTGTGTGAGTGTGTCTGATCATTCCTGTGCTACGGCACAGCATCTCATCGTCCAGGTGTTCCAAGCGAGAGTGGGTCACGACCCCGACGGTGGGGGTGGCGAAGGGTCAGGAGACGGAGGGTGAGGGGTCAGGGGTGAGGGCACCTTGTGTAGGAGGCGTCGGGAGCGTCGCAGCTGGCTGATGTACCACTGGGCAGCGGGGTGGGAGCAGCGGGCCGACCTCAGGAGCAGCAGCGCCCTCTGGAGGACACCTGACACCCTGTGACGGGATGAGCCCTCTGCAAGCTGCCCCAAAGCCCCTGAGGGGTCCTGGCGGTGAGAGAGAGACCACACACACAACCACACACAACCACACAAGAACACACAGACACACACACACATACAACCACAAACACACACACACACAACCACACACACAGACAAACAAGCACGCACACACAGACAAACAAGCACGCACACACAGACAAACAAGCACGCAGACACATGCACACACACACGCACACGCACACACAAAGCACTTTCAAATACATACACATAAATCAACTTGAGCTCCACAGTAGAGGGGGGGGTGCGGGCTGGGGGCAGTAGGTGTGGGGGGGGGGGGGGGTGCGGGCTGGGGGCAGTACCTGTGTGTTGGGTGCGGGCTGGGGGCAGTAGGGGGGGGGGATGCAGGCTGGGGGCAGTACCTGTGTGTTGGGTGCGGGCTGGGGGCAGTAGAGGGGGGGTGCGGGCAGGTACAGCCCCGTGGGCACCAGGGCGGGCAGGCGGGAGGCCAGGTCTTTGGCCGAGTCCAGCAGGGAGCGCAGGGGCTGAGACAGCACGTCCACCCCGGCCATGACCGACGCCTTCAGGAGCTCCTGCAGCGACGCCTGCAACAGCTCCATGTCCTCCCCTTCCAGGGAGTCTGACCGAGGGGACGAGAGAGGACAGGAAGAGATGGCTCAGAAGGGAGAGAGAGGATAAAGAGACTCAGAGACGCCCGTATGTTACTGAGGTCATGAGGCTCCCAGCTGTTACGTGACCAGGGAAACAACCGTAGCTCGCACACCTGTGAAGCTCTTGTGGTCGTCCCCATCTCCTTGGGTCTCCTCTCTCCCACTCTTTCTTCCCAGAAGGGACTCAAGATGAGTCTGAAAGATGCTTCCTGGCTCGAGGGCTGCTGGGAGGTGTAGTTCTCTCCACCTGAGCCTGAGGTGACAGAACGTACCATAATAAAAGCTCAAAACCACAGTGCAGATAATAATAATAACAATAATAATAATAACTAATAATGCAGTCAGTGATTTAACTGTGGACACACACACACACACACAGACCCAGTGAGGTGGCAGTGATCGGTGCAGTAGGTGGTGTAGGCCAGGCCCAGGGACACGGCGCTCTTCCAATCCCCCAGGCGGAGGGCCAGCCACACGGCCTCGGGCAGCAGCCCCCCCTGCAGCAGCAGATCCTGGGCATAGCCCACCGTCCACACCTCCGACAGCTGCTGTCCTCGAACCGCCCCCGCTACACGCTCCTGACACAGGGGCACCAGGCGTCCAACACCCGGGACTGAGGGGCGAGAAACAGATGAACCATGTTCAACCACACTGGCCAGAACACCCTGGCCCTGAGAGGCTCTGGAGAAGGGCTGTGTATTTACCATGGGGGAGGTGTAAGGGGGGCAGCACGTCCACGCTGTGTGGGGGCAGGATGAGCAGCGGCTGGTTGGTGAAGTAGGAGGCCATGAATCTGCCCAGGGTCTGCACCACGGCGCAGGCTGCATCGGCGTGGACCTCCCTGGGCATCCCGAAGGGGAGGGGCCCGGAGACAGGGAGGGGCCCGGAGACAGGGAGGGGCCCGGAGACAGGGAGGGGCTCGGCTAGCAGCACAACCACACACAGAAATAACTCTTAACCCCTTAGGAACAGTCAGAGGAAGGACAGCCCAAGACAGCCCTAGTACACATCCCTAGTGCACATCCCTAGTGCGCACGTGATAAGATATGCAGTGCCATTTTTGTCCTCTGTTGAATGTGAATGGCAGAGAGACGCTGGCATGCTGTACCTCTGGCTTGGCTCCGGGCCCTGGTCCGAGGCGCCGTGCGGTCCAGTAGCAGACGGGCCATGTGGTCCCCCAGCGCCTGGGCCTCGCGCAGCCGGTACCGGAACAGCAGCCCGTACAGCTGGGCCAGAACCAGCCGCGTCTCCAGGAACACGCCCCGCGGACCGCCTGCAGGGCGGGACACAACACACACACTTCCTGGTTCCACGTCCACCATCCTGACCTGTTTACCACACTATAAAAGGTTGTGTAACCCATAATGCAAAGCGTTTTGTGTCTCACCTCTCGCTCTCTCCGCCCAGAGCTCAGCCCTCCAGGCGTCCGCGCTCTCTGTATACGCCCCAAACAGGAAGTGATGCTCACCTGGGGATGCAGGATAAAACTGCAATTTAGAATCATTGCACATTAATACAAAGGCTCCGTGGGCGTCGGGCTGCTCAGACAGACCTGTGTAGCTCAGCAGAGGCGGCCCATCCTCCAGCTTCTGCCCCGCCCCCTGAAGAGCAGCCTGGAGGCGGGACAGGATGTCAATCACGCGCCCCTGCTCCTCCCCCCGGCCACCGGAGACCCCAGGGCCTCTCAGCTCCTCCCAGTACTGCAGGGTGAGCTGGTACACCGTCCGCCACACCGCCGCCAACCTACACAAGGACAACACCGCTGAGCTGGAGCTGGGACACGGTGGGAGCGTGTTATTTACATGTTTACTGCGCATCCACAGTTTAGGTGACTCTACCTGCTGGAGGGCCTCTGGGGTCTAGGCAGTGCCTCCTGAGTTTGCCTGGGCCTACCCACCTCCTCCTGGAGCAGAGGCACACAGTAGCCGTCTGAGGCCCACAGGAGCTGGGCCGGCTCCCCCTGCTGGTGGGGAGGCCCCCAGGCCGTGTCCTGCTGCAGGCTGTAGGCGTGGTCCAGGCTGCGGGCGGCCAGCTGCAGTATGAGTAGGGCTGAGGAGAGGCGGTGGGAGGGGGGCTCGCTGCCGGCCCAGGGATAAGGGGGCGGGGAGAGCACCAGGCTCACCAGCTGATGGGTGAGCTCCACCACCAATCCCAGGCAGCCCCGCCCCCCAGTGTGAGCGCCGTCCCAGGGGAGGAAAGAGAGCAGAGTTCTGAGGAGGCGGAGGAGGCAGGAGGAGAAGGAGGGGCTCTTCTTTCTCCCCGTGCAGGAGGTGGGCTCGGTAGTGAGACGGAGGAGGGCGGCGAAGCGCACGGCGCAGCGCACGGCGCCCCGGAGCAGATGCTCCCTCTGCTCCACGGCGCCCCCCAGGGACACCCCCAACGCCCAGGCCGTCAGCAGGCTGCCCTGGACCCTCCGCAGCTCGGGAAGGACCGGGGGGGCTTTCCTGTCCGAGTCCACAGAGTCAGAGTCGGGGTCTGACTGGGGCGGCAGGCGGGGCTGG
The DNA here is from genome assembly GCF_949987555.1 of Borostomias antarcticus. NCBI lineage: Eukaryota > Metazoa > Chordata > Actinopteri > Stomiiformes > Stomiidae > Borostomias > Borostomias antarcticus. The sequence continues at coordinate 33,650,234 of NC_140235.1, read as the reverse complement.
AGGCGGGGCCCCGTCGGGGTGTCTGGGTGGGCGTGGAGGGTGTCAAACATGGAGGCGAACTCCAGACGACCCCCATCCTCCACGTGCGACCCGGTGGGCGGTCCCTCTAAGTCAGAGTCGTCCTCAAACAAGGCCTGAGAGGGGACAAGCACACAAGACAGTTATACAGACCGACGGTAAATGGAGATGGTAAATGGACTGCACTTATATAACGCTTTTTATTCAGTGGAGGCCTCACATTCAACCATTCATACACACAGACACACACTAATGGCGGCAGCTGCCATGCAAGTGCTAGCCTGCTCACTGGGAGCAATTCAGGATTCAGTGGGTGCGTTAAGTAACTGAGCGCTCACGCTTGGAATGCTCACTGTGAGCGCATTTTAAAAACACTTAAAGGAGTAGTAAAGGGAAAATGCATGTTTAGCCCTGTTTTAAGGTTACTTATGATTATATACAATGGTTTAGATCAAAACATTGACAAAACTAGCATTTTTCTAGATCTGATAATTGCTCTACCACCATTTTGGTCATACAATGGATGTGGGTGGGCACCTTGAAAAATCATTGAAAAAACATGTTAAACACTCAATTTCAAAGACAAGAAACTCACCGAGGTGTTAGTTGGCGTTCTGACATATAATTCGCCATAATGTAAGATTCTAGTTCATCTGGAAAGGCTTTTTTAAATATTTAGCATAGAACTATTTAGTCGCAGCACATACGTGTGTAAACTCTGAACCATTGTATATGATCATAAGTAACCTTAAAACAGGGCTAAACATGCATTTTCCCTTTACTACTCCTTTAAGTGCGTTCTACACTCAGAGCGAGGCTGAGCCGCTCAGTTACTTAACACACCCAGTGTCTTGCCCAAGGACACTTCGACATGTCGTCAGGAGGAGCCGTGATTTGAACATTGGACGAGCCGCTCTCCCTCCTGAGCTGCAGCAGCTTAAATAGCGTGCTATGTTATATCTATGTTGTGAGCTGAGTGCACCGACCTGGACTTTCTGCAGCATCTCCCTGGTGTTCCCCAGGCCCGCCTGGTCCTGCAGGAAGAGGGGCAGGGTGGAGGTGGAGGAGGCTGGGGGCCGAGGGCCCGAGGCTGAGGGGGCAGAGGTGCTCCTGGGTCTCAGCTCCTCCAGGCTGCTGCTGAGCTTCAGACAGGACATGGCTTCCAGCCACGCCCTAGCATGAGGCTAGAGGTAGACAGAGAGAGAGATAAGAACAGCTTATTCACTCTTTCATTTTACACCTGAAAAAAACACTCAACTATAAGTCGAGTTGCCGTTTTTCGTCCCAGGCACCTCTTCATCCCTGAGCAGTCCCCCACCTGGGCGTTCTCCAGGGCCCCGCTGGCCCTCTCCAGGCCCTGGCTGGTGTCCCTCAGCAGGGCCCTGAGCAGGGCGGCAGGGGAGGGCCTCTCCGCTGTCCTCAGCACCGTGGCCAGGTAGCCGTCAGAAACAATGAGGTAGGGCAGACGCGGGTGCCACGTCACGGAGTAGCGCTGCCGCAGCGCGTCCCGGACAGACGCACTGGAGCTGGAGAGAGAGGCGTCTCTCACCCCCACGGGCGCTGGAGGCCTGGGAGGGAGGAGAGAGAGGTGGGGGACGGTGGGATATGAGATAAGGCAATGATCAGAGGGCAGTTATTAACATACGGTAGTATGCATAATAATAATAATAATAATAATAATAACAACATAATAATCAGCCCTATGCTCCCCAGGGGGCCAAGAGGATTAAGTCAATTAAGAAGATGCATAATACAACTTTCAAAAACGTATTCATGCATATAAAAGTGTAGTGACATAAGAGAAGTGACCCTGAGAAAGCCTGTGAGAACTAAATCAACCTGGCACCTCAAAGTTGTGTTTGAGTTTACCCCTCTGATACTCACATGAGCAAAAGGACAGACAGACCATGTTGGAAGCGGAGAGCAAAGAACTAGATACTGAAGACGACTGAAGATGAGAAACAGGAAGAGATGAGGAGAGGAAGTAGAGAAAAATGGATCAAGCCAGAATCGACAGTAGCTGCTATGGAGTGGGAATTTAAGAGAAGGTCAGATGGAGAGAATGACATTCTAAGAATATGGACTAATGACCAGCCTCGAGGGTAAATCTGCATACTTGTAGGTGACCAGAGGATGCAGGGGCAGGAAATGTGCTGGGCCAAAGTCCACATTGCACCCTGAGGTAGACAGAGACAGCAGCCCCCCGAGTCGAGCCAGCATGAGTAAGGAGCCTCTCTTCAGCACACAGGCGAGGTAGAGCCCCCCCACGGCCCAGCTCACACTGCCCACCCAATACGACCTGCAGGAGAGATGGGGATGTTTAAGAAAACGCCCCGCTCACAAATACAGCATCACACATCATCCACATCCATTCAGTCACATCTGTTTATACAGGTGTTCAATCATTCATTCTTAGTCTACCTGACATATTTAGACGGGATTGCAAGCTTCTTGCTGCCACATCCCCCCAGTCCACTGGATACGGTGACAAAAGTCTGAGTGCTGACAAAGAGAACCTGCGTAGCCTGCAGACACAAACAGAGGGTCACATATTGTGTTGTTTCACATTTCAGCATACTGCATATGTTGAACATGTCATAGATGCTCACCCTGGGGTCTCTCTGGTTCAGAACTATGGCTAACAGCAGGCCGTCGGGGGAGAAGGCTGACACCAGTGCCCCTCTGGACTTCACCGGGCGACAGGGTGGGCTGAGTCGGGACATGGGGCAAGTCCTGGTGACCCAGCGTATACGGTATCCCACAGAACTACAGACAACAATGCAGTGTTCAATCAATCAATCAATCATTCAAATCAAACTTCCATTTGCAACAAAATGAGATTCACTACAAAATAAAATGGAATAAATAAGACAGATAGTAAAAGGCCACAAGACAAATAATAGAATAGAATAGAATACAATAGCATGTTTTTATTATTATTACTATTTATTTATCTATTTTATTTATACTACAATCTCATCCTTTGGAGAGTGACGTGAAAAGATCCTTCACTTGGTGAAGATAAATGTATAAAAGCCTGTATGAGCCCCAGCTCACTCACCCGACTCCGCCCCCCCGCCCATCCTCCCACTGGATCTTCAGGAAAGTGACAATGAGCTTCTCTCCAGTGGTGAAAGTGAAAACTGATAAGCTGACATCCCCCAAGGCCTGTAGGAGGAACAAGAAGGTTAATGAATGGAATAGGATGTCCCTTTGACATGTAGGACATGACTGCAGTTTCCCAGTCAAATCAGCGCATTAAGGTTTGCAAAGAAAACATTTAGTGGGACACTAACAACAGACAAAATATTTACCAAAGTATCTACTGAGCAATGCTCACCTCTGTCCTGATGAAGGCGCTGTGTTGGGAGCCCTCCTTGTCTTGTGGTGAGGGGAGGGGCGTGTCCTCGGGGGCCTCTATATGTGCCCAGCGTCCTCTGGCGGGACCGTCCCGCACCCCCACCAGGTCCCGCACATCCACACACTCCCAGAGGAACACCTGGCCAGTAAGGGTGAGCAGGAGAACCCGCATCCCATCACCAGACACAGAGAGCAGCAGGCGTGTGCCTGATCCTGTGGAAACACACAGACAGTCAGACACACGTGATACCATATGGAAAAGAGGAAGTAAGATTAAGTCACAATTTTTAGTAGTGGTGGTCTTGGCTATGTGATTCCTGTTTGTAAAAAAGACAAACCTTGAGCATCAGTAACCAGCTGAGACACTGCAGATACTGCTGTAACAGTCTTCAAGGAGTCTCTGTCCCTGTTCCAGAGAAACATGTCCCCTGAGACCAGCAGGCCTGCCAGCCACATACCTGCACACAGCCATGGACAAGCAGGATTATCATATCCATAGAGTCTACATAAAATGTATTCTGTTGAAACATAGCACTAAACCTTAACTGTCGAGGCCACTGACAGCTCACCATTGTGGGACGCAGCCATGGTTACGACCCTTGGTAGCAAGAGTTGTAGCTTGGGAGTTTTCTTCTTGGTGCGCCCAGACACCATGTTGATCTCACTTATTCTCCTGTCATCCAATAAAAAAACGGACTCCTTCTCCTATGGATTGGATTTAAATCATGACAAATGGATTAAGCGCTTGGTTGTATCCTACTACCCTCTTTAGGGACTGCGTTACCAGCAGGGCTGAGTTTCCCAGAGGCATCGTAGCGCTATGATGAACGCCATAGCTTACGACGAACGTAGCGCTACGATGCCTCTGGGAAACTCAGCCCTGCTGGTAACAGCCCAGATAGTAACGCAGTGCCGAAAGGGACTAGCCTACATGATGGTACCTGTATCTTGTACATTGGACAATAAGCATCCTTGAATCTGCGTCGTTTTAGCTGCATGACATATCCTTACCAAACCCAGCCAGCAGAACCGTGGCCATGGCTTCTTCCGTTTAATGCAAGATGATAACACCACCTCCAGCCTCAAGTCCATTATGTTTTGCTCACTAGCTTCAGATTGTCCGAGCCGCGGTGTGTTATTCGTTGATGCTATTGTTAGAGCTAACGTTAGCTGTTAGCTAACGTAGCCGGTGAGCTAGCTAGCACCAACACGGTCAGTAGCAGAACTACTATTACAACTGATGCAACTGATGCTAGATGGTTGCATTTTGATCCACTTGTATTACGAGTTAGCATTTGTACACCATCATCTTAAATTATTTCGAATTTCCCTCCGCTTCCGGGGACTCTACAACGACTTCCCATGATCCTTCTGAATGAAGCTACGGCGTTGCCATAGAAATTACACGTCTTGCGGCTGCTTAATTTTGGCCCTTCGAAGAGTCCGTACTCCGTACATCTCCGTTCCTGTGCTAGATATGGCTAGCTACAGTCTCAGCCTTCATTAAAAATAAATTACTTTAATTTCGATATAGTTCCTAATTAGTCGGTGATTGTCAGCTGTATCGTGATTATCTGACCCTCCTGCGTTGTCCTTTTCTGACAAAGATGTCTTTCAGAAAAGTAACAAAGCTGCTGTGTGGATTTGCCGGCGGGTCTGCGGTACTCGTAGCAATGGCAGAATCGAGGGGATACATGGAAACACCGAGCCAAACAGAAAGTTCTAAATTCTGGACAGCGCTGACTGTTCTCCAAGCTGCTCAACCTCGGACCTGGTCAACAGGCAATGACTACACGGTGACATCCACAGGTCCTGGGACAGGGGCTCGCTGGGACAATAACTGGGATAAGTACGTCGCTTTGATGTCTAATTCTGCCTCAAAAGTAGTGTGATTGAAGGTTTCATTGAAGCAGCGCTGTTATTTGAATTTAACTTCCTCATATCAGACACCAAACACAGCATGGCTTTTACTTCATAGGCTATAGGTCTGTCTGTATGTGCTGTGATATGATCTGAACCCCATACATGTTGGCAAATGTGTTACAGGCGTGACCCCCTGACTCTCAGAAATGGAAAGAAAACGAAAGAAAACGAAAGAAAAGGGAGTATCAGTGAGGAACTGAACTCAGAGTTGGAGAATAACAAGCCCAAAGCCACTCGTCACATCATCTTGATCCGGCATTCTCAGTACAACCTGGATGGGACTGCGGACAAAGAAAGGATCCTTACCCCTTTAGGTATGTGCATGAGCGATTATATACCCTTTTAGGGGTGCTTAAGGTCAAGCTCAAACTTGCTAGTTTAGAGATTATTAGCTCTCAGACCTACTGTAGCCTCCTCGCACACTCGCCAGTTAACGAGCACATGCACTTCAGTGTTCCTCCTAGGAGTTTTTCGGGGGGGGGGGGGGGGTTTCTTGCCAATATTTGACAGAAACACCTCAAGACACACATTATTCTAGGCATATATATCTAACTATGACAACTTTTGGGTTTCATGAGTAATTGATTACAAATTTATTAAAATTCAAGAAACCAATAAAACTGACATTTATTACTGTTTAGATCAATAACTTTTCCAATATCTGACAGAAATAAACTCAAGCCACTTGTACATTATTTTAGGCATATACAATTTATCTTACTATGACAACCTTTTCTTTTCGTGAGTAGCCTAATTGATTACCAATTTATCAAAATTCGAGAAATCAATAAAATTATATTTATTACTGTTTAGGTCAGTAATTTTGCCAATATCAGACAGAATCAACTCAAACCAGTTGTACATTATTCTAGGCATATATAAATTATCTATGACGACCTTTGCTTTTCATGTGTAATTGACTACCAATTGATTAATATTCAAGAAATCAATGAAATCATATTTAATAGTGTTTAGATCAATAACTTTGCCAATATCTGACAGGAACGCCTCAAACCACTTGTATATTATTCTAGGACTATATATCTACAACCGTTGCTTTTCATGAGTAATTGACTACCAATTTATTAATTTAAAAGAAAAGCTGAAAAGAAATCGCAAAAGCATTGCTTAAAATATATAGCCTAAATGGGAAAGATGTGAATTAACTTGAAATGCAGCTGTGTTATTTATTCCACAACACATAGCCTAGCTAATGTTAGCCTACATAGTTACACATATCAGAAGACATAAACTAAACTGTGGTTACATTACTTGTGTAGCTAGCTATAGCAACAGAAAATATTTTCATTTCATCTCTCACTCCCAGTCAGAAAATGTCCGCTAGTCGCAATGCTAATGTTCGCTATGTTAAACTCCATTGAGTTATGCAATATTATTTTTTTTTGGGGGGGGGGGGGGGGCTTTTGGGTCGGGCTGCCCCTCCAAGGCAATGGTAGGGGAAACACTGCACTTATTCTGATAGAATTGGGCTTGATGGTATATATATCCTCACTCATTCATTGGTCTCTTTTTCATAGATGGACATACCATTTTTCAGGTGAGAGAGTAAGGCCAACAGGATGTTAACTGACAGCATTTCCCACAGCAACCCGATATTCAATTAGAATAATGTTATAAATTAATATGGATCAATACCTATTATGAGATTATAAATACTCTGGCTGTTATGTTTGCCTTTTGTTTGACAACAAAAGAGGGAGAGGAGGAGAGAAGAGTCCAGAGAGAAAGAGAAAGAAAAGAGAGAGAGAGCAAGAACCAGATGAGAAAGTGGGACAAGTAGTCAAGACAGCGTACTGTAGTAATGCAGTTTCTGTTTTGCCCACATTCTAATCTTTGCAGTGGCCTCCACAATTATTTCACATAATTAAGCAGTATATTGATATACTGTTCAAACGTGGAACTCCTCTTACATTTATTTACATCACAGATATTCTGTCTGCTGTATTTATCAGATTATATGTAATTTTCTAGTTGAATATAATATGTTTGTGTGTGATTGTCAGGGCACAGAGGTTGTGTGTTTGAGCATAGTAAGTAAGAAATAGCATAGGGGCTAAGCACCCCTAAAGGTTTGATCCTAGAATCGCCCCTGGGTATGTGTAAAACAAAGACGCACTCGTCAATATTATGGAGGTTGAAGTTGAATCCTAATGATGAATTCCTTTAGGCAGGGAGCAAGCAGAGCTCACTGGTCAGCGGTTGGCGGCCCTGGGGTTGAAGTATGATGTCATGATCCACTCCACCATGGCCCGTGCCACAGAAACAGCCAACATCATCAGCAAGCATCTTCCAGGTCAGAGGGAAATGCACACTGTGATCATTATTGGCTGTGCAGAAAACTCGCAAAGAGGGTAACGACTATCATTCACTCTCACTGTCTCTATCTGCTTTAGATGTGGAGACGGTGAGCTGTGACCTGCTCAGAGAGGGTAGTCCCATTGCACCAGCTCCACCCATATCCTGGAAACCGGACTTTGTGGTGAGTGATTATTCACTATCCCCTAGAAAGATGTAATTACTGGACAATTCATGTGTTTGCTTGACAGACCTTTTTAAACATGATCAGTGTCTAGTGTGGAAGTTAAAGAAATGTTATTGCTTATTAAAGATTACATATTGCTCTTGCTTGCTTCTAAATGGAGTATATGACACGTGGCTATGGTTATACAGCAGGCAGGGGTGAGTCATGCCTGAGCCCAGCTACCAGCTGCTGTCCCTCATGTGGCTTGAATGAAGGACTCTTTGTTTTTGTTTTGTCTTCTGGAGGAACCAAAACAAGATGAGCTCATCTCCTGACTTGTTGATTCTTTTTGTACCCATCATTAACCATCATTCCTGATTGTGTCTAATTGTGACTTTTTTCTCTCTGCACATAAAATAAATGTATGAAAAATACTGACGGTCTGGACAGGTTCTCCTTATTGATTGGAGAACAATTGGATTAATTTCTTCTACAGTAGCCTAAACCTGTTCTGTTATCAAAGCAGGTACTTACTGTAGGTTAGGCTAATGGATAGAACTAGTATTGACATGTGAGAGCAGGTTTGACCCTTCTGTCACTAATGCTTCCTATCTCTGCAGTATCATGAAGACGGGGCTCGTATCGAGGCAGCCTTCCGTCGCTACATGCACCGAGCAGATGCCGAGCAGACAGAGGACAGCTATGAAATCATCGTCTGTCACGCAAACGTTATCCGCTACTTCGTGTGCAGGTCAGTGCCTCTTGTCATCCAGACCTGAGAATGGATGCTTTCTTTCTCATGGTAAAGTTAAAGGTGCTATGGATAACATTTTTATGTAGACAAATCATAAAATAAGAACCAATTAGAAATGGTGCTTAGAGTACAGACCTGCGCGTGTGAGCAAAACATGTTTGGTATTGCGCATTCGTTAAGTTGAGAGCTTAATGCCAGTCCAGTGTGTCTCTGTGACCTTCCCATGTGGATATATGGCTGCTTCAATTCCCCCTACTGACAATGAATGGGCGGAATTTTTTGCTCCCCAAGTCCAAAAAATGAATGGTGGTCAATGGCCGGCCATGTTTGGGCAGCTTGTGGACCCGCCCTGTGATTTGGATCTGCTCCAAAATTTAATGGGTTCTAAATTGGCCCATACTACATCCCTTCACCGAGTTTCATGAAAATCGGTCTGGTAGTTTTTGCGTAATCCTGCTAACAAACAAACCAAGAAATGGCTTGTGGACCCACCCCGTGATTCGGATCCACTACAAACTTTAATGGGTTCTAAGTTGGCCCAAGCTACACTCCTCCACCAAGTGTTATGAAAATCGTTCTGGTAGTTTTTACGTAATCCTTGTCCAACAAATGAATGGAATTGAATGGACAAACCAGGAAATGACTTATGGACCCGCCCCGTGATTCGGATTGGCTCCAGAATGTAATGTAAGTTGGGCTATGCTACACCCCTCCACCGAGTTTCATGAAAATGAGTGGTAGTTTTTGCGCAATCCTGGTTCAAAAAATTAATGGTGGTCAGTGGCCGGCCATGTTTGGGCAGCCCGTAGACCTGCCCCGTAATCTACCCCCACAGAGATACCACACGGGTCGCTCCCCCCACAGAGATACCACACGGGTCGCTCCCCCCACAGAGATACCACGCGGGTCGCTCCCCCCATAGAGATACCACACGGAACGCTCCCCCCACATAGATACCACACGGGTCGCTCCCCCCACAGAGATATCACACGGGACGCTCCCCCCACAGAGATACCACGCGGGTCGCTCCCCCCATAGAGATACCACACGGAACGCTCCCCCCACAGAGATATCACACGGGACGCTCCCCCCACAGAGATACCACACGGGTCGCTGCCCCCACATAGATACCACACGGGTCGCTCCCCCCACAGAGATACCACACGGGACGCTCCCCCCACAGAGATACCACACGGGACGTAGTACTACTGGCTCACAAGCCTTGTTAGAGGTGGAAACCAAACATCAGACAACTCGGACAGAGATAAATGCAACATTCATTGGGGACCCGTCAACATTTTTAAAGGGAAAAACAATACTTTTATTCTGCATCTTTCGAAAAGTTCTGAAAAGTGTTTTTTTAATGATTTGTCCACACATCTATAGCACCTTTAAGTAAATGCTTGAAAGACTTGTAATGGTAAAGAATGTGATGGCTAGGTGGTTAACATGGTTGTCTGTTGGTTGTTAAAGAGCGTTGCAGTTTCCTGCAGAGGGCTGGCTGCGTCTGAGCCTCAATAACGGCAGCATCACCTGGTTCAGCATCCGACCCAGCGGCAGGGTTGGGCTCAGGATGATGGGCGACTCGGGCTTCATGCCCCCTGAAAAACTCACCCGTACCTGATACTCCACCCAGCACCTCTGGCCTGGACCCAACTTTACCTTCTGAATCTCTTTTCATCAAAAGCCATCATTTCTCCCTGTGGCATGGTTATGCCTGACCTGACGTGTCCAGATGGTTTGAGTGGAGTGAAACGCGGTCTTGTGAGATCAGGATGGTCTCACAATGCTCGGTTTTGCCCACAGTGGAAATCATCTTTTTTTTTAAACCTTTTGTATGGAACAGTGTGCTGAATCTTGACATAGATGCCTTGGTAACATCTAGAGAAGTATTTTGTTACTATCTAATCCTTTATGTTGCTTTGTCTTTATACTAGGGACACTGAGTTAGAGAGGGAGATAAGACAGCTGCCTGTTTGCGTGTGCTGGTGGGAACCTAGGGGGTAGGTGTCAAGGGGTCACTCTGGGGTGCTACAGCAGGGGAAACCATCCCCACCAGACCATGGATTTATTCTCCTCTAGGTGGAGGGGTTAAATTCCACTCTGGGGGTGAGAAACAAGTGGCCACACCAACGGGTCAAGGGCGATGTAGGCACCAGGGGTGATGGGGCCATATCTCACAGGCTTCTGGCCTCGGCCCTCTGTCTGGTAACTAAGGTGGTATGCAGAGAGGGGGGGTCAGGAGGGAGTCTACTTGAGATTACACCAAAACCTTGGGCTTTGATTTGGAGACGGCACGCAGGCAAGGCAGAGAGGCAGAGAGAGAGAGGGACTTGGGTCAAGATTCAAGTGCCTATTGTAAGTTGAACTTCTGTAAATAAATCTATCTGTCGCAGCTTCTTATCCCGTGTTGGAGTGAATTCTTCAGTAATTCTTCATTACAAGAAAGACAATTAGCATCGTGGTTATAATTGGGTGATGCTGCACCTCTTTATTAAACTTTTAAAAAAAACAACTAAAAAAAACAACGCAGAACAACAAAAACAAGAAGGCATCAAAAGCCAACAATTTGACCTGGATTCAAAGATTGAGCAGAATGAACCAGCCGAACTTGGTCTCCAGCCAACAGCCAGCGCGGGGGACGCCTTGCAGCTGACCTGACGGTCAGGGCCATAGTCACACTCGGTGGGTGAGTGGCCAGTCTCGAGAAAAGTAAGAATAAGCAACCCTAACTATACACACACATAGCCTCCAGCACATAAAATCATTGTTGAATGTACGTACATGCATATGATATCAAAGATACCTGAATAATTTGTGAACGCATTGTTAAAAACAGGTAATTGTTTGAATACGCATATCGTATGCATCGGCCTAGTACGCTATAGGAAGATAGCCAATCAAAAGGCAATCATACAGGCTGGCTGAAAGCTACGACCATCTCATCTAGACGGTGTCAGACATAGGTGTAATAAAAACGCCTAGCGGGTTGGTGCCAGATGACTTGGGGTGCTTGCGGCCTAATACGGTGAAGTTAGGTGCGTCTTCACGATTGAGCCGTCGCGCATCGACAAGATAAAATCCTGCCATAAGGTTAACTTGAATACTTATTGCTACTGCCTGAGCTACAGTACGCAGTTTCCACCTCCTTTCTCTATCATTCGAAGCGGCTGAGATACTACAGTACACAGCCCCTCCCTTCTCTCTCAGAGATGTTGAGCTTGTGTTCGCATACTTAACTTCCTGTCTCCAGTGAAAAGAAAACATTACTTGCCGAGCTGAGAGAAGAGGAGCCAGCAAAAGGAATCAAAGAAATACTCCCAGGGGGCGCTGTGGAGCAGTGACATGTAAAGACGTAGTTTTAACGATCTCCCGCTCAGGGCAATACAGATTTCATTAATTATTCTGTTTATTACATTTGGATCAAAGCCATGGATGTATTAATAGAATCATACTCCGTCGAAACATCAAGATTCTAGAACGGGGTTAGTCAATTTCAATCGATTACGCCGTTAAGCACCAGTTTGATCGCAGAAATTCAGAAAAACTAAATGGTCAAGAAGAAGGCCGCAGAAGCCCAGGACTCCCCTGAGGCCATGCAGTCCAGCGAGGGTACAACCGACCTAGTAATGCTAATGGCGGCTATCCAGAAATCAGAGGTCTCAGTAATTAAGAGACTTGATGAAAGTGCTGCTTCCCTGTCGAGCTCACTGAATGAGAAAATTGACTCCTCCTCCACTGACCTACTAACAAATTGAGCTGTCGGCAGCCATTGAGAAAGTTGCCCCGGATTGTGCAGCGCATGAGTCTTGCTTGAACAGTGTGGAAGAGGCGGCCAACGACTACTCGGACAGGGTCGTAATGTTGGAGGGAAAACTGACTCAACTCCCTTCTCAAGTCGCCAAACTCACAGCGAAAACGGAAGATTTGGAGTCCAGACAACAGAGATCTAATTGCCGTATTTTTGGGGTGAAGGAATCTGGTGCTTTTAACTCAGTGGCATCTGTAGCTAAACTGCTTCAAGATATACTGGGCCTGGATTACATGCCTACACTTGACCGGGTGCACAGAAGTCTCCAGCCAGAACCGAGAGACGGCGAACCGCCCAGACCCATCATTGTCAAGTTCCACTATTTCCAGCAGAAAGTGGAAGTGCTACAGAAGGCATCACGCGCCAGCCCCATTCTCCACAACGGCCAGAAGATCAGAATCTACCCGGACTACACAGCTTCGGTGATGAGGAAGAGAGCAGCCTTGAGAGGGCTTCTGCATCGCTGTCGGAACACCAAGTTTGACATCCTTTATCCAGCGATACTGAAAATGACCACCTCAGCCGGACTGGAGAAATCTTTCGACGACCCAGCCAAGGCAAAGGATTATATTCTCACGCACCTGCAGCCCTCGGGCTGATGGACTATGGTCCTCCGGTAAGGTAGACCTGCAGCCCTCGGGCTGATGGACCATGGTCCTCCAGTAAGGTAGACCTACAGCCCTCAGGCTGATGGACCATGGTCCTCCAGTAAGGTAGACCTACAGCCCTCGGGCTGATGGACCATGGTCCTCCGGTAAGGTAGACCTGCAGCCCTCGGGCTGACGGACCATGGTCCTCCGGTAAGGTAGACTGCCATTGCTGAGAAGTAGCCCACAATAGCCTATGAGCCCCGTCAAGCCGTAATATGTGCAGCTGGACTCATTTCCTTGTTCATATATTGAGAACTGCCCCATGTTCTTTGCAGCGCTGTTTGTTTTCTATAGTGTTGTTTGTTGGGCGTATAAAATAGGCGAGAGATTTGGCTTTTGGCAATCCTCACATGGACACGGTTTGAACCAGGGGACGGGACACGCATAGCGCTAACTGTTGCTCTTTAATAGCTCAATAGCCCATAATGTTCGGTCTAGCTATCGTCACACAGTACGTTACCAGACGGTGCATAATAACACTCAATGGCGAACAGAACGGTTGCGTTGTGAATGTAGTCTACACAATTTATTAAAATGCTCTGAGTGGAGTAGGCTAGTACTAAGGTTTAGCTTTATTTGACATGTTAGTATTAAGCTCTAGTTCGGAAGGGTTAGCTGCGGCCTCATATGTAGGCCGGCAGAACAGTTTGTTTGGTTTAGCCCATATGGCTTTTCATATGGAATTTTTTTTAATCAATTATTATCATTATTATTATTGTGGTTTTTTTCTATGCAAGCATCCAAATTCACCGACTCGTTGACCACTTCTATTTTCTACTATCTATTTCTGATTGTAATCACTATATCACTTTCCCTCAAATCAAGTTTTATTTGGATTTCTATGGGTAAGCCAGGATTACCCTGGCTTATAGGACCTATCGCCACTGGTAGGGGTACCAATAATTTGCAACACTTGGGACAATTTAATTGTTCCTATCAAAACGTAAACAACTATAATTCCGCACCAAAACGAAGTCCATTAGGCTACGACAACTCGTGCTCAAACACCACAACACCTTTTATCAAACTGAAATAGCCCTGCCAGTGCTAACCATCTCTGGGCTACTGTATTTAACATAATAACATTGCATTCATAAGCCATCGTTCTGACACCATAAGGGGAAGCTTGTCAACGACATGCGACAACAGGTCCTTATCTCTCACATACTGTAGCAGCAAATTCACACACATTGCCAACATGATCAATCTGAAATGCATACGGTTGCATGTTCACCGAGAAGCTGTATTTTAGGGCGCTATAGGGACGAGAAAATAACTTACCTGATATAAAATGGGCACCGCAAACACGGGCATTTCTGATTATGTCCTCAGTCCAGTCCGTAGGCTATGCTTAGCCACGGGCAACTCCATTTCTGAAAAGGCCGGTTTCCTCTTGAAACGAATAAAGTTTGTCATTAGAGCGCCGATTTGTAGCCTACACCCGTAGACGCAACAGCCAGACATATTGATGGTATATAAAATACTAGTCTTTGCACTAAAATACGGCTCGCTCTGAACTCGTCTGTCTCCACCTGCTTCTGTTTCAAGAATGCCCGCGCATACATAGCTGGGTCTATAATGAACAAATATGACCCAAGCTCTATTTTAACAAATGCTGGGTTCTGAAGCCTCGGCGCTACCAATAAATAACTTATTTAGACGCGTTCTGTCCGAGTGAAATTATTTTTCCGAGGTCTTCTTCTGTGGTGGTGGCGGTGCTTTGAAACTTCAACCCAGCATTTGTTAAAATAAGTAAGTTAAGTTTCATGTTTATCTGACACTTGTAGGCTAAATATGAGCGCCTCTCCTAACTAGGCCGACACCGATTTATTTTGACGGAAAAGTGAATGGACCAGCAAAGGACTGTTGTCTGGCATGAGCGAGCGGAATGCGACAACGGGACTGAGAAAGGCTACATTTCAACCAGACATTCCAGTGAAACCAGGTAGTCAAAATAACTTACCTGATATAAAATGGGCACCGCAAACGCAGGCATTTCTGATGATTTCCTCAGTCTAGTACGCTTAATAATGGCGATTTCGTCTGTCTTCCTCTGCTACTGTTTCAAGAATGTGCGCGCATAGGCTACTTGTGCTGACTAGGCTCTAAAAGGGTCTATAATTAACAAATATGCTCGTTACATAACTTCTACAACATCCAGTGAAAAAATATGTCATGGTACCTTGGTATGTCCACACCAAGGATTGAACTCACAACCTTCGTGGTGATAGGCAGCACACTATCCACTCGCACTATCCACTCGGCCACCGCTGACCTTGGAATTCTGTGGAGTCTTTTGGTTTTGATGTTCTGGGACCACTGCCTCTTGTGGTAGCAACAATGGAACTGCAGGTCAACAACACAACGGAAAGAGGAAGGGAGTGACAAATAGGATTCCCTCTTCTTGGTGTCGGCTTACAGCCAACACACAAAAATACACCCCGGCTAAATTTGTTTATTAACCCTCCTAGATGATGAATCCATTGAGAAACAGACCTTCGCTCTCCACGGTCACGGAAGTGCCACAGATGACCCAACTATTAAGCCGGGCACATCTTTACAGAGCCCCATTGTTAAATCATCCCTGAAAATTTGGTCTCAATTTAGGAAACATTTTGACCTCTGTCAAACCAGTACTTTTTCCCCATTGTCTTCTAATCATCTTTTCCCATCTTCACTAATTGATACAGCATTTAAATTATGGCATAGAAATGTCCTTGTCTTCTTTGGTGATCTTTTTATTGATGGTGTTTTTGCCTCTTTTGACACTCTAGGTAAAGATTACAATATCCCCAAATCTCATTTCTTAAGATACCTACAAGCCCGCAGTTTTGCCAGTAAACATTTCCCCTCATTCCCACAACGACCTACCAAGCAATTTAATTTTGTTTTGAAACTTAATCCCTCTCTTAAAGGTGCAGTCTCCAGAATGTATGGCATGATCCAAAATATAAACCCTCCATCATGGATGAAAACTAAATCTGCATGGGAACAGGACATTAGCTGTGACTTACCTGATGACACATGGCAGTGCAGTATAAGATGTATACATACTTCATCCTTCTGTATAAGGCATGGTCTCATTCAATTTAAAGTTCTTCATCGCCTTCATCTTTCCAATGAGAGATTGGCCAAAATATATCCATCAGTAGATCCCCAGTGTTTGCGATGTCACCAGAGCCCGGCTACTTTGTGTCACATGTTCTGGTCGTGTCCACGTCTGGTTGATTTTTGGACATCTGTTTTTGAGTGTTTTTCAATTATGTCTAATATTACTATTGATCCAAATCCAATCACAGCTATTTTTGGTGTCTGTCCTGTAGAAAGCGGGGATAGACAAATGCAATTGCTTTTGCCTCGCCATCTCATTCTTTTTGGTTGGAAGTCGGAAAAGCCTCCATCTTTCTTACAGTGGGTGAAAGAAGTTATGTTAAACTTGAATCTTAAGAAGCTGATATGCACCATGCATGGATCCTGTAAAAAAAATGTAACATGGATTGTTTAACATGCATTGAACAAGTATGGAGGCCCTCTATGGAATTTGTAGAGAAGCTATCCTTTGCATAACCACTGTCCTGATAAATTTCACATGGTATGGCCCTTCCTTATGGAGTTTGTAGAGAATAGAAAGCTATCCTTTGCATAACCACAGTCATGATTTTGTGATGATGTGATTGTACAAGTGACAACAACAGATATGGCATCTATTGGATGTTTTATTTTATTTAGGTGGGCTAGCTTGTAGCGATAGTGATATTCCCACTATTGAGTGGGAATATCGGAGTGATATTCCCACTATTTCTTTCTTTATTATTATTCTCCCCAGTTTTTGTCTCCTTTCTAACTTCTTCATACTTTGTGTTAGAAACTAAATTAAAATTTTTAAATGTTCACAATGTTTAGCTCTTTAACAGATGTATTGAGATTTTTTTTTATTTTTTATATAGATATAGTTTTTTTTAGCAATTTAACTTTTAGTAATTTTTGTGCCATTGAAACTGCTGGTGAAATGTTCAGTATCATTATGTTTTTAGAGTGGTGGCAGCTGTTGCTTTGAAAATATTCACACATTTTGTAAACTGCTGGCACTCCTACAGTTTTGAAAGCTCACACACATATTATACATCAAAACGTTCACACACCTGTGCTGATTCGTAGAATGTAAGTATCTAAGCTGTGTGACTTACAGTTTCTGAGGTATGACGATTTGTTTGGCAACTGTGCTCCCCATTGAAACGTATGGCAACGCACTAACTTTTGAGCTGCTAATTTTGCATTATTACTCTTTTTCTAATTTGTCGCAGTTTTAACAGCTCATACACATATTATATATTGAAATGTTCACACAACTGTGCTGATTTGTACAATGTAAGTATCTAAGCTGTGTGACTTATAATTTTCGCTGTATGACGATTTGTTCGGCAACTGCGCTCCCCATTGAAACGTATAGCGAGTGAGTCAGCAAATTCTGTGTCTTCTATGCTTTGGTGCTGTACAGCTGTGCTGCTGCTCTGTGGTTGCTATGGTGACAGTTCACAGGAGAGAGCCTGAAGCAATCAATATCCTGATTCATACAAGATCTAAGCTGTGAAATTTATAGTTTTTGCTTTATGACCATTTGTTTGAAGACCATGCTCACCATTCAAACTAATGGCACTCCACTCTAGCTTTTGAGTTGCTAATTTCTGAATTCCTACCTTTTTTCTAACCTGTCACCACTCCTACAGTTAAGCTAAATGGATATATTATACCTCAAAATGTTCAGCTGGTTCCCAGGATTCCTATGATGTAAACCTCTAAGTGTTGACATTTATACTTTCTGAGCTGGAGCTGTCTGAAGCTGGTCATTCTTTCCCCTTGCAAACAATTGATGGAATGTTCAAAATGTCAGTTGGGATTTGAATTTGGGTGCATGGGCAGCCTGTTTAAGGTACAGACACCCTTGGACCACACAACTCAGCCCGTGAGTGGGCTAGCGACACACGGTCTTCACTGGTGAAGGCAGGTGGGTGGCCCGGAGAGGGCTACACTGTCCATGACCTGCTATGCCATGAGGAGGTGGAGTCTCGCCACCACGCCACTATCCACGCCACAGGCCCCACAACTCAGCCCCTGAGTGGGCTAGAGACACACGGTCTTCGCCAGAGGGTGCATGGAGATTGCCTGGGGCCTCATTTATAAACATTGCGTAGAATCCACGTAACTAAGTTAGCTTAGCTAAGTGATTACTAAAATATACGCACAAAAAATCTCTGATTTATAAAACGCTGCGTATCACAACCCATGTTCACTCAGGCACGCCTACGCCAGCTGCCCTTTATAAATCACAATCAACACTTAACGAACGTGAACGCGCGTTCTGATCACACCCCAATTAACGCCCACAATTGCCTATAAATGGTCAGTGATACGCCTATACATATGCAACGACAATGTAGCCGAGTGCAAAAGGCAGAAAGAGAAAGATACATTTTACCGATGCGAGGTGGAGGTATTGGTCAACGAGGTAGAGACGCCGCAAAAGTATCTTTTCGGAACGATGATTTCACATGTGCACGACTGATAAGAGCATCTGTTAGGCCTGAGTGGTCTGTTAGATAATGAATTATCTATCATGCAGGCTATATTGGCATTCGTTTAGTGCGGTAGGCCTTATATAGGTGGCTGCTTATATCCAAACTGATAATCATTATAAGCCTATAGTGTTGTTGCATGGGTAATGGGGTTTGGATCTATATTGCACGTAATCTAATGCTTCACAGGGTGGCCCATGAATAAAATGCCTAACTTATCAACGTATAAACGGGTCAATTTACAATGACACCCATAACAATGCAAACATGTAGGCCTATAGTGACTACTTAAGGCAAGTATCCCCAATTTAACTGTACGACAGATCTGAGGGTTCTTTGCAGCAGCCAATTTGTGTATTTTCCGGGATATCATGCATTTCACATACTTTCTCAAAACATTCTGTAGGCATATAGAAGCTGCGTGTTCTAATGGATGTTGCGGGATAGCCAAGCACATATTAGAACATCTGCCAAGTACCGGCATATCCAAGGCCCCGTGCGTCATGGCCTACTATAATCCAGCTATATCAGTGCCTGTATCGAGGTCTTGTAAATATATGGGGTCCATGGATGAGTTTCATGTGATTCTATAAAGCGTAATTATAGCTACACACATTACGAATCGTCATTCAAATTAATAATTTGAATGGTCTTGCTAACTTGCTCCCTTGTGTTCTTACAACTTGGAGACGCATCACCTATGCGCTGTTTTGCGCACAGCTAATTCTACCAAAGCGGCATGTGAGCATTGGGATGACATGCGTTTTTAGGCCCACATTCCTCGTATGCCTGCTACATGACAATCATAAGACAATATGAGGATATATGATGATGTACAATATAGCCTAATGTAGCCTACAGTTGCCTCAAGTAGGACATTTCCATTCACCGCTCAACATCATTGTAATTGCGGCTTGCCTCAGTGGTCATTCGGGTTTACATAAAAGCCTAATCAAATATACATAAATACATTAACGAATGAATAGGTGGATAATTAAACATACGAATAATTAACTAAATAAATGATTAACTGAATAAATATACTTCAACGCCGAATGCAACATTTGTTTGGTGCGGTATAGGCCTTATAGTTGTAGGCTAACGACATACGGAATCATTACTATGATAAACTATAGGCTCGTGTCGTGTTGTGTTAACGTAATGTGGCTTTTATTCATAGGCTACTGCCCGTGATGCTTCTCGGGATAGCCTATAAATGAATAGGCCTACAACATAACATTATATTATGACACAAATGGGTAAATTCACAGACACATCCAAAGCAATGCCGACATTATTTCGTGATTAGGCTACGGTGGCGATTGATTCCGTTTAAACTGTGTGACACATTGGAGGGTTTCTTGCAGCGACCGATGTATTTATTATTCAATATGTCATGTGTTTCGCAGACTTTCCCGAGTTTCATCCCTCTGCCATCGGAGTCGCGTTTTCCCCTTTCTCCAGAAACGTGCTTATCGTAGTTAAAGGAGGGTCGAAGTGTGCGTAGAGTTACGCACACCTTCCGCCAACTTATCGCTCAGCTTGTTTTTTATAAATACCGAAAGTTGCGTAGAAAGTTGCTCAGCATGGGTTACGCACGCTTTTGTACTTACGCAACGTTTATAAATGAGGCCCCTGGTCTGTAGTAGTACTAGCAGTAGCTGTTACATACAGCTGCAGCAGCTAGCCCACCTCACATTTTCTCCAGGAAATGTACTTTCTAGTTTATCATTGTTATTATTTTTTCTACTAGCTTTGATTTGTATTTTTGTATATTTGAAAATCTGAAAATAAAGTACTTAAAAAAAGAAAAAAAGAAAAACTCTCGCCCCATACACTGGGAGACTAACAAAGCCAAGGAGAAGACAATATGTCCCAGCTAGACCAGAAAACCTTGAACGCTGGGCTGAGAAGGTGAAACATCCACGTGATGTAGAGATAGACAAGACATGGGATGAACTCAAAAAACTGCGGGGGGTTTATGACCTTGACCTCTTTGATGGCATATCCATTCCGAGTCACAGGATGACCGCGACAGACAGAAGCTCTAAAGGCAAAGATCACCACCTCCCTAGGTGAAGAGGGAGCTGATTTCCATGCTGGATGGAAGGATGGGCACGACTGGATACAGAACGGAGCCAAGGTAGCTGTAAGTTGGAACAAAGTGACACTCTGTTTCCAACACAAGACTGAGAGGTTCTCTGAATTTGAAAGGTGGAGGGTGACACTGCTGAGGCACGGGGGTCTTCGCATCATCGATGAGGAGACCCTGCCAGCCACCAGAGTCAAGGTGGTCACGCAAACGTTCGTCAGAGCGCTCACCCCAAGACTGAGAAATGCCCTGTCGTTTCACTAAGTAGTAAGTAGACTGCTCCCAGTCGTTTCTCTAAGTTAAAGTTTAAGTCCAACTGATTGTCACACCTGAGTGTGTGAAATTTGTTCTCCGAATTTGACCCATCCCCTGGGGGAGCGGTGAGCAGCAGCAGCACCGCGCTCGGGAATCATTTGGTGATCTAAGTAGTAAACAGCAGGTGACAAACCTGACTGGGCCGACATGAGTTACGAAGAACTGAGGGAGAAGTTGGCTCTTCTGGACCAGAACCTACTGTAGGTGTGGCCAAGGAAGAGAAGAATAACAAAAATGATGGCTCACCAGCTGCACAGGGAGAGAGGAAGAAGAGAACCGTGAGGTGCCATTACTTTGGCCGGCCTGCTCACTGGGAAACTGTGCAGGAAGAAGATGCATGATGTGAGAGTCAGAGGAGGTGCAGCTGTGGTCCAACCAGAGCCACCTGCAGTCCAGACGGCGCCAGCTGTTGACTTGGTTTATGCTCAGCAGGCTGCCCATGTCATGGCTCTCCCTCCGCAGCAACAAGCCATGCTCAATACTGCCAACTCCTCCCCAACACAGGCCTTCGCTACTGCTCCGCCTGCTGCTCACCCTTTTCAGTAAAGCCCTCGCTCCCTGCCCTTCAGGCCGCTGTCTCCCCAGAAAGCCTGTACATAACAGCGACTTTAAATGGGCACAAAGATGTGGATTTTCTGCTTGACACCGGAGCAGTGGCTACAGTGGTTCCTCACCATTACATCAATGGGACAGACGTTCAACTGTGCAGCAGACAAGACAGCATGTACGGAGCGGGGGGAGAACCAATACCCGTGACACAGACTCAACCTTTGTAGGTGTAGGGTTAGGGGTTAGGGTTAAGGTTCGCCAGTCTTCATCAGGGCAAGCCGTCAGTGTGTCCTTGATCAATCAGTTTGTGCGAGCTGAGATTGGGTCAGAGGATGTGTTTTCCCTCAGGGAGCACATTCAGGAAACACAGTATGGAATTGACAACCACCATTTTCTGCTCTTGTCAGTAGTTGTGTTTGTCTTCCACAAACTAAGGCTGCATCACATAGCAAAACTGAACAGTCTTAAACTACAGAGTGGCAGCTCCCGAAAAATGTTATGCAAAACAGTTCTGTTCCAAAGGTTTTAGCTTCGGAATCATGGATGTTTTAATAGAACTGTATTATTAGGAATGCACGTTTCAGCCCATACTCTTATTTTGAAAAGAAGCTCTAGCGCGTTCGGTGCCAAAACCGGATATGCCGTTGAGGCTCGAGCGTTTCCAACAGTCATCGTCATTTCCTGTTTCCCCGTTCTCTACTCGCCGCCCAGCAGCAACCATCATCAAAAATAATAGTGCTAGCCATCATGTCACTAGCAAGAGGCGTCTACAACTTGCTCTTCAGAAGAACATCTACTTTTGCCGTAACTATTATAGTCGGAGCCGTGTTCTTCGAGCGAATGTTTGACCAAGGAGGAGACGCTATATTCGAGCAAATGAATCGGGGGGTAAGCACCAAAGCCCCTTGTTGACCTTCTTAGCTAGCTATCATGTAGCACCTTGCTAACAGAGGACAACCGGCCTCTGACGCGCTAGCCTGCGGACTGCTCTTCCTGTGTTGATCATGAAGCTACAATATGGTCTTGATGCTAACCAGAAAAGTTGCCTGTTAAAAGGCCATTTTAGCATATTCTCCGAAACATTAAGTGATAAAAAAAAAAAAAAGTTTAATATATATTAGCTTGCTAATTTTCACAACCATGTTCTTATGCCTAGAAACTCTGGAAACACATCAAGCACAACTACGAGGAGAAGGACGAGGAATAGAAAGTGGATCAATGATGCGGCGGAAGGAGAGCCAACGCCACTTCAATGTCCCATTCCTCTGAGCCTCATCTTCTTCCTGATCCATCACCATGACATTGTTCTGAATGTCAAGCTGAAGTGGGCTGCTGGCAATTAGAAATCTATGGAAGTTAAAAGACTGATTAGAGCATCAAGGAATGGGGTTTCCTGTCAACTTGTCCATTGCCCCCATCACTGCTCCCTGTGCTATCCCTCATCACCTGTACATGTTTTGTTAATAAATTTAAGATAAACCCTACATGTTTTCATTTGGACGTTTCTTATAATTGACACTTGTATTGACGCTTGCTTCTCTGGTAGTCTTGATTCACGGGGAGGTCTCATCAACCAGTAGTCCTTTTGTATGAGATGACAAATAACTGTCAACAGACTACATGCTAGTCATAGCAGGTCTGTACACTTAGGATAAAGATTAATCCACACCATATTGCATATTGATGGAAGTGGACTTTGCTTAGGCCTTAAGGAGGGCAATTATAAGATATACCATCCATTTGTTTATTGTATTGTCTCCTTGCCACTTTGAAATTTAAACAATCTAGGACCTTACAAATGTGTGACTGAATGGTTACATTGGTTCTGGAATCAAGCAGTGTGTCAAATATTCTCTAATGTGTTTTGTTGTAGGATGTGATAGAACAATAGTTGCTCTTGCTTAGAAAAACATTTAAAACTTTATCAGTATGCATGGCCTGCATGGGTCAGAGATCACATCAAGATGATTATTGTTTTCCCTAGGAGTCCCCTACATCTCCAACTTCAACCTGTTCTGGGAGAGGCCTAGCCTACCTAAACATGATGGTCTCCACTCAAACCGGCTGGAGGCTCTCTGAGAACATGGCTTCTTCCCTCAGGTGCTGACATTGTGTTGTAAATTCTGCCGATCTTTCCCCTAGGTCCTGACCCTGCTGGGGAGTGTACATGAATGGACCTGGTGGGATTTTCGACATAACTACCTCTCATCGGTCAGTTTTTAGTGATCCTAGTGTCTCTAGTGGTAGGCCTATAAACACGATTGCACAATGACTTGCTTTTACAAGATCCTACAGAACCAGTCACAGACCAAATGGAGTATCCATAGACAATTTGATTTCTGTGCCTCTAACAAAGTGTAGCACGAGTCAGCCCCTCTATCCAGAGAATATATCAATGGCAATTCTGAACATCAGGTCCCTAGCTGGGAAAACATTCCTCATCAACGATCGTGTATGTGAACGTAAATTAGACGGCATGTTTCTAAATGAAACTTGGCTAAATGAGAATGTGTCAGCAGCCCTTATTGAAGCCTCTCCTCTAACTGTGGGTTCTTTCAGTCTACTAGAAGTGGAAACGAGGAGGAGGGACGGCCATCATAGCTACGGATGCTCTGAGCTGCAGAAGCACTTCCTTTGATGATTCTACCTCTTTTGAATATCATGCTGTAATTTTAAAGTGCCAGCCTCCAGTTCTGATAGTAACTGTGTATAGGCCACCCAAGCAATGTCCTTCTTAGCAGGTGTTTCTGAACTCCTGTCCATTATCCACACAAACTATGATAAGATTGTCATCACAGGCGATTGTAATCTGCATGTTGATAATGAGGGTGACTCGAAGGTCAGGGAATTTATAAACCTCTTGAACTCAGTGGACTTTAGTCAGCACGTCACTGGACCTACTCACAACCAAGGTCACACCCTTGACCTTGTGATCTCAAAGGGTCTCATGAATGTTGTATCCTCTATCAGTGACCTTGCCGTTTCTGACCACTTTTGTATTTTACTTTTTTTATAGCACTGATACCAAAAGTTGAGATTAGCACACTACAGCAGCCGATAACTTTGCAATAATGATGAACACAAATAGTGTAACAACCCCTGAAGTGGGGCTTTCACATGTAAATGATCTAGTGACCAATTGTAATGCCAAATTGAGCGCTGCCCTCGACTCTGTAGCACCTATGAAATTGAAAAATGTCACGGCCAAACAAAAAGCTCCATGGAGAAATGAGGGGATAAATCAATTTAAGAGAACATGTAGAAAAGCTGAGCGCACATGGAGGAAGACAAAGCTGCACGTTCACCATGATATCCTTAAAGAACATCTATGCCTTTAATAACACTATAAGAAATGCTAGGAGAGATCATTTCTCAAAATTGATCTCTAGAAAATCATAACAATCCCAGTGTGCTTATTTCAGTTGACAGCCTCATAAACCCTGCCCCCTACATACCTGTCAACATGTTCTCTACTTCCAAATGTGAGCAATTTGTAGCATATTATAAAGATAAAATAAATGACATTAGGATGAATATCAGCCAGGCAAGACCAAATGTTTTGCTTGATGACCCTCCTCCAGTGAACAGTGGGAGGAGCTTGTTTGCACTGGTTGACACAGAAATGCTGAGCAAAGTTGTGTCACAACTTAAGTCATCTACATGCCCTCTCGATCATATTCCCACCACGTTATTTAAGACTATGTTTAACTCTGTGTCGGATGACACTTTAGCTATTGTTAACTGTTCCCTCAGTACAGGTCTTTTCTTATCTTCTTAAAACTGCCCTGGTGAAACCCCTCCTGAAGAAAAGTAAACTAGACTCCTCAGTAATTTTTGACCGATTTCCAACCTCCCACTTTTAGGTAAAATTCTAGAAAAAATTGTATTCAAACAGTTAAATGACTTCCTAGATGCAAATTGCATCTTTGATACTTTTCTGTCTGGTTTTCACCCTCATCATAGCACAGAGACAGCACTGGTCAAGGTTGTAAATTACCTCAGAATCAATGCTGATGTGAAAAACCTCTCTGTCCTCGACAAGAGCACAGCTTTCGACACTGTAGATCATGACATCCTTATTGGAAGACTTGAGAACTGGACCTCTCTGGTCCAGTCCTTGACTGGTTCAGGAGCTACATAATTGGCCAAGAGTTTTTTGTCACCCTTGGTAATAATAATAATAATGTAGTTGAAGGCGGCACGGAACAGGTGCGTTTTTAGACTAGATTTAAATGCAGTGAGTGATGTCATTAGGAGGCACAATATTAGCTACCACAGCTACGCAGATGACACCCAGCTCTATATTTCTGTGACACCCGATAACTAGAGCTCAGTTGACCACTTGGTAGAATGCATTGCTGATATAACTGCAGGATGTCGCAGAATTTCCTTCAGTTAAACCAGGATAAACCTGTTGTGCTGATCATTAGTGAAAAAGTTCAAAGGGAGAGACTATCTGGGCACTTAAAAACACTGAACACCAAATGCCAAGTCAGAAACCTAGGTGTCATGTTTGATTCAGATTTCATATTTGGAGGCCCATATTAAGAATGTGACTAGAACATCTTTTTATCACTTGAGAAATATTGCTAAGGTGAAACCTTTTCTCTCCCAGGCCGACACTGAAAAACTAATGCATGCTTTTATCAGTAGCAGGTTGGATTACTGTAACGCTCTCCAATCTGGTCTACCAAAGAGAGCTATTAGACAACTTCAAGTAGTACAAAATGCTGCAGCACATGTCCTCACTAAGACCAGAAGGAGGGCACACATCACACCAGTTTTAAAATCACTGCACTGGTTACCTGTCAATTTTAGAATATATTTTAAAATTATTTTATAAGTCATTACATACTGTAATCAAGCACCTAAATACATATCAGATATGCTTTTAAAATATATATCCAGTAGGTCCCTCAGGTCCTCTGGCACTGAGCTTTTACTGGTCCCTAGAGTCAGGACTAAGAGGCAGGGGGAGGCAGCTTCTAGTTCTTATGCCCCCAGCCTTTGGAACACCCTGCCAGAGGACTTGATAATGTCTGAGACTGTGGTAATTTTTAAGCGAGATCTTAAAACATACCTTTTTAACATTGCTTTTACCACATAGTTTTACTTGTTTTAATATCTTAGTGTTCTTAATTTGCATTCTGTTTCAGTTTTTATTCTATTTTACTATGTGCTACATTGATTTGTATGAACGGTGCTATATAAATAAAATGCCATTGCCATTGATGTTACTCATGTTTTGTTTTGTTTTTAAAAGCAAGATTCCAAAATCAACAGAGGACTGCTTAAGCCTTGCCTTGCAACCCCCATGACTCACCTCAACTGACCTTAAGCAGTGAAGACCTGACTGCTGCATGTTGGGAAAAGTATGGTGTCTGGAGTCCAGCAGATGGAGCCATAGATGCTTGCAAAGCAACACCAAACTGAATCACCCAAGTCATTACAATATATTTGGAACATAACCTAATTATGATTCATGACACACTCTGCTGACCAACAAGAAAAAGCTGTACTGTGTGAGAACTCATTGCTGAACACCATTATTGAGTATGACAATGAAATAGTTTGTTTTCCCCCCATGTAATTTCTACACCATTTATGGACACAAGGCCCCTAAAAAGGTTAATTACTCTGAACATATATCACATTTTTGACCAGCTTCCTTTCTATAATTGACAGAAATTATATTGTACGTGCAAGTACAATATTGCTGTTAACATAAATAAAACATTAAATATAATAATAATTAAACTAAACCAATGAGCAATGGTTATTCTGACACAGATTTCAAACTAGGTTATTGGAATGTTTACAAATGTTATATCACTCACTAGGTTTTCTGCTTTGCTTTGCAGAAATGTTTACTTTTCCCCTCAACTCAAAGTCCCCCCCCCAGCAATAGCTACCAGATGTTAAGGCTTTCATAGGGTGTCACTATGGTAACCACTGTCTCCCATGAGGGTTGTGGGACAGGATTGAGTTGGTGGTTGTTCCTCAAGGCCTGGCATTCAGTTACAGACCGGGCTCCAGGGATATGTTTAAACTGGCAGTCAAAAAGCCATTCTAGTCCCCTTCTCACCACTAGGCCTCATCCATTTTCCACACAGCATTTCAGTAAAATGTTTAGATGAGCTATACACTACACACTTATTATAGCACTGGAGACAAGATTGTTCACAGTACCAGATGACTATTCCATGCATCTACACTTACTGCTACCTTGCATTACACATCATACTGTTTGTAGGCTATTTGAATGTTTGTTTGCACCACACTGTTTTGAAGTAGTCCTACAGTATAATGTTTTTATATGTTTTTAAGTTTCATTATCATCTGTCATTCTTGGACTTTGAGATGAAATAAACACCTCTTTCACGTCGTTCAGTTCTTTCTGTTCTTCAGTTCTTTCTGTGGCTTGTCTGAGCTGCGTGAGAGACGTTCCGTGTCTGAGCAGGTCAAAACGTAGCATCAGCACAGCCGGCTCCAACAGAGCGTCTGGATTCAATTAAACACCGTGTGATTGTAGGCTTTTCCGTTGCCTCAAAAAAACTGCTCTCACAGCTCGAGCAACACACATGTCAGCCACACGGTCCTCAACACAGATCCCAGACTGTTCCACCATGAAAAGCCCCCTTGTCTCCGTCTGAGGCCCTGTGGTGGCTTCATAGTTCTGGTTACTACAAGTCAGTCTAATTATGTCAACATGAGGTTCAAAATATTCTCTTTATGAAAATGAAGACTGGAGAACTTGCAAAAGTGTCTGACATCTAAGATTTCAACCCTGATGAAGGGTGAAAAGCATTGGTTATATTAAAGTGATTTTATATTTGACATCAATTGCCCTCCAAGCGCAGCTGAATAGCACTGTCTACCAAGATTTTTCAATGCTCTTGACACTAAAGTGCTAAACGAAACTCAATTGAATACACAAAAAATACAATCATAAACAACATTAGGTTATGAGCTTATCAAAGTGAGATGAGTCTTATCAATGGTAATCGGGGATCTCTAGCATATACAATGAGATTTATTGCAATTACTAAGTAATGGAATACAGTATGAATACAAAGTACACTTAATTGTATTATAAAAATGTGTTAGTTCTGTCAAAAAAACATCAAGGGGAAACACCTTGTGAAACAAATGTATCCAGTACATTGTATAAGACCTCTCAAACAAAATATATATAAAAATGATTGAAATGTAGCTTTAGGAAGGGGCCACTAGTTTACCACCTGAGGTGGCACCACTGCTACCTTTGGCTCAGTCTTTGTTTTCGAGTCTGAATTTCCATCCTTGCCCTTCTTTCTTGGAGGCTTTTTAATGGGGGTCTTCTTGACTGTGGGATCTCCCTTCTCTGGACTTTCACAGTCCTGTTTTTCAAGAGTTTTGTCCTCCTTGGATGGGCCGTCTGACACAGGCCTCTGGTGGCTGCTGGAGGTGGGGAGAGGGGTCTTTCCAGACCCATGAAGGCTGCTTGTGGAGGTCTTCTGCGGTGGAGTGGGCTTCTTTCTCTGGCCCTGGGCGTGAGACAGGCTGCTTTCCTCACAGTTCTTGCCTTCACTCCTGCTGAGGCTCTGAGTCTTCTCCTTCAGCTGAGCCGCTAACAGAGACGCTGCCTCTGAGTTTATGTGTGGTTGTATAACCTCTCTGTTGTGGGAAGAGATGGGATTCTTTGGTGGTGACTCTGTTGGATTTGCAGCCATCTTATTGACACGAAAACTGTTCATTTTCCTCAGGACACTCTGCACTGCCCCATTTATGTGCTCTAGCTGCACCACACCTGGTCTGCTTTTCTGTGGGCTTTTCACACCAGAGGCGTTGCCCTTGTCTGGACCAGTAGCCTCCTGAGGGCTTACAGACGTGTGTTTGCTGGCTCTTTTTCTATAGCTCTTATGCTCTGCCATGACAGTCTCTTCCTGACTTATCTGATTCTGATTGGAACCAGTGGCTCCATGGATCCAGGAGACTTTGGGCTTTGTGGAAGGGTCTGGGGGCCTTGGTTTAATCCTCTCAGTAGATGCAGACCTCCCGTTTTCTTGAGCTTTGTTAGTCCCCCTCCTGTTGCCGTGTTGCTTGTTGGCTTGTTGGGGGGGCTGAGGAGCAGGGGGTTTGAGCGAGACGCTAACAGACTCTGAGCCGCTGCAGGACCCCTCACTCTCAGATGACTTCTGACATGGAGGCTCGCTGGCATTGGCTGAGGCCTGCTCAGTTGTATCCATGTCCTCAGGCAAGGTCTCCACCTCAGAGATGCCATCCACATCATCATCCTCAGTCAGGACCGTTGTCTCTGTTGCATTGGTTCTATCTGCCTTCTTTTTGTTCTCCTCGCCAGACTCTGGAAGGACAGAACAATAAGTCAGTTTTATGGCTGTCAATATGAATTCCTTAAAGATGTGATATCAGTCATATGATATCGGTCAAGTTTAATTGACTCTCCTATAAAAACGGCATGTTTCAAAAGAGGTAGTCATTGTTTGGCTGAGAGTTTCCTGTTATTGTTACTCATGCAATTGGAATTTTAATGGTATAAGATATTCCCTGATGAGGCCAAGTGAATGTTCAATTATGAGTTATATAAGTGCTGTAGAGTAAGCAAATACATCCTCTAGATCTCAATGAAGATTCAGATCATGCATTTATTCCTCCGCTCTCAAGACAGGATATGACTATGTTGCAGCTGTTTAAACAAACATTATGATTGACATGACATTATGTACTTAATCACTAGGGAAAGTTATAAAGACAATATCACACCAAAGAAACATCCTGTATGCTCCACCGCTTATGTTTTAAGATCACAAAATGTATGTCTCTTCTTTTTGAAATGACACTGCTAGTTAATCAGCTAAATTTGGAAAATGTAACCTTCATTCACATAGTTCATTCATGACAAAAATAATCAATTTGATCTCAACTTCTCATTGCCAGGCTGAATATGCAGGCAATATTATAGTGTACCTTTACTCTCCTTGTACCTTATACTTTGCCCCAAAAAACAGCCAGCGCACTAACAAGTTTTCAATTGGGAATCTCTTGAGTTTCAAACACTTAACACCGGCCCACCATGGAATATTGAGCTGGCTACTGAGGTTTCAGAGTAATCAGACAGACTCAGGCCAGATAAAGGAGATTGTAATGTCACCCACCGTCATGTGGTACATAGTTGACAGGGCTGTTCTCTGTGGTCTCTATGGAGGTGAAGGACCCTCTGGATGACGAGGGGGGGGAGGGATGCTCCACACCAGATGGCGGCTCAATGAAACTACAGTTGAATGTGTTTTCAGGGTCGTGGTGTGATACTGTGAGGAACAGACGACACAAACTCTTATAAAGCTTTTTTCTGTGTATAGTGTTCTGTTCACGTCTAACATCCTTACTTCTACATGGAACTTGTGTATTCTACCACGTCAGCCTAACCTGGCCCCTCTTCCCCTTCCACCCACACACTTTCACTACCCTCGTTCCAGGACAGAGAAATTGCAGGCTGGGCTAATTTCTGCCACTTCCTGTCAGTAGTCCAGAGAGGCCCTTTTTGGAATGAAGGGAAATGGGGGTGGAGAGAGGAGGACGAGCAGAGCTGCAGACAAGCACACTGACCTCACCACCGTACACATTCATTATGAAACCCACTAAACACGGAGGAAGGGTTGGATAATGATCCTGACCACTGACCCCTAACTGTTTTCCTGGCACATATAGAGGGGTCAGAGTCTGTTCTAATGCTCTTTAATCCATGACCCTTTTCAAGTCCCCTTTCACTTAATCTAGGGACTTTCCCTCTTAAACAGCTGTAGAGAACAATTTGCACTGATCTCCATAAATTAGATTTGTTCAGTCAAAGCATACCAACAACTTTGGGGAGTTTCTGCCGCCTCAGTGGGATTCGAGGCAGCTTGGAGCTTATTCTTGTAAATCCTCCACACAGTCGTGTTTTGTTTTTGTTCTCTGGGCTATAAGGAATGAATGAAAGCAAAATGTGAGTTCCCCAACTGAAGGCAATCTAACATTCTAAAAAGGGTATTTGAGAACTATGACATGAAAAAAAATACAGCTGTCTTGCCTATGAATTTACAGTACATAAATGAATGTTATGCTTACTCATTGAGATTCTTCTGTCTGCAGAGACAGCAGCAGCAAAGCAGAAAGAGGAGCACCAGGAGGAGGGAGGAGACCAGCACCCCTGCTGCCATCACACCCATTCTTTGGTTCGGCTCTGAAACAACAACACAAATATACATCGTATTTTTAATAATGCCATATTAGTATTACTATGTAATTGCACAGTAATAGTTTAGTGTGGTGTAGTTTTTCTATAATGAATGAACTGAGGCAACATGTGAGGCTCTTACGTAGGTTGCATGCTCCAGACAGCGGGCTGCAGGTGTTATCATGACAGGAGCAGGTCTGGGCACAGTTCACCCCATATTGGCCAGCTGAACAGCTCACATTACAACTGCATAGCGTAGAGAGGCCAATTACACAGCTGGAAATGTTCAAAATCGTGCAGCCTGGTCCGGTATGTTGTATTATTTTGATTAGTGTTTCATTCACACTTTCCACTGAACAATGTTTTGAACTCACTAGGCTCCATAAAATCCAGGGTCACAGAGACACTCTCCTGTGACGAAGTGGCACCTCCCGTTGAAGCAGTCCTTACATTCATAAGCACAGTTCTCTCCATAAGTTCCATTTGGGCACTTGATCTCACACCTGTTAGTATGTAATTTAGAAAACTGAGATTCAATAACTGAACACAGAATATCATCTTTTGAAATGATTAGTTATTTGAGGACTATTATGATAATTTACTATTGTGTAATTAAAGCTCATTTTCATACCGATCACCCATCCAGCCAGGGTTACAGTGGGGGCAGTTGCCGTCAATGCGGTTGCAGAAGTGCCCGTCTTTGCATGGCGTGCAAACGTCCTGGCAGTTTTCACCGAAGAAACCCGGGGCACACATCTGGTCACACCTGGTGCCGTTCCAGCCTCGCTCACACGTGACGCAGCGGCCCTCCGTCACCTTACAGGGCTGCTGGCCTTTACAGTGGCCACACCTGCAGGAACAAAGGGCTCTGAGACTCAGCCTGAACCTGGCAGACAGCAAACACTGCTTCACATTTGTTAAAAGGAATGTTCCCTTGTAGCTGAGGGTCAGGTGTTTACAATGATTTTATGTTATTGTTGTGTTATGGGGAAAAGCCATTGGCACCAGGTGGTGTGATACTGCATTAGATCTTACAACTGTGTCACTTGTGTATGTCAAAAGTAGAAACAGATCATGTGAATGCAGATGGTGGATCATTGTGGCTGGGAAGTGGCAGGCATGTCAACTTTGTCGCGCACAGTTATCACTCACCTGTTTCTGCAGTTCTGCCCATAGAAGCCAGCTGGACATGGCTCCCTGCAGAACTTCCCCCTGAATCCTGGCCTGCAAGTGCAGGTTCCGTCGACCTGGTTGCAGCGTCCATTGACACACTGGCATGTACGCTCACAGTGAGTGCTCCAGAGACGCTCTCGACACTTACAGCGGCCCGTGAGCTGCTCACATGGAGAGCCATTACAGGAACACTGGGCATTACACACTTGTCCATACCAGCCGGGGTTGCAATGGCACTGGCCTGTGACCAGATCACACATGGAGTTGACACTGCAGTAACACTTGTTGGAGCACTTGTCTCCCCAGAAGCCCTGGTAGCATGTGCACACGCCTGTCTCCTGGTCACACGTGCCCTTCTGACAGCCACAGGGCAGCTCACAGGTTGGGCCCCAGCGATTGGGGTTACAAGTGCAAGCCCCTGTGACATCATCACACTGCCCGCTGGGGTGGCAGGTGCATTTACCCTTACAGTCCGGCCCCCAGAACTGGGAGGGACATTCTGCAGGAAGGATGGAGGAAATGTTATTAGTAGACTACTAAACAATTAACACATCATATTGAACTCCATTATTTCTTTGCAATGAATAATCTCATATATGCAGAATTAAAGCAATATTTAGTTTAACCAGAACAAGACACTTACTCATATCACAGGTAGCTCCAAAATAACCATGACGGCATCGGCATTCATTGGGACGAACACAAACTTCATTCTCCTTGCAGGTGAAGTTACCTTCACAAAGAGCTATAGAGAAACCATTGGACAAGTTAGCTCTCTGGGAAGTATGACTAAGAACTGAATGATCAGAGTGAGAAAGAATACAACACGTGGAGCTATTATCTCCCTGTAATATAATCCATGTTTACAAGGGTAATAAAGTTGTCATACATACGTATTAAGCATTCGTCCCCTTGCTGTGCCCAACCACTGCAGCATTGAGCACTTTCAGATCTGGTGAGAAAAGCAATAGTTTCTCTGTAAATATCACAGGTTAGTAATCCTACATCATAGTGGCTACAGCCCTACATCATAGTACTAAGCCCTACATAAAGTACTAAGCCCTACATCATAGTACTCAGCCCTACATCATAGTACTAAGCCCTACATCATAGTACTCAGCCCTACATCATAGTACTAAGCCCTACATAAAGTACTCAGCCCTACATCATACTACTAAGCCCTACATAAAGTACTCAGCCCTACATCATAGTACTAAGCCCTACATAAAGTACTCAGCCCTACATCATAGTACTCAGCCCTACATCATAGTACTCAGCCCTACATCATACCGTAGCACCAGCAAGGCCACAGAAGACAAAATAAGATATGATTGCAGT
Source organism: Borostomias antarcticus (assembly GCF_949987555.1). Lineage (NCBI taxonomy): Eukaryota > Metazoa > Chordata > Actinopteri > Stomiiformes > Stomiidae > Borostomias > Borostomias antarcticus. The sequence goes on along the minus strand of NC_140235.1, from coordinate 33,615,980 downwards.
ATCTATTTGTTAGATAGGTTAGACAGGTAAGCTACTATTTGTTAGATTTTGGATATGCAGACATTGTAAAACAGCAATCTCAAAATATCGAATGACTGACATTCAAATATCTCATCAAACAATTCTAGTTTTTATTTGACTCCGTTGATGATGGTGAAGTATCTGGAATAGGCACACTGTGCTTCAGTTCAAAAGTTTTTTAATTTGTTCTAACTGTGTGGTCCATAAAGATATCTTACCCAGACTCGCATACATTTCTGCCTCTGGAATTGAGTCCTTGGCTTTGACTCCCACAGAAAAGGATACTCAGAAGAAACACAATAACCGTTACATTCCTTGTTCCCATTTTGCTAAGTACAGCATCACTGAGTGTCTCCCAGGAAAAATAGGTCAGGTTTTCTTCCAAGCTTCACAAACACCCCCTGTTCTGTGGTGAGCATACGGTATACCCATACAGCCTGTAGTGTTATAGCACAGAGGCTTCTCTGGGTTGGAATATGAAAGAAATGACGAAAAGCAGTAAACCTTGCAAATCCCCCAAACCTTCAGTCTACACAGAAACTCCCTCCCCTCTGTAAAACAACACCAGCCAATGACAGGATCATATAAGCCTGAGACATTCTTTCAGTCATCCTTGAACATCAAGCAACTGACCATGGTTCTTTTATTTCAGTGTAGCTGCATTCTTGTGCCTTCGGGTTGTACATACATACATTGAGAACATAAGCTCAATTAATTGAATTATTTCTGTGAATCAAACTATACTAATATATATATACTAATATCTGCATTCCAATTGTCTTACTTTTAAAAACCACAACATGCATTTATAGCCTACCATTTGAATCTATGGCATGGGCATTTAGCTGCAGAGATTACTCATCCATGTAAACAAATGAGTAGGCCTCTATTTGCCATAGTCAGGATGTTGGAATATAGCCCGTGAGACCATACTGATTTCACGAGCTCATCTGGCGCGTCAGGTTAGTTGGAGTAGGCTATAAAAACTCACAAGTCATTTAACTTGGTCAATGGCTCCCTCTGCTGCTGAAAAGTAGCGTCTCACTCTCACGCAAGAAGATTCAATAGATGATGGCCTCGGCTGCCCCAAAGTCTGAAAGATCATACCCTGCGTCTTTAACAGAGGTAAAGTTGGTTTCGTATTGGACATTCAACAGACATATGGCCGGGTTTCCCGATAAAGAACCTTCTTAAGGAACCCTTCTTAAGCAACTCTTTGCATGGGAGTTAAGAAGTACTTTGGAGTTAAGTGCTTCTTAACTCGTTCGAGAAACCCGGCCATTCACGTTCGGCATTTTAGTGACTGGTCTAAAAGTAGCCTATCATAAATCTCTATTTTTGTGTAATTTGGGCATTTTCGGGCATGAAGGAGTTAATATCTGAAAATGATCAAGGGATATCACCGAGCACCCTCTTGTATTTTGAAGAGGTACCCCCAAGCTACAAGAAACAGCAAAGAAAAAAATTCCACCCGACAAAACAATGTTCACCTATAAATCGGGCTATGGCTCCCGGACTAATAGGGGACTGACATGCGGTTAATGATAGATTTTCCGTCGTAATTTTTCTAGCCAGTAAGATGAGCAACCTGTAGGACCGCGTGACATTTGTTTACATGTGTTGGTTCGATTACACAAATGACCTTGTGACCTAGTGAACCCAAAAAAACTGCAATGTTGCAACTTCACTCATTTGGTCTGGTCCTTGGTTCGGACTTTCTGGTGTGATCGCAACCTTAGGTTACTGCCAATGTGGGATCACTCCCACCTGATGATAGGGCTTGACATGCCTCCCTGGATCTATGTTTGGCTTCTGTGGCGATCAGCAGAATGCGTTCTGCGCAGAGGCACGTTTTTCACGTGCAAGCGGCGGCGTGCTCCATGTTGTGCGCAATATTTTGAGATGTGCGCGCTTGTAGTTCCTGAAAAAAATCATCCATTGCGTCAGAGTGGGCGAAGACCAATCGTTATAGGCGGTGCCCTTAGGTTTTATAACCGATAACCTGCTACTGTCTTTACACACACTGCGGAAGTTCTCCATCATCGCGCGTAGCTTACTTTTACGTCTAGGTAACTTTAACAAAGCAACCTCTCCACCAACACATCTTGCTGATGTCGTACACTAAATTAGCACCAGCTCTGATCAGGGCACATTCGGAAAATATCAAGAGAATACACATCTCTTCCGGGAGGTTTCGGTCAACTGTCTCATCCACGCAGCGCAAGGATATTGGGGAGAAAGAGCCACGAATTTATGATGATTGTACGGTGGTGAAACCTGCTCAAATTGACCTCATAAGACAAACAAAAAATGCTGCAGATGCTGCGAAACACACGATCGCAATTGACTTTGAGAACACTCATGAAGCTTACAAAAGTAAAGACAACATTGAGTTGCTCAGAAGTTTGCTGGTCTTCAAGCTTTGTACATTCGACTTCCTCGTTGACAAGAATAAGGAGGTAAGACCTTAGGTTACCCATCATTTTTACAAGACTCATCTAATTTTAAAGGCAGTATATGTAAGTAGACCTTACTTGTTTGTGCAATTAAATCATCAAGTCAAATGAATTGTCGTCTGACAATTGGTGACAACTGGCGTTGGGACGATTCCAAGGGGGGGCCCATATGCCACTATTATTATTATTATTATCATGAGGTCTAAGTATGGGGGGGGCAAGTATTAGATTGTTTCATAGGGCCCAAAATGTCTAGTGGCGCCCCTGCCCATGGTCTGAAATTGCCCAGATGCATCAAAATGTAAAATTATTGTTCAAAACTTAAGATAGATTTGTAAATACACTATCTCTATTCACTTCTCTCTCTTTACAGTTGATGGATCTGAGCAGAAGGGTCTTTGGCCAGCGGCTGTTTGAGCGGCTGATGAAGATGACCTTCTACGGGCAGTTTGTAGCAGGGGAGGACCACAACTCCATCAAGCCCCTGATAAAGAAGAACCAGTCCTTTGGTGTCGGGGCCGTGCTGGACTACAGTGTGGAGGAAGACATGACCCAAGAGGAGGCAGAGAAAAAGGAGATGGAGTAAGTTCCTTGGTAAACCTTGTGACTTTAGCACTAAATTATGCTCTTAGTCACTTGTTTAGAAGGGGGATGCGCTGAGTTCTGGCGAGTTGTACTGTAGTGCACTATACCTACATTAAATGCAGTTATTCTAAGTCGCTTTGGATAAAAGTGTCTGCTAAATGACTTATGTAATGTAATGTATGTACATGTACACTACAGCTCTACTGAAAAGCACAGGTGCTCAGTATCACTGCACGGCTGTGTGCGATTGAATAGAAGATGTTATATAATAGAATGCGTTATTCAATGGAATGTGTGGTCAGCATAGTCGTTTCAGCCACCACATTTCAAAAGGATCCACCCAACTTTCTATTTTGGTAAGATATGCACTGAAGTGATGTGCTTATATGGAAATTGTTGGGGCTTTTTCCTCAATATATTCTGTATCCTTCAGACAAAACTGACCTATAGTGAAAGAAAACGGTCAAGACCACCAAGCTTGTGTTTAGCAAAAATTCCAATAAATATCCTTGTTGTATTGGACTGTAAGGGGCAGGCTGTAGAGCTAAGGCTCTCTACTGGTATGCTATTTCATGTTTTCATAAAGGCTTGGACTTACTGTATACAAGCCTGTGAATGCAAACATCCTTTCGTTTCATTTTCTCTAGCTCAAGCAGAATGTAAACAAGGCCTACTGTTCATTGCTTGAAATGCCCTGCCATATCCAGCCTCCATTGGTCAGTCCGGGCAGACCCCTTATGCCTGATTGGTTGACTTCCTCCCTTTCCCAACTCCCTGTGAGAATGCCGTCACATGCGATGGCACAAGGCCACTCTGCTGAGGAACCAGACACCCTTTCAGGGAAGCCTGGGGTGTTATGTAATGAGCTGGGGTAGAAAGCCGTCCCTCTATTTTGAGAGGTTTTCTGACAGGCTGTGCACATACGCTGTCATAACAAATAATAGCAAAGACTGTAGAGATCAACCAAGACTGGTTCCAATTAAGAGAGTTGCTTTTACTGCCATGTTTACATTTAGAGTAAACATATTGAAAACATACAAAATAGTGAAATAATATCAACAATTATTTTGACTTCAAATGAACTTTATATCCTTTAGAACCTTTACTAATGTCAGTCTTGCAAAGTCAAGGTTCGTTGTAAAACATGTTATTTGAGCAGTGTAATCCATCTCAATAAGAGGTCAAGTAACTGTAGGAAATGTCAGTGACTAAATTGAGAGGTAGTTTCTAGATCATTGTTAGTTTAGTTTAGTTTAGTTTAGTTTTATTTTATTTTATTTTATTTTATTTTATTTTATTTTATTTTATTTTATTTTATTTTATTTTATTTTATTTTATTTTATTTTATTTTATTTTATTTTATTTTATTTTATTTTATTTTATTTTATTTTATTTTATTTTATTTTATTTTATTTTATTTTATTTTATTTTATTTTATTTAGTCCTTTCAGGAAATTCATCTTTACAGTCAGTGCATAAACGTCAAAGTGCAGTACAGACAACAAGTGCAATAGAAACATCAGACAGTTGCATGACATGACAGGAACATGACATGACAGGACATAACATTACATTACATACTACAGGACATACAGACACACCGTCGGCTGGACCATAGACAGATGGTATTCAAGTATTTAGGGCACGGATAGCAGCAGGAATTAAGCTTTTGCTGAACTTGGCTTTTTTACAACGAGGAAGCCTGTACAGTACCTGCGGCAGGAGGGGAGGGGAATGAAATACTGATGGAGTGGGTGGAAAGGGTCCTGTGTGATTCTGAGTGCTTTACGGGTCATAGCAGAGGTGACACTGTCGGATAGGTTAGGGGTAGTTAAGACAATAATTTAGCTTGCCAGATGAGTTATTTTCAGGAGTTTTTTTCTGTTAACAACTGTGAGCATGGGGAAGAAGCAGATGGCACCATACAACAGAACCGGTTCAACAATACTACGGTACAGAAGGAGGAGGAGGTGGAGTTGAACACATAGATACCTGAGTTTACTTATGGCTGTGAATCTCTGTTGGCAGTTATTAATGGAACCCCGAGGCAGACATTACACAGTGTACGAAGTGGCTCCATATTTCAGGTTACACATCAGCTCCCTCCACCCTCACCCTGTTCCGTATGTTAGGATTTGGTTCATAAATTTGATACAGTATAAATATTTTACTTGACAATACAGTAGTTCATATGTTGCCTAGGTGCTGAGTCCATGTAGCAAAGTTCATGTGAGTTTTTCAAATCAAGGTCAGGAAAAGACAAACTTTACTGTTTCTGTACTTTCTAACCTACAACATTCAACAAACGAGTACACAAACATCAATTCCGATAAGTAGCGTGAACAAACAACTTCGATAACCCAGAGCAGGACAGATACTGAAACAACCAGCAGCTTTAAAAAAAGTTAGTGATTCAACTGTGGTTCCAAACCAGATCTTACTGGAGGAATATCTCTATGATGCACACAGCTTTTGAAACGTCCCCCTTGTGACTTAGTCAGAACCCTTGTAGACTCCAAGAGTCCACGTTAGTGTGGAACAGATCACATAGCAGAACATGTGCTCGTGTGTGTAGTGGCATGCTTCCTGAGCAATCATATATTTAGAACAGTGCAACTTACTGGCGCCCACTTTGGAAAGGTTGGGAAACGCATAGCTGGGACTTGTACAGCGGCTGCCATGAAACGTGATTAGCTTCTAGCTGAAGCACACCGCCTTGAATGGCTATAACACATCTTGACCCCCCCCCCCCTGTAGTTGATAAAAATGAAGTATTTGCCAAAGCCCAGGTTCGCTCAAAAATAGGTTGTCAGATTTATTAAGAAAACAATACGATTGCAAACGGACCTCAAAGTAAAACACAGAGTGGTTCCAACAGAAGAAGTAAATCAGCTCGCCAAATCTTCTCCTTATATCTGCTCAAACCAGCAGCCGACATTTGATTGGCTGAGTCGTCTATACGTCATCGTAAGGTGACGGATATCACACAGTGGTCGGGGGATGAAAACTCACTTTGAATATGGACAAAGAAAACAAAAGGTCTGAGCCAGGACGGGAAGGACAGAAGGTGTGGCCCTTCTGATTTAAACAAAGAGAGGAGGAAGAGCGAGGTAGAGGAGGTGTTTACAATTACAAAAGAGAGAGAGAAACAAAAGGTTGAGGTGTTTACAATAGCAAAAGGCAGGGGACTGGATGAATAGGTATTGAAAGAAAAGATATGAATCTGAATAGTCTTGAGACTATGTGTAAAATTCCATGACACCCCCCCCCCCCCCCCTTACATGATACTGCACTGCATGTGCCGGTATGATAGCAGGCTACTGTATTAATAGAGTTAATGCATTACTCATTGTTACTCATCGTTACTCATCCCTCTCCCATTTTCCCTTTCTCTTTCATTCCCTGTTCTTTCAGTTCATGTGTTTCTGAAGCTGAGAAAGAAAGTCCAGGTTTGTATTATTTTTAAATCATTAAATCAACATATTTGGGCTTTTTTACGTTCTGTGTCATCATTGATTGATCAAATGTTCTCATTTAAAAAAAACAAAAAAACAACAACTTTACAAACAAAAACAGAACAACAGATGTTAACATTGATTGATCTAATAATCTACTGTATGTTTTGCAGTGTCAGTTACAGAGCACATCGTACCACAGCAGCATGGCCACAGTAAATGTTGTTTGATTGAAATGTAGAGCATGGTATCTGATAATGGGGCAGAAGGGCTTCTTTCACATGCAGCATATCAGTGTGCCAGGGAGAGCAACCTTGCCAATATGGCTCTGTGACATCAGCACAGTGTGAATTTGTGTCACCTGACTCTCTGCCATCTGCCCTGGAAGGACACAGAGTCAGGCTGACGTGGTTTCCATGGCTGGATCTGGTTCTATCTGGCTCTCTGGTGGAAGCTGGCTGGGACACAGGGCTAATGAGCGCAGACCGGTGTGTGTGTTTAGAATGCAGATGACATGATGAGGGGCTTGCATGGTCTGGGCTAAATATTAACAGTTACCCTTTCCCCTTAAAGGACCATAACAGTGTCAGTATGATTTGATATCCTTAAACTAGTCACCCAACGTATATCACATTACTGCATTCAATTTTCCAAAGCAAAGCTCACGTTAAAAGATATTTGCATTTTCACGTTGTACTTACATTTCAAAAGTTGAACGTGATGGCTTTAAAATGTTCCCTTGTTCCCTTGTTGCGCTGCCAAATTCGCCCCAGTTAGTTTCAAATAATTTTTAGTAGAGTAGCTTTGTTCAAATCTGTTGAACTCCTGCGCTATATTCTCTCATCCATCTACATTAGATTCTCTACCCAGCATTCCTAGCAATGGCTACCATGTAAGAAATGACAGACTGTTGGCGTAGCTGCTCAAAGAGGGTTAAAACGAAAATAATAACTACTGAAATTATTTGAAACTAACACACGTAAAACACGAAAATGCTAATATCTTTTAAAATGAGCTTTACTTCGGAAAATGGATTGCGGTAATGTGATATACGTTGGGTGACTAGTTTTAGGAGATCACATCATATTTAGACCGGTATGGTCCTTTAAACCAATACATAGCGATATTTGGACCTTTACAAACATGTCTGGTGCTAATTCTCCAATTAGATTTACTAAAAGTAAGCTGAATCGTCCAAACAGTCTACTCAGAAAGATAATACATTGACATTTATTACCTTTTAAAACTCGTGCCCCCGGGACGCAGCATTCAGTCAAAGTGTGCCAGTGCAACGTTGTGCTTAAACAACACAGTAGTAGCTAACTATTCCAGCGTCTATGGATATCATGCGTTTTTTTTAGCTCAATGATCATGGCGGAGGTGAGAAAACCAAAGCGAAACATCACAGAGGAAGCCAGAAAAAGAAAAAGACAATCTGATAACGTTACAACAGTACGACAGTGCACTTACTCGCAGAGCCTGTGGGGGCGCAGTTCCGAGAAAACCGGAGAAAACGCTATGTATTGCTTTAAGGTTCTGAATCTGGTACAAGATATCTAGAGATTGGTCCATTTATATATTGCATTTCTTTCTATACTTCACTTGAAATTATGTAATCAATTTGGAAACTTTTTTTTCTAAATGGTGCTTTCTGGTACCTCTTTCAATCAATACGTAAATGTTTATCTGCTATCTCTACTTGTTTTATTGGTTTGTTGGTTCCAGAGGCACATGCTTGACACATGTGTCTCAGTCTGTGAAGAGTGAGATCTCCAGGTATCTGTGCCAGATCATCCATGTTATTTAGGTGGTGAAGTTTTTCTCCCCAAGGACAGATCTGTTTGTGTCCCCCGGTGGTTTGTGTTGGTCATTAGCAGGGTCTTGTTGCCTAGGGGGGTGTCTTATGTTGTTGACCTCTGTCTCCAGGCAATGACCACCGTGAGAAGAAATACAAGGCTCACCGTCAGTTTGGTGACCGGCGTGGTGGTGTGATCAGTGCCAGGACCTACTTCTATGCCGATGAAACCAAGTGTGACAACCAGATGGAGACCTTCCTCAACTGCATCAAAGCCTCTGGTAGGTTGATATTGTAGTCTGCCACATAGAACAGTGTGCTAGGTCTGTTCACTGAAGTTATACAGCATTCTAACAATCTTACTATATCTGGCTGATACGTGTGCTTCTCAGGGGGAAGCTCTGTAGATGGATTCTCTGCCATTAAGATGACTGCCCTGGGACGCCCACAGTTCCTGGTAAGTTTGACTCTGCGGTGGTTTCCATATTTCGGGAACCGACCACCTTTCCGAAGGTTCCCCATTCCGATGATTGAACTCCATTCATCGGAATGGCAGCCCTTTCTCTTTATTGGAAAGGGTCCACTATTCCAAAAATTGAAAAAGGTCTGCCACTCCGAAAACTGAGTCGCCTATGTCCCAGAGACCTGACAGTATGGCGAGCCTAAAAAAGACGTATTTCCCATGTACCTATGTCAGTGATTTTCACCGGGGACACAATAGCCTAATTCCGGCTGAAATTACTGTTTTTCCAGTGAACTCCGAGGTCCTCTGGTAGGCTAATTTTATTAATAGCTATTCGGATCGACATGTCAGATATTTGAATACCAATTACATAATTTGCGGCGGGACATTACACTTTATTTCCAGCTTTGTATTGCATGTTGTGAGTGGGATAATAGGCCTATTTGTGCATACAGTGAGCATTCGTCAGGAGCAGTCTGCAAAACAATGGCAGCGAAACAGTGTGGTCCATAGATGTTATATGGCATAATTCACCACAATACGTATGTTCTATGTAAGGCTACTTTCCCAGATATACATATATATTTCCTCACATCAGGTAGCCTATGAACAGCTAAAGGATGGCGCTCAACCCGTCTGCGGCAGGCCTATTACACAATTTATTTATTTTTTGCCATGACAGATAGCCTATATATTATTAATTATATTATTATTAATATATACAATTAACCTATTTATTATTATTATTATTATTATTATTATTATTATTGTAGTTGTAATTTTCGGAATGGCGGACCTTTGGAGTGCAGAGTGGTGCCATGTCACGCCATATTTCAGAGAAATAGTTATGCATTACCAACTTATTGATAGTTTCTTCCCCCTGACTCTCTCTACTCTCCTCTCCCCAGCTCCAGTTCTCAGAGGTGCTGGTAAAATGGCGGCGGTTCTTTAACCTCCTTGCAGCACAGCAAGGTAAATCTGATATGGCAGCGCTGGAGCAGAAGCTGGAGTTGGAGCAGCTGAAGGTGGGGATTCCCCAGAGCAAAATCATTTGAATGTCATGCATGTAATTGATGCTAATTCCAAACATGACATGACATGTCCACCCTCGAGCAAACTAGCTCAGTCTCTGTGAAAACTGTCACCATAACAGTAATAGAAATACTTGCAAAGAATGTCACACAACTTTCCTTTTATTCAAAAGCAAAAACAAAGCATCACACATTTTCCAGGTGTTCATCCCTTACATTTTAAATATTCTGTTGTACCGCAACATTAAGTTATATTAATTTTTAATTAAATGTTTTCCCATTTCCCTCCAGGAGAGTTTGACAAAGCTGGGTGTTGGAGCTAAAGATGACATTGAGAACTGGTTCACTGGAGAGAAACTAGGCTCCTCTGGGTAAGAGGCCTACATCACCTGACGACCACATACACACTCAGATCTGTCAGTCATTTTCATTATTCTATAAATGTATAAAGCAGCAATGTATTATTATTATTATTATTATTATTATTATTATTATAATTTTTGCTATTGTAATGCAATACTGTATGTAGTTAGGTAATGTTTTCTACTATCCCATCTCCAGGACGATAGACCTTCTGGACTGGAATAGTCTGATCAATGACAGAACAGAGATGTCTAAGCTGCTTATGGTTCCAAACCTTGAGGTGAGGGTCCCTGGTGGATGATACATGCATGCATTCACAGGCATATACTGCTCTGTATGCAATACACGGCATCCATCATGACTGATTAACATCTTGTTCTGAGATTGTCCATGCTGGTGTACATACAGTATGGTATTTCCATACAACCGTCTACAGGACTGCAGGTCAAAGTTGACAAGATGAAGGGATGTGTGTGTTTGTTTCCTCTGATCTGTAGACCGGCCAGCTGGAGCCTCTGCTGAACAGGTTCACAGCTGAGGAGGAGAAGCAGATGAGGAGGATGCTACAGAGAGTGGATGTTCTGGCCAAGGTAGCGTTACTGTTCAGGCTCATCAGGCATGAACAAGGCTTTTCTCTTATAGCTATAACTGGTCCCAGTACCTCATAACAAGTACCTTATGTTCTTCTCATCTTCTGTTCTTGTCTCTGCTGAAACTGTGCCTGTTAGGTACTTCCCCTATAACAAGGTAAGGAGGCTGTAGAACTTATATTATCTAAACTAATATTAACTCTACTTTTAGACTAATCTAAAGGGGCTGGTCACCTCACCAGGGCCCTGTACTACGAAGCTAGTTAAACAAATCCAGGATAACTTTTCACTAGCTCGCTCACTTGAGTAAACCAAACAACCGCAATCACGGATAAACGGTACCACGCCAGTGGATATCAACTCGTTAAGTCTACCCAGCTGGTCCAATCTAGCTTTGAGCGCGTTCACAGTAAAGGGGGAGGCATTTGCACAAAGTGCAACCTTAGTATGGGTATTTGAACAGGGCCATACTCCAAGCTCCATCCACTGCAATATTTTAGAAATATGAACTATATTATCCAGGCGCAACACAGTCACTACTGTCATAGGCAGGAAGGAAAGTTGACAAAATATTACTTATGGTGTAAATGTGTTTTTCTCAATATCCTCATGAACACGAGTAGGCTATCTATAATATGGCCAAATATGTTTATGCCGTGTCAAGCAATTGTAGCCTATTCTTTCAGCGGCAACCCTGGCAGCAAGGGACGCTTAAATAAAGCAAGAAGGCTGTAATTTATTTGATTAGTTTCAGGTTGGAGCAGACAGTGTGATGTCTCTAAACAAGAGGAGTTTAGAACTCTATATTAAGATACAAAATATTAAGATGGAAAAAGTGAAGCTAAAGGTGGAGAAGTAGGCTAAACTACAAAAAGAAGGCTATGTAATGTATTGCCAGGCAGACAGCCAGGCATCAATTCCACTAAAATGTAGGCTACTTTTGTTCCTAGGAATGGTAAGCTTGTCTAATACTAATCACAATACTTGAAAATGGAATAAAAAATGTAAGCTAGCCTAGGCCACTTGGTTCTCCGCATCACCCACAGCAGAGCCTATATGAAACTGTAGCCATTAAAATGCAAGTGCATAGCTTACAGTCTGCGTGACTTTAAACGGACAAGTTTGGGCAAAATATCAGCTGACAAAGCCATTTCACAACCTTTCATGTGATATCAGAAAAGGCCCAAGAGTGGTTTGTTGGTCTGTAAAAGAACCTCTCACTGTTCACGCACTGAGATTACCATATGGGATCTTAATGTCCAATGCCATTTTCCAAGTGAACTGATCAGTCAGCGGGCAGTGCTTCATATGTTTTGATCCGTAATCTGGAACCTAACCTGTCCCGGGGCAGGTTAGATTGGCAGCATGAGTTACCATGGCGATATAGCACAGTGAAAAGTGATCCACCTTGTTGATACGGATGAACCAGGCTTGAACCTGAAGTTACTGCGCTAAGCCCGTAGTCCTGTTTCTTCGTACAGGATCATGGTGGCCCTAGGGGGAGGGCATGGGTGTGTTATGTACATGCTATAGGGGGTAAGGTATATTGACATTTGCATTTGCATGTGGTTAGGGTTATTATGTTGTGTACACTGTACACAGGTTGTTATGTACACTAGATATTCTATGTGCACTAGATGTTGTAGATAGAGTCGTTCAGGAGCCGGATGGCCTGGGGGAAGAAGCTCTTCCTGAGCCTCTATGCTCGCCATGTGAGCGCGCTATCTCTTCCTTGATCGTAGCAAGGGCCGTTCAGCTGACCTTACCACTCTCTGTAGGGCCGTTCAGCTGACCTTACCACTCTCTGTAGGGCCTTGCAATCCTGAGAGCTGCTGTTCCCTTACCGGATGATGATATTCCCAGTTAGGATGCTCTCGATCGTGCATGAGTAGAAGTCAAATCTGGTGTGAAGCTCTGAATTTCCTCAGTTGTTTGAAGTGGTACAGTCTCTGACAAGCTTTCCTCACCACAGTGTCTGTGTGTTGACCATGTCAGGTCCTTGGTGATCTGCACGCCAAGGTACTTGAAGCTGTCTACTCTCTCTACAAGGGTCCCGTTGATGATTAGAGGGGTGTAGTTCCTTTCCTACTTCCTCCCAGTGTCCACCAGCATCTCCTGTTAGCTACATGAGATTTTTCTGGTTGGCAGTACCTATGCCTGTCCACACTGAAGTCCATGGACAAAGAGAGTGAAAAGCGTATGTGCAGAATTATTACTTTAGCAGCGTCCAAAGATGATGTCTTCACTTACACCCAATAACAATCCAATTATAGAAAAACAACAAACCAATACGATTAAATAATAAGATACCCATTGGATCATTTTATACTAAATTTAATGACTCTAAGCCAACTAATTACAATAACATTTGAGCCTTCATAACACCCCCGTTCCTCATGGTAAAAACTCAGAAAGTGGCGTGGTTATATAACATTTTTATTGATTTGGTTCAGATTTCAGCAAACCTTGTTTTATTGTTGGCATACTCTTAAAGGAGCCATGGAGAGGTACATACTCTTAAAGGATCCATGGAGAGGTACATAGTGCATCCAAAAGCTTGTTTACTCTGAAAGTGTTTCGGTCGACTGAAGTCTCTAGAGATTGCAGCAGCCAGGCCCGGCAGTAAGGCAAAACAAAGTAGCTCTAACAAAATAACCTCAGGGTTCCAGGAAACGGAAGATAGGGCCCGTCCTACCAGCTGCCATCAAGCTGCTCAGTGTATTCCCTGACTGGCTGGAGGCCCTGGACCTGAGCCAGCTACAGTATGAGGGAGCTAAGACACTTTGTTCTTGCTGCCCAGGCTTTTCTTGGACAGGACAGTTTACAATTAATTTCTTATTTATTAACATGAACACACTCCTTATTTGATTTGACTGACACTGTAGCTATTGCACTCTTGTACAGCTTCAGTCAATAGACTTTATTATCTGTCTGTCTGTCTGTCTGTCTGTCTATCTGTCTGTCTATCTATCTGTCTGTCTGTCTGTCTGTCTGTCTGTCTGTCTGTCTGTCTATCTATCTAATAACTCAGCTTTTGGAGCAAGACCTCAGGTTCTGGTGTAGGTCCTGTAACCTTAGCAAAGATGAAGTGACAGCTGTGTGCCTCTGTGTCCAGCATGCAGTAGAGAATGGTGTGAGGCTCATGGTGGACGCAGAGCAGACATACTTCCAGCCAGCCATCAGCAGACTGACTCTGGAGATGCAGAGGATCTTCAACAGAGAGAAACCTGTCATCTTCAACACCTACCAGTGCTACCTAAAGGTAAGGCCTTGTCACTACCCCCGACACCTCCCACTGGGCCCATGTGCATACTGCCTGCAGATATTGAGCATAAGTTTGTGCCTACAGTAGTGGTAGGGAGGTTCATACAATATAAGGAAGGTTACACCTTTTGTGGCAGCAATGCTGCTATTTCTACAGCAAGAACATTTTATTTTATATGCTTCTGTGTGATTACTGATTCATGTCTGTTTACTGTACAAATGAGAATTGTGTTTACTGTACATCTGACAAGATGTCTGATATTGAAGATGAATAGCAGATAGAGAAATATATGGATAGTCACTTGACGGTGTAATACAGATACACATATTATATTAGGCCTGGGTCTGCACAGAGATTGTACAGAGCATACAATAGCATGTAGTCAGATATAAAAGGGTGGGGTACCTTGAAGAGCTATTTATACTGTGATGTGGGCAGGACACAGGAACATATTGTACAGATGATGTAATTCTTGGAAGAAGGGCTTACTCAAAAAACAGATAAACATTCCAGGAACAGGGCAAAACAGCCTCAGAACAGAACGTAAGAGCGCTTTCCTGAACATGGCTGTTGATTAGGATGTTAATTAGGGTCCACGCAGCGCAGCTGCCATGCCTCTTGTTATTGCCTCGTTTCTCCTTCTTCCTGGGGAATCTGTCTGTCAAGACAACTGGTATATTGGGCCAATACTGTAGTCCTGATGGTGGCACTACAGCAATCGTCTAACTTTAAAACTTTGAAAATTCCTAACAAGTCAGCCACATGCTATCACATTGCAACCACCACCAAAATGTACGCCCAAAATGTAGTTTTGCAGTTTTGCAGTTTTTTTTTTTTTTAAACGAATTAAAGGAGTAGTAAAGGAAAATGCATGTTTAGCCCTGTTTTAAGGTGACTTATGATCATATACAATGGTTCAGATCAAAACGTTGACAAAACTAGCATTTTTGAGAAAGTTGAGAATTGCTCTACCACCGTTTTGGTCATACAATGGATGTGGATGGGCATCTTGAAAAATCATTCAAAAACATGTTAAACTCTCGATTTCAAAGACAAGAAGCTCACCCAGGGTGTAATTAGTGTCCGTTGGTGTTCTGACATCAAATTGCTGTCGATGGAGAACAAATACACTACCCACAATCCTATAGTGCAGCAGCGACATCTCATTCCATGGCAACAGTGAGCTCCACCAGTTGATGTCTCTGTTGGCAACTCTGCCCAAAGTGGCCGACAATAGGACTACAACCAGCCAAATTGACACCAACATTGTCTCTGATTGAGCACACCTGCACGCAATGTGCAAAGCAAGACAAGCCAAAAAAAGAAATTCAAACCCCAGCCAGTTTGTCACATATGGAACTAGACAGACAGACAGACAGACAGACAGGCAGATAGATAGATAGATCATGCCACATGTGTAATTTAAGTTTGTTTGCCAGCTTTCTTTTGTAGAACCTAAATGAAAGTTTAATTAGAAGACCAAGCAAAGGCCAAACTTCCAGCTCCTCACTTGGAAGGGAGATCATGACTTTCCCCTGTTGTGAGTTCAACCCTGGGTGATGCAGAATAAACATGGGAATGCTTTGCATTGTCTGGATTTCAGACACATGATTTTGAAAGACAGTTTTAATTTAAGAAGTTTTAAATAATTCGAGTCCGGGCAGAGACACTCATGTATGTGTCATTTAGCTCCTCCTCTTCCTCTTCTTCCTCTGAACGACGCCCGGTCCCGGCCCACTGCTGCGCAGCACTTAGAATTACAACACTGCAACTGAAGATCAGGAAGAACTCAATGCAATCACAAATCCATGTGACTTACTGTGAATGAAAAGGTGTGTGTCTGTCTGCTGACTGTGTGACCGGTCGTCTGTCCTTCCCAGGATGCGTATGATACCGTGTGTGTGGACGTGGAGCTGTCCCGGAGGGAGGACTGGTACTTTGCGGCTAAGCTGGTCCGTGGGGCGTATATGTACCAGGAGAGATCCAGGGCCCTGGAGATTGGTTATGAGGACCCCATCAACCCGGACTATGAAGCCACCAACAGGATGTACCACAGGTACTAGGTTAGGCCCGGTCAGCAGCGTGACTCTGGCCCTCCAACCCTTGTGAATATTGCTCCACTATGTGATGCAGGGTCTCTTGCAGGTCTCTCTTGTAAATGAGATTTTGTATCTCCATGAGACTACCTGTGTAAATAAAGCTTTTTATTTTTAATTTTTAAAGGGTAATCCAATGGTTAACTTGCTCCCTGCTCTCCCCATTCCTCCTAAGGTGTTTGGAGTTTGTGCTGGAGGAGATTGACATCAACAGGAAGGCCAATATCATGGTGGCATCTCACAACGAGGACACAGTGAAGTTCACCTTAGAAAAGTGAGACCGGCCCCAGTGACCCAGGGCAACGTTATAAACTAAACACAGGCAGTTAGGCTGGTTTGGGTTATTTGCTTTGCAAAGCACCCAATGTAACTGACTTGTCCGCTAAGCAAGGAAACAAGAAACCATGAGTTAGGGAACTTGTTATGAAAGTGAATTCATGTCTTACATAATAACATTATATTTGTGTTTTCTCACACCAGGATGAATGAAATGGGTCTATCACCAACTGAGAACAAGGTCTACTTTGGACAGCTGCTTGGCATGTGTGACCAGATCAGCTTCCCACTAGGTATAGAATTTGTACATATTCTCAGTTAACAGTGGTTACAGTATGTAATATTGTGAGCCCTGTGGCTTTTTGGTCAGACGGGAAGCTCTACCAGCCCATTAGAATTTGAAAGAGATTTTAAGGAAAACGACTCATGCGCGACCCAGTCTCTAGACTACATGTTTTGGACGCGTTGCTGACTGTTTGCGCATCTGGCCGTTGCTGACTGTTTGCGCCTGGCCCTCCGTATGAATGCCAGCTCCCGTTCGTTCTTCGCCTGCTGGACAGTTTGACTTTTCGATGTTCGATTTTCCCTCTGCCAACCCGGGTCTGGGTGTCGCGCCCCTGCGTAGCACGTTCTCCCGGCTGGGCGTTCCTCTGTCCGATGGGAACCGGTCGGCCCGCGCAATAGGGTGGAGTTCCTCGGTGTCTTCTTGGATGGCGCTACTATAAAATTATAGGAATGACAAATCAATGTATAAATGAATAAGTAGATAAATAAAATAAATGAAGAAAAGGAAAAAGAAAAAAGACATGCGGGCTCTCTGCCCCTCAACGCTGGATCGGATTCGGGGTGTTATGCGCGGCGCGCAGGGGCGTTTGGTTATTTCTGGAAGGGAGCTGCTCTCCTCGCTCGGGCGTCTGAACTTTGCCATGCGTGTCGTGCCTCCGGGCCGCTCTTCGTTTCCCGGCTGCCCGCGCTGCCCGGTCCGTCGAGCGCTGCGGGACCTGGTCTGCTCGGGCGTGTGCTGTCATTTGGACCTCCGTTGGTCCCCGTCGTGTGACGGGTGGACCGGCGTTTCTGTTTCTTCCGCGTCGGCTGTGACTCGTCCGTGTCCCTCCGGCATTTATTGATGCCGCGGCCTCGGTGGTTTTAGGGGATATGTTCGGTAACCGATTTTCTAGCGCTTGGCCTACCGAACTGACCTTGCCGCCTACCAAGTTAGTTTCACGGCGCATGGAGTATCTCTGTCGTCGCTAATATTTTGCGGGGCCCTCAGTGGTCTAGGAAACGCTTTCTCTTCTGCGATAACGAACCACCATGAATATTATCAACTATGATCGTTCGAACATTCTATTCATTAATAAATTATGCGCTGCCTCACATGGCTGTCCGGGCAGGGGAACTTAATTTTCCACGCGTCTTCGTCCCTGGCCTCAACAATCAAATCGCTGACTCGCTGTCCCTGTTTGATTTACAAAAGTTTCGCAGACTGTGCCCGGCTGCGGCCCCGTCCGGCCTGGTCTGCCCTCCTTCGGCAGACGATTCTGGACCAAACGATGCCTTCGTGCCCTCCTGTAATCCGCTGCCCGATACATGAGAGCTGGTCTAGCCAAGACCACATTAACCAATACGACGGCATGGTCTCATTTCACTGCGTTCTGCTCCACATTTGATGTACCTTCATACCCGTTAACATTTCGGTTTTATCAGCATTTATAGTCCATCGTGTTGAGTCCAGACGGCTGCGGCCTCAGTCAGTTAAAGTGTCGTAGCAGGTGTACAATTTCACATGCGCTGCCTGGACCCCTTCATCGGCATATGAACGCTACCTCGGGCCCGGCGTGCAGGCCGTTTTGGATGCTCAAGAAGCGATGAGCGGACCGTAACCAAGTTGTGTTGTGTCACTGCGGACTTCACGTGGTTTGTGCGGATATAGCCTTATTTAAAATGCATAGTGTAATTGCTCATGAAACTATTAATTAATAAACGTATTAGTAAATTAATAATCAATACATTTATTAATAAAATTATAATTAATATTGGCTAATAATTATAATTAACTATTATTAATAAACTTCTATTATACATCCATGGTGAAACGGCACGTTTGTTGGTTAAGAGCTCCCCCTGCTGGCTATTCAGGTTCTTACAGGCTGCAATTGGCTTACCCATCCTAGTCAGAGTGCTCCGCCGACCCCTTCGTGTAACACGTGGGCCTCGGAGCTGCCTGCGCATTCATTTAAATTATCGCCTAAAATTATCGAGTGGAAGCTAGTGTTTCCACTCGGAGCTGCCGGTGTGGTTGTTGGGGGGTATTGCTGAATTCTTCTGGTATTCCACTAGCGTCGCCTAGTGGAAGCCGGGGAATTACACTGGCTTAGTCTCTGTGGCGCTCTGTGGTGATCGTGGGCCGAAACATCTCCGAAGGGCCATCCTGCGGTCCCTCCGGTCACCATGGAGGCAGACACACTAGGCTGTACCTCCTTCGGACACCACGAAGCGCTGGCCTGTGGAGGCCAGGGACTATAATGTACAGCAGTCCCCCTGTGGCAGCAGTCCCCCTCTTTGACGGTCTTAGTGGGCTGAGTTACCTCCGAGCGTCTTCCCGATCACGGCCCACTCTGATCGTCATAGAGGCAGGGGGCTAGATGCCGTTCCCTCTCCCGGCCCGGCACTCTGGGCCAAGCGGCCCAGAGGGGGGGAACATCTAGATTGCCGCTTTCCACATGAGTGGAAGGCAGGGGGCCCCCCGAACAGATCACACCGCCAAAATTCATATGCGTAAAAAATTAATATGCCGTATATATTGTTGCATGCTAATAAATGGGTCAATTTTGACTAAAGTGATCTCGACTGAAATATATATATATATATATATATATATATATATATTTTTTTTTACTTTGACAGTTTAAGCAGTAGCAAACAAACATAGACCCTATACATTGTCAAATTGGGTTTTGTAGTGGAAATTAATCTGGTCAAAAGTAAAAAGGATTTGCCAAGGTTCGCTCAAAAGGTTGAGTCTGATTTATTTAGAAAACATACGAGCGCAAGGACTTCAGGATAATGCACGTGAGTGGTTCATCCGACAGAAGTGAAGTAGAAAGGTGTTGCCTGGTCTTATATCCAAGCAATACACAGGTATGACGCTTCCAGAGATGTGATTGGCTAACCCATCTGTACACGTCATAATAAATGGCAGACATCATCAACAATGGTCAAGAGTTCAGACACGTGATCTTAGAAAGGGCGGTAAATCTTGAATAGGTTTCAGGTAGGGACAATAGAACAATGGACGGTTACTGTAGGCCAGACAAAGTCTGGGGTGTGTCGACCTCCTGGAGAGGTCATCCTGTTATAAATTAGGTTAGCACAGCTAGGGGTTTTGCATGTGAAAAGTTGAGGGAGGTAGAGTGAAACTGGGACAAGGCTGATGATAACAATTTCTATGACAGTTTCCATGTTTGTTTGTTGTTTTTTAAGTCACGTCCACGTGACCTGTTTTACCAACATTTACTGGGGAGCCTATTCCTCCTTAATGTGTGTCTCTATTCTGCTGTCTTGTGTGAACAGGTCAGGCTGGTTTCCCTGTGTATAAGTATGTGCCCTATGGCCCTGTGAATGAGGTCATCCCCTACCTCTCACGACGTGCTCAAGAGAACCGCGGCCTCATGAAAGGCTCCCAGAGAGAACGCAGCCTGCTGTGGAAGGAGCTCAGACGCAGACTGCTCAGTGGCCAGGTCTTCTACACACCAGCTGTAGGCAGCCAGTGAGTTCAGCTAGCAGCCTGATGCCTCACACAAACATTCCACTGCCCCACATCTACACGACTTATGCACACAACCAGACATGTCTACTGTAGGTAGACTTTCTTCCCTGCTCTGTATTATAATCCACAGTGCCTTCATCTTGAATGTATCTATCTATCTATCTATCTATCTATCTGCATCTAAATATTGGGGCAAAATAAAGTTAAAGGTGCATTTTATTCTACCTCATATAGGATAAACCCACTATTTAAGCAGTTATAGAGGCTTTTAATACATACTTTTTGTTCTTTCAAACTTTCAACTCATACATCATTGGAAGTGCCTTGACCATTTTAAGGGCATGCAGTTTGATTTCTGTATATATTTTTTGTAGACACTCTTAACTGGCTTTCTTTTGTGGTCAACCGATTTAGCATGTTGAATAAGTTATTTGGGAAATATATGCAAGTCCATAAAATGTGTACACTGACGGTAGCAAATTCACAGTAGTGTGCAAGTGCTTCTGTCTGCCTGAAAACCTTCTTACAGTACAGTCTGTTTTGGGTACCTATTTGTACTTATTTATTAGCTTTGTTAAAGTTCCCCTTTTATGCTCCTTTTCAACGAGTTAATATAGTTCTCTGGGGTTCATATTCTTGCTGAAAATAGCACTCAAGATGAAACATGCGTTTAGTCCTGTTCTTGACGGGCATTTCTGTGTCTCTACTGTAGCTTTAAATGCAAATGAGCTGCTGCTCTCCACTTCCACTAATGAGTTGGCAAATCTGAATGGCTTGTTGATGGCTGCCCCCAAAACAATGACTGGGTATTCTTATTTCAGTCTGTGTTAGTAGGCACATCAGAGACTCAAATGTATATGCACAAGCACTGAAAAATAGATTTTCATAGGAAACCTTTAAAATGTTATTTGCCTGTTGATTAACAGTTGTCTTCCAATTAGGGGTGTCACATATACTGGTTTTGCGATAATCGTGGTATTTTAAAAGTGAAAATAGTAATATCATGTAAATAATCCAGCCATGATATATTTAACAACAACAATAACAACAACAGCAATGAAATAGTAATGTAAATAAAAAATGAATGATTAAATTCACTGTTATCGCTTTTCAGTTTTTGAAGAGAAAACAAACATTGGAGCAAAATAAAGTTAAAGGTGAATTTTATTATTATTATTATTATTATTAATAAACATAATAATAATAATAATAATTATTTTCATTTATAAAATGAAAATGAATGAAATCTCTAAAGTGCTGAATAGTGTTTAGCTAATGTTGCCTAAATTTAAGTGAACACATTATTTGTTAAATGATTGCTATAGATATCCTGATAATATTATCGTGATATTTTTGCCATGATAATCGTATTGTGAAATGTTGATATTGTGACAGCCCTATTTCCAATATGTAAATATATTGATTGATATTGTGAATCAGAAGTGTCTTTAATGTTGTTTAATTGTAGTACAAAGCTCAAATGGATGTATGATTATCCCATTTGTTTTTGTTGATGTTGTGCATTTGATGAATTAAATAAACAACACCATTTGAATATGGCTTATATTATATATAGTATATATTTCATTGCACATTTCATTGAGCATTTATTTCATTTAGCATTTATTGTAGATGGTACCTGTATCCTCTACATGCCAAATGACAAATGAACATCCTTGAAAACAGCTGTGAGAGGGTCAGTACAGGGACCCTAGCTAGAGCACAATATGATCCAATATGCTCCCTGCTTGTGTCCAGTACACACAGTAATGTCATGTTTCTGGGTGTCTGAAACATATTGTAGTCATCCCCCTCAACACAAGGACGCGGGGTAATATTCAAGGTCACTGGTGAGTACCTGTAATGTAATGTCAAGTGATGTGCACTGCCTCTCTCATAAACCTCTACTGGATGGTACATTAGCCCCCCCCTCAAACACCAACACATACAGTACACACACAAACAACCATATAGTATATACAATTATACACATTCATCCCTTTGAAATCACTATTGTTTAGTGTAATAGTACAGGTGTTTTTCCAGCCACTTAGTAGAGATCATTATGTACAAGAATGCTTCCAATACAAGAATGCTTAGAATGCAATTATGCTCTGTAACCTATTAGTGGTTCTCCCTATTTCAGTGCACTTGCTTCTGGCATCCATGAAAACAAGTATCTATGTTGGACTTTGATTTCATGTCAATGGCATTGACTAGACTCAATAGGGGACTATGATTATGGCAAAGAAAAGAAAGAAAAGTGTTAATCTATTCATTGGGTCTCCAAATGTAGGCTGTTCATCACCCTGCCATTGCCATGTAGCATATGATGCCACCCTGAGGTTAGACACATCACCATCGTTCTACTCCACAGAATAAAATAAATGAAGAATAAATAAAGGCCCTCACCCAATTTGCAGTGCAAGACCACCACAATGTAGCACGTGTTTATTTGTATAGGAGATTAAAAGATCACGAGCGAAAGCGGTTGCACAAGTGTCTGGCCTTGTTAGATAATAGGAACAAGTCAGGTTTTCTCATTACAAGTTTTTTTCCAAAGTCTCTAGCCACAGTCTCTCCTAGCCTCTAGACATCACCGTGACAACGCGCAGACCTGGTGCAGAGTCGGTGTCTTCTGAGCAAACAAGACAACAGCAGGGCAGCAGATGGTCGAATACAATACAGGCAGTAATTTGTTATTCTGCTGTTTGACATAACTGAATGTTCCAGGGCTTTTAACCATTGTTTTAACTGCTCGAATTCACAGGCAACAACAAACCCCAACCACTCGCACAGGCACAGACCGATAGGTTCAGCTGGGCTCATGATGGCTTCACTCACTGCACAATAAATCACAGCCATTTTATTTAGAGAAGACTGTGGATGTGTAAGTGCTTTCACTGCCTCTGTATTCTGATAACGTGAGACATGGAGGAAAATGATATATGCACAATAGATTATACACTAATGTAGCTCACAACACTAAATTAGAGCAACGTTTCGACCACACAGGCTGTGAGAAGACCCTGTGTGAAGACCCTGTGTGCAGACCCTGTGTGAAGACCCTGTGAGAAGACCCTGTGAGAAGACCCTGTGAGAAGACCCTGTGTGAAGACCCTGTGTGCAGACCCTGTGTGAAGACCCTGTGAGAAGACCCTGTGAGAAGACCCTGTGTGAAGACCCTGTGTGAAGACCCTGTGAGAAGACCCTGTGAGAAGACCCTGTGTGAAGACCCTGTGTGAAGACCCTGTGTGCAGACCCTGTGTGAAGACCCTGTGAGAAGACCCTGTGAGAAGACCCTGTGTGCAGACCCTGTGTGAAGACCCTGTGAGAAGACCCTGTGAGAAGACCCTGTGTGAAGACCCTGTGAGAAGACCCTGTGAGAAGACCCTGTGTGAAGACCCTGTGAGAAGACCCTGTGAGAAGACCCTGTGTGAAGACCCTGTGTGAAGACCCTGTGAGAAGACCCTGTGAGAAGACCCTGTGTGAAGACCCTGTGTGAAGACCCTGTGTGGTCGAAACATTGCTCTAATAAAGTGTTGGGAACTATAATCCAGTGTGTGGATCCTTTTCCACTTATAGATTAACATTTTTATCCTGCACCTGGCCTTAAGTACAGGTTGGATATGTACACAGCTATTCCACTTTAATATTCAAACAAGCCATTATTGCCAGATGTGGGACAGCATTGCTCAGTAACGGATTCAGCTGAATTTCATGCTGTGCCCAAAGAGAACACAGACTCTCTTCCTGGACATTATGGTGCACAGTGTGTGCTAGCTAATTTAAACAAGCACATACACACAAACACAGCTATAGTTCTGTAACACATAAGAACAACAAAGACGGCAGAGAAAGGAAAAGAGTTGAAGGCCGACAGAGAAATCTTATTGGAACGATTTGCATTTAATATTCTTGCTGACATCTTTCTTGGCTGCAGTGAGATAATTTCTGTCAGGATGGAGACACTCCTGTATGATCCAGCAGCATGATGAAGCATATTGTGCAAAATACAGATGGTCCATTGTACTCCTTGTATCAAGTCTGATATTAACACTATTGTTCTTCACAAAGTGCTGTACAATATGAAGTGATCTAGTAGGTTTAATGTATGTTGAACTGTAATTGTGACCAGGACTGGTTCTACACTGATTCTAGCAATGCCATCAAGCACATTTCACATGTCAAGGCTCTTTCCTTTATTAAACCTTTATTTAACCAGCTGATATTCAGCACCTCCTTTACAACCTGCAAGACATACAGTACCATACTGTCTGTAGAAGAGATGGCTCTTCAATATCTATTACTTAACCTCAATCAAGGAGGAAATTGCATAATTTCTGCTTATCTGTCTGTACACTCGATGCAGGAAATACTACCACAAGATGGCAGACTAGTCATATCCAGGTCGATGTATCAACTGGGACCTTCCCCCAAGAGTCTTGTGCTTTTGACATGAGAACATAACCACTTTTGCTAAGCACACAGTTACGGTAAGTGCAGCAATCACATGAAGACACACACACACACTCATCTAAATGTCAAGCAGCAGGGGTATTTATCAGTGCAAGTAAAAGCAAAAAGGAGCTGCTGCATATGAATGAACCCTTCAGTCACAAACGCTGCTCAGATACAGACTCACATCTCCCTCACATAGACTCACATCTTCCTCACATACAGACGCACATCTCCCTCACATAGACTCACATCTCCCTCACATACAGACTCACATCTACCTCACATAGACTCACATCTCCCTCATATACAGACTCACATCTCCCTCACATACAAACTCACATCTCCCTCACATACAGACTCACATAGACTCACATCTACCTCACATACAGACTCACATCTCCCTCACATAGACTCACATCTCCCTCATATACATTCTCACATCTCCCTCACATACAGACTCACATCTCCCTCACATACAGACTCACATAGACTCACATCTACCTCACATACAGACTCACATCTCCCTCACATACAGACTCACATCTCCCTCACATACAGACTCACATCTCCCTCACATAGACTCACATCTCCCTCACATACAGACTCACATCTCCCTCACATACAGACTCACATCTCCCTCACATAGACTCACATCTCCCTCACATACAGACTCACATCTCCCTCACATAGACTCACATCTCCCTCACATACAGACTCACATCTCCCTCACATACAGACTCACATCTCCCTCACATACAGACTCACATCTCCCTCACATACAGACTCACATCTCCCTCACATACAGACTCACATCTCCCTCACATAGACTCACATCTCCCTCACATAGACTCACATCTCCCTCACATACAGACTCACATCTCCCTCACATACAGACTCACATCTCCCTCACATAGACTCACATCTCCCTCACATACAGACTCACATCTCCCTCACATACAGACTCACATCTCACTCACATAGACTCACATCTCCCTCACATACAGACTCACATCTCACTCACATAGACTCACATCTCACTCACATACAGACTCACATCTCCCTCACATACAGACTCACATCTCCCTCACATACAGACTCACATCTACCTCACATACAGACTCACATCTCCCTCACATACAGACTCACATCTCACTCACATAGACTCACATCTCCCTCACATACAGACTCACATCTCACTCACATAGACTCACATCTCCCTCACATACAGTCTCACATCTCACCGTCTAGTTGATGCTTCTAATATTTGGTTATATCCACCAGAGTCAGAGGGACAGAGAGGGAGTCATGTCCACCAGAGTCAGAGGGACAGAGAGGGAGTCATGTCCACCACAGTCAGAGGGACAGAGGGAGTCATGTCCACCACAGTCAGAGGGACAGAGAGGGAGTCATGTCCACCAGAGTCAGAGGGACAGAGAGGGAGTCATGTCCACCAGAGTCAGAGGGACAGAGAGGGAGTCATGTCCACCACAGTCAGAGGGACAGAGAGGGAGTCATGTCCACCAGAGTCAGAGGGACAGAGAGGGAGTCATGTCCACCACAGTCAGAGGGACAGAGGGAGTCTTGTCCACCACAGTCAGAGGGACAGAGGGAGTCATGTCCACCACAGTCAGAGGGACAGAGGGAGTCATGTCCACCAGAGTCAGAAGGACAGAGAGGGAGTCATGTCCACCAGAGTCAGAGGGACAGAGATGGAGTCATGTCCACCAGAGTCAGAGGGACAGAGAGGGAGTCATGTCCACCAGAGTCAGAGGGACAGAGGGAGTCATGTCCACCAGAGTCAGAAGGACAGAGAGGGAGTCATGTCCACCAGAGTCAGAGGGACAGAGAGGGAGTCATGTCCACCAGAGTCAGAGGGACAGAGGGAGTCATGTCCACCAGAGTCAGAAGGACAGAGAGGGAGTCATGTCCACCAGAGTCAGAGGGACAGAGAGGGAGTCATGTCCACCAGAGTCAGAGGGACAGAGGGAGTCATGGCCACCACAGTCAGAGGGACAGAGAAGGAGATGGGAGGCTTACAGCTATAGAAACAACTGTCCCAAGGTAACACTGCTGGACTGGCCTCTGCATCATCCCAGTCTGATGACTGCTCTATTATGCTCTCTTCTACAAGAGGATGCAGACCCTAGACAAGGACTATAGCAATGACGCCTGTGATGAAAAAGTTGGATCACCATATAATTACCCCTTTAGATTATTTATTTGGGCACCAAGAGCCATTTAGAGGTTCCAGCTACAGAACATCTCCAAACATTTAAAAGCCTGGGAGACCATTAGTGATTGGGAGTAACTCCTGCTTTATTTTATGTTCCATTTGGGGCTTGGGCTCAGCCTAATTGCTATGGAATGGAGATCAGAATTGCTTTGCATTGCCTTGTTTGTCTGCAAACAAAACAATTGTTAATTGTTAAAGTGTTAATTCTTCACACAAAGTAAATCATTAGTGTTGGAGAAAGGTGTGTAGAGAATCTGAAATGCTGATGATGCATGCATGAACAACTTTAGCCTAATTGATAATTGATGGAAAGTTTGATAGAAGGATCATCTCCTCATTATTGTGTTTACATGATAATTAGTGTTAGTTAAGACACCTTGTGATATTCGTTTTACTTTGACTTTGTAAATGTTCTCACAATACATTTTGTTTGTTTATGATAATGTAGCATCATCATCATAACAGAGGCCTATTCTGTCCCTTCCTCCTCACCAGACCTGTGGCTCCAAAATCCACCCTGAGGAAATGTTCACCAGCTCGGCTCTGCAGAAAAGGTCCATCAAGAGAAGGAACTACTGACGATAATGAGACTTGACATCAGTATAGTTTACTATGCAAACGAGGGGGAGATTCATTTTCACTCTTAACAGGGGAGAAGACAGGGATGAGGTCTATATTGGCGTAACAGATACAAATAGGCTGATAATCCCCTTAGTGCAGGAAGACTGATCATGGCCGTCTGGGAGTCAGAGACGTCATGTGACATAGGTGTCGTCCCCCACCATGATGCATGTCATCAGCAGTTGTTGAATGTGTAACTGGGGTTTTACATTTAATAAACTTAAAATAGTTAATATAAAAATAACTTAAAACTTAAAATCTAAAAAATAACTTTCTGTAGGACAGAAGATACATAATGCAACAATGTTTTTTTTTTATTATTACAAAAAACAGTGAAAACAGGCCATGCAATAAGAAAGTATGATAATCTACTGATAGTATGATAATCTACTGATAATCTACTGTTTATTTGGTATATGCCTCCCTCTGTTGTGCATATAGTGTTACTGTGCCATAGTGGATCTGTTCAATGCATTCTACATACTACAGGGTCTGACTAAGAATAAGCACCAAAACAGGTCGGAAGCAGCGAGCAATGGAGTAGACCGAAGTCCCAGAGCATGTATTTTTCTTTAATTACGACGCCTTTTATGGTGAAATATTACCTATTTTAATACCATACTAAGTATTGAACGAGAGGTCATACTCATAGCGTAGAGCCGTATTTCCCATGAATTCAGGAAAGTGAATTTGTGCATAAAGAACCGAATGGCGAAAAGTTATAGCTAGCTAGCTAAAATGGCAGATGAGACACAGCTCTCTTTTGGAACATTGAGATCTGAGTTATGCGTATCATGGCAAGCTTCTCTGGAAGAATTTAAAGCCGAAATCGCCTCCCTTCGTCAAGATTTGAGGAGGGGCATAGAAGCTCTTCGGACGGAGACAATGTCCAACACTCAAAAGCTACACCATGATTTGGAGGGCGAATTCGGGAAACTACACCGGGGCCATAAAGATGTGACTGTGGAGCAAGCTAGTCTCAACGATGCACTTGAGCAGATTGTACATCTGGAATGAGTCGCAGTTACACTGCACTTACACTGTTGCACTTACACTGCTTACACACCTTCAATTAGAAAAACTTAGGTTCACCTTACGAGGTTCTATTCAGAAGTTTCATAAGACCTGGCAACCCTTTCTGGATTATGTAGAAGCTAGGCAAGTACTCTTGTAACACTATCATTATCACAATGTAAGATGTCAGTGATCGCCATGTACAGCAGTTTTGAAAACTTTCATGTATATTTTGTATGTACTTGTCTTTGTTTGTTTGGTAATTCTGTACTCTTTGTAACATTTTATTTTGCATACAGTGTTTAATGTGTAAATGAAAATGCCAATAAGCAGACTTTAAAAAAAGAAAAAAGAAAAAGCACCAAAACAGCTATTAAATACATGTGAATTTAGAAAGTAAGCGGACTTCTGAGTAGAATAGAATAGAATAGACTTTTACTCAGACACTAAGCAGTTTTATATGTACAGTACCATGCAAAATGTACTTGCGGATCGTAAAAAATGAATTGTGGTAATCGCCCCCTAGTGTTGGGCTCTGGTACATGTGTGGCGGATACATGTATGTACCACATAGCGCACACACTAACCTACTGGGGCCAATAATGTCTTTCCCCTTCAACATTGCTGGGTGAGGGACAATGATGGATGGGAACACTGAACGCCTGTGTGTGAGAAAGACTGGATCTGAACACAGGGACGGACAGGATACATGATATGAGATACCAGCCCTGAGGCAAAGATGGACACCCCCTTCTCACATCACCATACCCACCCACAGTAGTGACAGCTGCACTAGATAGTAGTGCATTGAACTTCCCAAAACAAAAGGATTCTTGCACCAGGCTGTCGTACTGATCTCATTACTTTACTCTGTGCTGTGCAGCATTCCCCCCCATAA
Source organism: Borostomias antarcticus (assembly GCF_949987555.1). Classification (NCBI taxonomy): domain Eukaryota; kingdom Metazoa; phylum Chordata; class Actinopteri; order Stomiiformes; family Stomiidae; genus Borostomias; species Borostomias antarcticus. Next base: position 33,586,588 of record NC_140235.1, on the reverse strand, counting down.
CTTATCCCGTTGTTAATTATGCATCATTCTCACCAGACTTGGATTTTGCAATCATACCTGCCTACTCTGTGGCTGGAGAACTAAGAGGAGGCAGCAAATGCAGCGTTTCTCAGGTCTCCTGTGGGGAGATTGTACAGTAGCAGCCTGCCAGCTGATTCATGATCTTCTGTGGCTCTATTAGTAATCTTCAGTCTCCACCATTTCTCTGCTCTATACATTTTGTTTCTCTATGTAGGGCAGAAGAAAGAAAGCATGGCTTCACATACTTTCCTCCAAAACACTGTTCTCACTGTTCTGCTATAACTGTTCTGTTTAGAATGTTCTGCTATGAATATTCTGTTCTGACTGTAATATTCCTTTCTGTTCTGACTGTTCTATTCTGTTCTGACTGTTCTATTCTGTTCTGAGTGTTCTATTCTGTCTGACTGTTCTATTCTGTTCTGACTGTTCTATTCTGTTCTGACTGTCCTGCTGTATCGGGGGTGGACTCGTGTGGATCAAGACTGGAGCAGCTTTTTCACATTCTCAGCAGGAAACCAGGAAAAATGGATTTGAATTCACCAGCAAATCAATGAAACAGCACATCGAGGTGGTACAGGACAACATACTGATGTTTAACCAACGTATCCAAATATGAAATGGTGCTTTTAATGTCAGCCAAGTAGTCCTTATACTATAGTCAATCGTGTGATGTTGTGAAGGCATCATTACATGATGCATTGTTCAGTATCATTACATGATGCATTGTTGGCTTGTTGCATAGTAGTGAAATCATCCTTCATATTTCATGGAGAGGCTTTTTGTTCTGATCATCCCTACAGCTTTGTGGTATTGTATGTTAAACTGAGAAGATATAATATCTAAAGATTCTTCACCCTTTTCTGTTTACGGTGCTTACGGGTTTCAATTTGTGTGTATTTTGAGCCTCAAGTACAAGTAATGGGTCACGAGGGAACTGAAACACTGTCTTCAACTGTCAGCATAACATCACAGCGCAGCCTCGCTGATAAACAGAGCGAATGAGATGTGAAAGTCCCTGAGTTGAGTTGTGCTTGGGGTGTGTTCTATGTGAGGAGGATTATGTCCTCACTCACCTTGGCTGGACTCAGAAAACATGGGGGCAAATAGTCAAGTGCATTATTGATATTCTTTCTCTCTTCAAAAGTATCTTTCACTTCAGTTGTACAGAAACATTTGTGCATAGCTTTTGAAATGTTCATGAATGTGACAGGCACTTCAAAGTGTATTACACCAATTAGAGAGAATGAGATTAAGAGATAAGATAATGAGCGAATGTGGTGCCACCATGACTCACCACAGTAGCCCAGGCTTCTTAAGGAATCTGAGGAGGTTGAGGAGCCTGCCGTGGTTAACGTGAACCTTTAGATACACTCAGTTCCAACATGGGAAAGTGACAATGGATCAATAGTGTTGATTAATTAACTTCTAATGAGCTCCTGTGGGTGTAAAGGGCTTGGGATCAGGGTATGTCCTGTGTTCTCAGCTCCACTGTGACAGGGCCGAGGGATCAGGGTATGTCCTGTGTTCTCAGCTCCACTGTGACAGGGCCGAGGGATCAGGGTATGTCCTGTGTTCTCAGCTCCACTGTGACAGGGCCGAGGGATCAGGGTATGTCCTGTGTTCTCAGCTCCACTGTGACAGGGCCGAGGGATCAGGGTATGTCCTGTGTTCTCAGCTCCACTGTGACAGGGCCGAGGGATCAGGGTATGTCCTGTGTTCTCAGCCCTCCTCAGTCCTCGCTAGGTGCACGGTCAGCACGTCCTGGTGTTAAAGACTCTTCATACTGTACTGTAGGTACAATCAATAAAGTCATATTCTTGTTCGCAACCTCACTCTTATACAGGATTATAAGCAAAAACAACATCTTTCCTCAACACCAGTTCATCAAAAGTAAACTTTGCACTGGAGTTTGATCAGTTCTGCTGGAGTCAGCAGAAAGACAGAGTGTATGCTCTCTCTCCAGTCTGAATTTTTTGCCATTAATAATTCTGAGATTCCAAAAATGAGTAAGATACAGTATTTTCCGCCTTTGAGTAAATAAAGTCTCTCTGGAAATTACAGAGACATGTTTTATATGGTTGGGAGATTCTCTACACTACCAGGCCAGCCATGCTGTATAAATAAACAGAATGTGTGTGTAATGTAGAATGTCTCTGTATATTCATGCATTAGTTTGAGTGTGACAATCATCACTGTGTTACTATTTTGCAGTCATTTGCACTGTCTTAGTAAGTAAGTAAGTAAGCTTCATTTATATAGCGCTCTTCACAGCATGGATGCACAGAGTGCTTTACAGTAATAAATTAAAATCAAAGGCAATACAACACAAGACAAAATTAAAACGACACAAAACAGAAAAAACAACATTCCGAGCAGCAAGGAGTTATAGATGGCCGAAGGCCTGTCTGAACATGTGTGTCTTAAGAAGTTTTAAGAAGTTAAGAAGTATTGTCCATGCACTTGGTCTACTGTTGTCTATTCATTAGTGTTATACACCAACAGTCCAGAACAAATTCTTGGTATGTGTGAAAACCTACCTGCCAAATATAAATCAGATTCTGAAGATGACAATGAGCTGTCTCTCCTACAACAGACGAGGAAATGTTGCCTGGTTTGATGATCAACAGAACGACCATTAGGCCCATTCAGGAGAGGAGAGGATGCAAGCAGCAATTACATTTGGATTAAGTAGATTCATGTGCATGGAGGCCCTCTGGGACACACATCAATTTACCAAAGCAGGAGAGGGCTTTAGAGCCCGAGCAGAAGGGATTGCGCTGGTTTTAGCATATCTACCCGTCTTGGATTAGATGAATATCAATTACAGATGGGATCAAATATTCGTGGCGTGAAACACTCACCAGCCAAGCCGCTTCACCAGTTTGCTGACAGAAACCTGACACGTTATTTGGAGGTGTGTGTGTGAGTGTGTGTGTGTGAATGAGTGCAATTGTACAATTTGACCTGGATGAAGAAGACCGTGGACTCTTGTAGACATTTTGTGCATGGTAATGAGGCCATGTTTATCTATCTCTTTTCAAAGATTAATAGTTAATCTTTGGACAGTTAAAATGTCATATTAAACCTGTTGTGCAGAGATTTGAGCGCATTCCCCAGTGCTGATAAGCGGCAGCAGGATCTCCAGCCCTGGCTCCTGCCCTCTAGAATGTTAACACAACAGTTGCTTGTTTACAGATCACTGGTCTTTCACAGCAAACCAGAGAGAAGGTAATGATTTGAACACTGATGCTTCTGCATCCCCCAGATCTCAACATATCTGTCAGACCTTTGACAGTCTGCTTGTTCAGAAAACAACAGCACATTGTTAAGACCAGAGGCTTCAGTTACCATCACCTGCTGCATGCGATATAGTACACCATGAATACATATGGGGGGATTGGCAGAAGGAGCATGGACACAGATTGAAGATGACTGAGAATGGGGAGTATATTGCTATATTTAGGGCCCAAGCACTGGCGGTGGGAGGCCCTTGTAAGGATTATTATTTATTCTCCTACCTTCTCCTTCTCCTACCTTCTTCTCCCCAAACAAATGCCTTTTTGGCGGCCTAAACATCGATGAAAATGCATGAAACTTTGCAGATACATCAGTCCTGGTGAAAAATTTGATATTTCATGAGTGACGGAAATGGGCGTGGCAGAACGGCTCAAGAGTGCCCCCTGGAAAATTTAAAATGGCGAGCCCCACCTTTCAGTTTGATGTAGGCGAACTAAATTCGGTGGGCATATGTAGTTCATCGAGACACACTAAAATGTCTCTTGGAGCTATACCCAACATCCAACCGGAAGTCAGTCATTTTGCTCTTAATGTGCCATTTTTTCCTTGTTTTTATTATTTCCATGCCTCGTACTTTAACAAACTCCTCCTACAGATTTCATCCGATCAACTTCATATTCGGTCAGCTTCATCTTAAGACCTTTGTGATGCAAAGTCATTTAAAAAATTGAGTTTTCACCAAACATCCTTGCCGTGGCGCCCCCGCCAAATTCTGACATTTCGCCATAAAACAGGAAGTCCTCATAACTCCTATATACATTATCCAATTTGTCCGATATATCTCACGCTTCATGAAGGTTCTGTCATGAACACATCTATGTTTTCACTATTGCATCATACTTATAGCGCCACCTATTGGTGAAACAGGAAGTCCTCAAAACTCCTACATACATTATCAGATTTTCACCAAATTGCTGACGCTTCATGAAGGTCGCATTCTCAACACATCTATACGTCGGTATTGAGTCACACTTACAGCACCACCTACTTGTGAAACAGGAAGTACTCATAACTCCTACATATGTTATCCGATTTACTCCAAATTGCTCAGGGTTGATGAAGGTCGCATCCTAAACACATCTGTGCGTCAGCATTGAGTCATACTTATAGCACCACCTACGGCTTACAGGAAGTCCTCATAACTCCTACATACGTTATCCCATTTACCCCAAATTGCTCACACTTGATGAAGGTCGCGTCCTGAACACATCTGTAGGTCAGTATTGAGTCATATTTATAGTGCCGCCTACAGGTCAAGCAGGAAGTCATCATAACTCCTACATACATTGTTCCATTTACACAACATTTCTCACGCTTCATCAAGGTACCGTCCTGAACACATCTATGCGTCGGTATTGAGTCACACTTAGAGCGTCACCTACTGGTGACAGGAAGTTTCGCTCAGTACTGGACACCGAAATAGCACACCCTTTAACGGCGCCGCACCCCGACACGCATGGGGTGCGAGGGCCCGCTCACTGCTGCTCGCAGCCCTAGTGCTGTTATTGTTATTGTAGTCCTCTTGTTTGTTCACTGCTCATTTCATGTCTCAGTCTGTTCCTGGTTCATTCCATATCATATCATCCATATCATCTTTATGAAGTCCGAAAACCAACCCCATAACTGACCAGGGTGAATTAGTAGATGGGAGAAGGAGGGAAACTGTTAAATGCATTTGTTAAATTTATGAAATATTCCGTCAAAGCCACAGTGAATCAGAGTTTAAAAAGCAGAACTCTCAGACAGGACTATCACTTTTCTGTCTCCTCGAATGTACAATGCTGTAGGAAAGGTCGGTCAACATATGTAGACAAAGTACCTTCACAAAGGTAATGTGCAGTGAAAAAGGCCCATGCTGGGTCATACGTCAGTGTCGGCTCTATGTCAGGATTGAGATATTGCTGAACTTCACATTGCCCTTTCTTCTGGCCCATGGAATGGATTACAACAAAACACATGCAGTTACACTTTGATTTAACTTGATCAAATGCACTCTATTAATTCACACTTCTCCCAATGTGCCTTGTCTGTTGGATGCGCTTCTGAGTCCTGCTGATAGCAGTCTGATGAGGAGAACAGATGTGACCTCTGTAGTTCTGTCGGCAGCAGATGGCAAGATCTCCTTTGTTTTGAGTTCTGGGCCATTGGTGTCTTCCACCCATACTGGAGGTCCCCCCACGTCAAACATGAATGTGTTCCTTCCAGCACCGTAGTAATGAATTACTATATACAACATAGTTCCCCTGCTTATGTGATTAAGAATAATTTATTACTCATATTGACTCTTTTTTTCCTTGGCTAAGTTCACTCTCTGAACAGTGTCTGTAGAATATACTGTAAATCGCCGCACATGCAAAACAGAGATTTTACATCACTCAGTCCCTGAACAGCTAAAATCAGATCACTAACTGTTGCTGGTGGTGCATCATGGCTCCATTTCCAATGAGCCGTGGGCCTAAAAAAAAAACTCACCACGGCACTGTGGCACTCCATCAACACAGAGACTGACATGAGAGGACTTGTGTCTCTAAAGCTACCACTGATGCCTGCTGTCCTACAGTACCTCCCTTTCAACATCCGCCATCTAAGGAGTGGAACTTTTCTTGAGTGCAGCATAATTTCAAAGACAAATCTTCCTTCAGTACAAAGAGCTCTCCTTTCCAAAGTCCAGACAGGATGAATAAGTCCACAGAGCATAAAACAAATGACTACAGCATAAGCAGTCTCACACGCACTTCACAAGGTCTGAATCTGAACAACTTCCTGTTTTGTGTTCTCCCCAGATAGCTGAAACACCCACAGTGCTTTGCCTCGTCAACCACAACAATGTATTATTGGGAATGAGTGGGAGATGGATCGAATAAACCAATGTTTTTTTGCATGTTATATTGGATACTCATACTTATTTCACTGTAACTTGAATGTGTGTTCATCAGTCATTTCATGCAAATTTCAACAAACTGGTTGAGTATATAAATATAAAATTCTTAACTCACTCCATACAACTCACTCCATACAACACAGTCCATACAACACAGTCCCTACAACACTGTTCATACAACACAGTCCATAACACAGTCCCTACAACACAGTCCATAACATAGTCCCTACAACACAGTTCATACAACACAGTTCATACAACACAGTCCAGAACACAGTCCATACCAGCAGCTGTTCAAGCTGAGCCCAGTTGTATATGACCCACAGCATCAATGTCACAGAGGTCACTGTGTCGCTCGTCAGTATTGCTGCCACCCTCACTTGCCCACGCTGGGTTCAATCATGGGTCCTCTGACTTGCCAACGTACATGGCAACCTTACATACTCTAAACACCGCTTTAGCCAGCTACACCACCGAAAAGGTAGCATTTATACTGAGGAGTGAGTTTAACCAATTCAACCAAGTTATGAATACAGGTGAATTGGTAAATGTTTGTGACAATCCCTCCTTCCTGCCATTTATAGCCTACATCAAAACGAGAAGAATTCTTTCACATGCTTCATAACAAGTCCTCAGACAGATGAGGCAACGTGCTTAATTTATGAAGACATTATTAATTCATGCAGCAGAAAATGGACCTGGCAAAGGCTGTTGTTTACTGATGCTGAGCATGATGGGCGAGTCAGGGGGGTGGAACAACAACAGCAAATATCTTCTATCACACACGCATGCACGTGCGCGCAGGAACGCACACACACACAGAATGGTGCCGACCTTTTATTTGGAGTGAGGTTCAGACTGACTGAAGAAGCAATGAATTGTCCTCAACAACATGTATTTTGTTCTCTTTTGCTTCTCCATTGCTGATTGGTTAAGTTTAGTTAAGTCTAAATCGCATTAGGCCATGACGATGATGGATTACAGGCATTGTTTATCTAACTATAGGGAATAGGCTACTCAGGGAAGCTGATCGTATGCAGAGCTACAATCACATGGTGAAGCGGCATGACTGCTGTGGCCTAGGCTACTCTGGGGACTGCAGGGTCACTTCCCGCGAGCTCTCCGTGGTGCTGAATTTTAACGCGAAGGTTCGACCAGCGTCCCCGAGGCTCGTGCACAGCACATGTTTCAAATGGCTCGATACAGGTATTGGTGGCTTCAAAAACAAACAAAACCCCATTGAATTAAAAGTTTATATTGATTAGATTGGTCTCTGATGCTGAATGATACCGAGAAAAATGTTGTTTTCCTTTCCTAGCCCTATCTATCATCATCCACAAACCATGGGAAATAAGGGTCTTGGGCCGCATGCCGTCACGTGACTTGCAATACCGAGCTTGGCCTGAAAGCCCATGGTGGCTTCAATGCGCCAAGCTGATCCTGGGGGCTTGGTCATCCTACATAAATGGATGCAGGTGGCTCCAGGTACTGCACTTCAACCGCCTGGTGCGTTACACGTGTCGAAGAGTGTTACCTAATTCAGAGAGCCAACTGCAACCTACAGCCTACAATCTATAGGACCTACATTTAATTTGTAGCCTATGATATATATTGTTTCATTCTAGGAGGTGGAATTTATTTATGAATTATTTATTTAACCTTTATTTACCCAGGCAAGCTATTAAGAACAAATTCTTATATACAAAAGCAGCCTTAATAAGCCCGCCTGAACAGTGTCAATTGCTTTTTTCTTTTTTTAAACAACCCATTTGGAAAGACACTGAAAGGTTCTGCCCCATCGCGATTATAACCGCAAGGACTACCCATAGTTTTTTATTCCTCTTCCTGCTTGCTTAGTAGAGGGTCCAATTCGTGTATTCTGTGAGGAAGAACTCATAAGTTCACCCCCCACCCCGCACTCACAGACAGTGACCCTGGTGGAGACACGCGCGGCATAAACTAGGCTACTGGCACCCCCACCCTCGCACGCCTATCTGCAGTGCACTCACACAGGATAACTCCGTGTTGGACAACGAGGGAGGGATGGATCTATACCTTCAGTTACAGCGGATTGCGTTGTTATTGTTTTTTATCTAGAGGATTGCTGCCACGTCTGATTTGATGCTGTCTGTTTGGAGCCGTTCTCTTGGGTTGCCTGTATTCGGATGTAAATAGCAGGTTGTTCTGTGCAGATCCTCTCAAATGACTGAGCGCGGAATGAAAGGGAGACCGCGTTCTCCAGTTCGCTTCAAGGTAAAAACATTCGGCTAAACTTTTCATGAACGCTGTCCTGGACGTGTCGCCGCCTCGCCTCTGACCTACAGCAGGTCGTGGATTTCAAGTAGAGACCAGTGTTATTTTCCTACGCACACAAGGGGTGCCTTCTTTTTGGATTATACTTCCAAAATGAAGTCCATGTTTACCCGCGGTAGGTAACAGATGGAACTGATTGCTGTGCATCAAATGTAATGTGCCTATGCAAATGGGGATACAGGAAATAGTGTAGTTAGCGTTTGGTTGGTTATTCCAGAAGTAGGCTAGGCTATTTCACTGACCAGTTAGGCTACTGTGATAGGATACGTTTCATTATGCTGTCGCTAATAACGTCATAGAGAAATAGCCTTATAGCCTAGGCTACAAATATTCAATAATAACACAGTATAGGTTATCAAACAGTATTTGGAGTAAAGGTCAATGCAATAATAATAGCCTACACAGAATAACATAAGTTACAACTTTTCTGATTGGGTTTCCATAACTCAGTTCCAAAGGAATTTAATGTGAATATTGTGCAACACAAAGTGAATGTATTTTTCCGAAGTAGGCCTTTTATGGGAGAGAGAAAAAACAGCTTCAGAAAATCTATCCCATGTTTCCCGTTCAAGTTGCATCGAGCCGCGCAACCGGGAGCTGGGGATTGGGCGGGGTAATTGTTTACTGACACAACAATGCAGACCTCGCTTGCTGTGGAGACGTGTATGTGATCAGTAGGCCTATGTCATATGCGTTGAATTGGTAATTCCATATAGGAGCCTATAGGGCTAAGTCCTCTAGGCCTAGAAACAGCAGGCTACGATTTATTCGACCAAAGGAAAAAATCCTGTCTGTATATGCTGTATTTTGTCACTATGTATGTTTCAATTTTTGTTTTGTTTTTGGCAAAGCATGAATAAATCTTACATCTTTAATCCCGTCTATCACACTAGGTGGGAGAGAACAGCCCTGAATAATTAAGAATAATCCCACCCAAATGCTCCGCATTGAAAATACATCAAACGAACCACAGCTCAAAGGAAGGGGAGAGGGAGGGATAGCCTATGGAGAGAGAGAGAGAGAGATAGAGAGAGAGATGCGGTACAGTTGTGTGAAAGGCTAGAAGATGAGGAGTGTGCTAAAACAGTTGGAGACAGAGCATTGGGCGTGAAGTGATTCTGTCTCTCTCTCTCTCTCTCTCTCTCTGTCTCTGTCTCTCTCTCTCTGTGCGGGTATTGTCCATGCTTAACAGTAACACACTTCCAAGGATCTACTGAAGAGGTCAGTCTATCTCCGGCCAATAGAGCCAAATAGTCACACAGTAGCTCTCCTCTCCTCTTGGCACCCCTCTGAGAAACAACCACTGACAGCTCCCCCTGCTCCTTCACTTAAACCTCTCTCCATCCACACCTTAGAACACGTAAATCACTGTCCCAATCATCTGAGATGGCCACCCTCCTTTATTGAAATCCATTAGCTTTGCCTTTGGCCTCAGATTAGCTGTGTGAGTGCCCTGTGGGTGGGCCCCTTTCATTCGCTTGGTCTGCGGGAGGCTGTAATGGTTCCATCAGATATGGGCACAGAGTGTGTGTGTGTGTGTGTGTGTGTGTTTTGAGGGGGTAGGGGTGGGGTCTAGGAGGTATACAGAAAGTAATGTCAAGTCAAATTTATTTATATATCACATTTCATATGGCAAGCATAGACTCAATGTGCTTTAAAGTAAAAACAGAAAATGCAAAGGCAATAACAGTAGATAAGACAACATAAAAAGTGAATAACAATAAAATAACAGTACAAAAAAGGAAATAAAATAAGAAAATAGATAGGTTTTAGTCTGCTCTGAAAATAAGATACAGTTGTAGCAGTGGGCATGTCAGAAACATAGGGAGGAGCTAAGCCATTCATAGATTTAAAAACAATAAGTAGCACTTAAAATTAATTCTTTGTTTCACTGGGAGCCAGTGAAGAGACAATAAAATAAGAGTGATGTGTTCAGACTTTTTGGTTTAGTTAAAACCCTAGCAGCAGCATTCTGAACAAGATGGAGTTTATGTAACACCTGCCTTATCAGTCCAGCAAAGGAGAGGCATATGCTGGCCATGTATGCTGGATCGACCAACAGGACTGGACTGGTTCAAGCCCACAGGAAGTAGTACTGCATGCTGGCATGCCCTCTGTCTCCTGCATTTACACGGAACTCCTGAACAATTCCCTAGATTCCAGCACACAGCCTTGAATAGCTTACTTACAAGGCCACCCTCACACATCTCACTGCTCCCCTGAATTCAATTGAGTCACACCTGCATGGGAAACCTTCACTCTGTATACAGTGTGTAGAGACTCAGGGCCAAACATTTTGCACAAACCAGTCACTGTAGCTGTACTGTAGGTATATCTGCCCGTCACAATGGCTGTTGAGATGCATATCTCCCTCCAGGCGCTGTGTAGAAACATCAAGCCCATCTCAGGCCAGTGCTGGTGTCCTAGTGGGAGAGCGAACAAGTGGCACATCTGTTCTTTCTATCTTCTAGCATCACTGAGAGCCTCATCCTCTCAGTGGTCCAATGGGCGGAGCTGTATTCCACCAGCCTAGCTGATTGTTGTGTGGAAAATATTCATAAGAACGATGATGATAATGAACTGGTAATCAAAGCTCCAATTAATGACTTATAAGACATTGAGACAAGCTTATAAGACATTGAGACAAGCTTATAAGACATTGAGACAAGCTTATAAGACATTGAGACAAGCTTATAAGACATTGAGACAAGCTTATAAGACATTGAGACAAGCTTATGAGCATTTCTGCATGAATGAGGAATCACTGGAGCACACAAGGCGTTTGAGGTCATTTATTAGGTGCAGATAAACACGACTAACATTTCCATCTTCATCAGAATCATAGTGAGAACAAAGGCTGGGTGGTACTTATAGGTTCTGGGCTGGTCACCTGGGCAGGTGAGTGGGTGGGGCAGTGTATACAATCAGCCAATGTCTCTATTCCACCAATGAAGTGGCTGATCTCACTCTCCAGTCCCTTCCTGAGAAGCACTGGGCTGTCCTTCACAAGCTGACATGCAACGAGGATACCCTTTTGTTTCACAAGTGCAAAGTATACTTTCAATCATACTAATTCCACCATTCGATATCCACAGCAAATACTGTAGAGGCTATTCAATCTTTATGGAACTGAAGTACTTGAGCATGTCAATTGTAGTTGAGATTGTATTTTATAGATGTTCTCCAGTATTGATTGGTAGAGACGATGCAGGATTTCAGCAATATTTCAGAGTTTTTTTTACCTTTGTTTTTCTTCTGAAAACGTGCCACTTTGGAGACGCAACGTTTTCACCCGACAGAAACGATATTCATCAGCTCCTGGCTGGAAAAAATAACCAAAATAGTAAAAATCACACCCAGGTGGTGAAGTAAGCGGTGTTTTGAGCAATCTCCACTGGACTCTGCTGGTGTGCCACAGCAGTGGCGTGCACAGACATTTTGGGGGGCAGGTGCTCAGTGAAAAATGAGGGCACCTTGCGCGACGAGATGTTGACGGGGGGGACTTGGTTATGATTACTACATAATACTAAATATTCAGCTTAAGTATACTGATAGCCTCACATGTTGTAGGCTACCAACAACAAATTCTACCGACATTGGTCGTGTGGTGGTCATCATTACGTTAAATCCATTAATTGATTATGACTAGCGTCTAATAATAGCCTAATAATAATAATCTTTATTTATAGAGCACATTTCAGACACAACGTGCCTCTCAATGTGCTTTACACAATATAATAAATACAAAATGCAAATACAATAGACTTGTTAAGCAGGTGGGCAGTCAGCTAATTTAGGCTCAGTTTGGCGCGGTATGAGACTTACTTCACAACAGAGACAAATAAATGCAAGTTATAGTTTGGCAACTGAGGCTTAGGTGGCGAACAATACACTTGTTGCATTTATGTGTTACCTGGCTGGTTAGCTGTCATCACTCGGGCACTCTGGATGGGAAAAGGGCAGGGTAGGAGATGCGTGTGCTGTGTGCAGCTGCTGCAACGCGCCTCCGTTTGTGTCCGCTTTTTGCGTTTACCGTTGACAAAGGAAGAGAGGGATGGGAGGGGCACGGGTGTGTGTGCGGGGGGGGGGGGCAATTACAACGCATTTTGGGGCATTATTATTACACGCTTTTAATCGAGAATTGATCGATGTCACCATGGGCCACATACAGTAGGCCTACACTGTAAAAAGATAATTTAAAAAGTAACTTTCAAAAGGGCACTTGCCTTGTCCAGAAGGCAAAGGGCAGGTGCTCTAGCACCACCTCGTGTCTATCTGTGCATGTCCCTGTGCCACAGTATTGGCAACTCCTGATTGGTCTAAATCTCACGCTATGAACGGACACACACTCGGAGACACACACACACACATACACACACGAGTGGACGGACACATCACGTATGGAAGCAGCTGCACCACTTATTATTATTATTTTTTTATACTTTATTTTTTATAAAAGAACAGGAATAAAAAATTGTGGTCATCCATGCATTCTTAAATACATCATGAACATTAATGATAAATACACGTCAGTTCAGAGTCATCAATCAAAATGATTCACAAGCCTGGTACACAATCCATTTTTCCCAGTATTTCCAATATACATGAGCTCTTAGGTTAAGAAAGAAGGTAATTATCTCCATGCTCCGAATACTCTGAACAATCTCTATCCAATCGGCCTTTGTTGGAGGATGAGGCTGCATCCATCTCCGTGTTATAGCTTTCTTGCTGGCTGCAAATAATATCTTCAATAAATATTTGTCATGTGCCGGGAAATCGTCAGCAATGTTGTCCAGATAGATAGTGGCAAAGGAACAATCAATACCGTCCCCAAACATGGTCTGCACTGCTTGTGCCATCTCCTGCCAGTACGACTAAATGACCGAGCAGCACCAGAATACATGGAAGTGATCTGCCATCAGTTCTCTGCATTTCCTCCAGCAAAGGCCTCTCCCAGTCTCACCTGTCTGCACACTCTTAAGCTTGGGTGTTATGAAGTATCTAACCAGATTCCGCCAGCAGAACTCCCTCCAGAGGCCTGAGCTTGTGGAGGTAGACTGTATGGAGCAAATATTAGTCCAATCCTCCTCTGAAATGACAAGTCCAGATTCCTTTTCGCATTTTACTCTAACCTTATTTGTTGAATGTTTCTTATTATCCTGGATACTCGAGTAAAGTATTGAGACAAGCTTTCTGTTATCCTTATTTTTATACATGCTGACAGACATCAACTAAGCTTAATTTGACTTTCTCCACAGGTTTTATCATCTCGTTAAAGTGGGACCTGGTTTGTGGATACCTAAAAAAAAAATCATATTTTTCTAGACCATATTCACTGGAAATATTCTGAAAGCTATCCAATGCCCAGTCTCAGCCACTGCTTAAACTTCCAGTCCATTCTTGCTGGCTTAAAGTCCGGGTCGAAAGCGACCCACCTCAGTTGTCTGGACTGCCTCGCAAATAATGACGACTAATCCTGAATAGTGACAGGATTCATACTTTGCAGCGAATTTGATGTCAGAACACCAACGGACACCAATTACCCCCTCGGTGAGCTTCTTGTCTTTGAAATTGAGAGTTTAACATGTTTTTGAATGATTTTTCACGGTGCCCGCCCACATCCATTATATGACCTTAACGGTGATAGAGCAATTATCAACTTTCTCAAAAGTGCTAGTTTTGTCAACTTTTTGATCTGAACCATTGTATATGATCATAAGTAACCTTAAAACAGGGCTAAGCATGATTTTCCCTTTTCTACTCCTTTAAGGGTAATCACCCTATATTCCTGACACTGCATTTAATCAAGGCGCAAACCAACCAGTTGCATGTTATTGATGGCCACACTTGAACTATAAAACGAACTCCGAACATCACAAAAGGGAGTAGAACAGATAAAATCAAAAGAAAAACTCAGGTAGACTTCCATTTAAAAGTGAATATCAAGCACCTCTCAGCAGGTCACAACAGCTAGCCCCCCTTCACAACGCGACCACTACAAGTAGGCTACTTACTTTGTGCAGTAGGTTACGACAGTCAGTTAGCCTATACTCACGTCCGTCGGTCAACAGTCCCCCCGTGAATTAAGGGCGATCAACTTAAGGCATAAATCAAAGCAGACGACGTTCATTCCGAAGAATTTAGTCCGAAAAAAGGAAAAAGCTCCCTTCTCCCGCACAATGAAAATCCCAGTCATGATGGAGAGAGGGGGGCAACGCTATGAACTGTCTCGCAGACTCCCCTTCCGTGTCGGGGAGCATTGCGTTACATCCCATTACAGGTCACAACAGTAATAGCCAAAATAATGTCAACCAGACTTAACCCCTCTCTCGCTCTTCACAGCGGCCATTTGAAAGTCCGTTAACTCCCGTTCGGCTATTTCGCCCGCTGAAAACCCCGCAGCTTCTCTCTGATCCTCCCCTCTCGATCCTGTCGGCTGGATGCACCTGTTGCGCGCTGCCAGGCATTCCTCTGCGTTCTCGCCTGCTGCGGACCCGTAGGTTACTGGGTCACCCTCGAAGAATACTCACAGCTTGGCTGGCGGCGGCGTCTGGAACCGTATTCCCTTTTCCCGAAGACACCTCCTGATCTGCTCGTATGCCTTCCTCTTTGCCAGCGTTTCTGCAGGGTAGTCATGATCAAAGTAGATTCTCTTGCCACCGTGGTGGATCTCCTTCTTCTTCCATGCGGAGGATAGCACCAGCTCCTTGACTCTAAACTCCTGAAAGTACACGACCACCGAACTGGGCTGTGGCGGTTAAGGACCGAGCGCTCTGTGACACCGCTGTATTCCCAGCTCTCTTTCTGCGAGTGGCTCCAACTCTTTTTTAATGAAATGTTCAATAAACTGTTGGATGTCATCGGCCTCAACCCCCTCTGGGAAACCAAAAATGCTCATATTGTTACTTCTTGAGCGCGCTTCCAGGTCTGTTATCTTCGCCTGCAAACTTTGCTGGGTTAGCAGTGACTGGTTCCACGCCTCAGTGAGGTCTGCATTGCTCTCTTCGATTTCAGCTACCCGCCACTCAACTTCATCCACTCTTTCGGTTACAGCTCTGAGGTCAGATGCTACCTCGCCAAATTTCCGTTGGATTTCTTCTTTCACCGCGGTTAGTTCCTTTCTTAGATCCTCTTTGATTCCATCGCGAAAACCACCCAGTTCAGACTTCATCTCCATGGCCAGCTTTTGAATATCTGTGCGGATGGTGGTGAAGCTATCTCCCCCAGACATCGTTGCTAGCTGGCCTGTGCATACCATACCATACCATACCATTTTATTTATAGAGCACATTTAAAAACAACAAAGTTGACCAAAGTGCTGTACAAGTCAAACAACAATAATACACAAAGAACACATAGTAAAACATACGCAGTATGTCACATGAAAAAGGACAAGTCTCTTAGGCCATGTTAGGAAAACGCCAAAGAATATAAGTGAGTTTTGAGGCGTGATTTAAACACCTGCAGAGTGGGGGCCTGTCTAACATGCAGGGGTAGCTCGTTCCAGAGTTTAGGGGCGGCCACTGCGAAAGCCCGATCCCCCCTGAGCTTCAGCCTGGATTTGGGGACAACCAGGAGAAGCTGATCAGAGGACCTGAGGGACCTTGAAGGAGCATAGGGTTCCAGCAGTTTTGAGAGGTAGATGGGTGCCAAGCCATTTAGGCACTTAAAAGTAAACAGCAAGATTTTAAAATCAATCCTAAAACGCACAGGAAGCCAGTGGAGCGAAGCCAGTACCGGGGTAATGTGCTCTTGCTTACGTGTACCAGTTAGCAGGCGAGCGGCAGCGCTCTGGACTAACTGCAGGCGAGAGAGAGAGGCCTGACTGACACCAACATACAAAGCATTGCAGTAATCGAGACGAGAAGTCATAAAAGCATGTATTACATGTTCAAAAACACAGCGTGATAAAAAAGGTTTGACCTTGGACAGCCTCCTGAGCTGGAAAAAACGCTTTCCTACTACGGCATTAATTTGTTTGTCCATCTTTAGGTCACAGTCAATTTTCACCCCTAAATTAGTGGCAGTTGGCTTCACAAAATGTTTAAAAGGGCCTAGATCAGCAGGAGGAAACACATGGGCATTGCTGGGACCAAACACCATGACTTCGGTTTTACTGTCATTAAAACATAAAAAGTTTAAAGCTAACCATGCTTTGACATCTTCCAGGCATCCCAACAACAGTTTTAAAGAGTCAGGGTTGTTTTGTTTCAAGGGCAGGTAGATTTGACAATCATCTGCATAACAGTGGAAGGAGACTCCATGTTTCCTGAAAATAGATCCTAGGGGGAGTAGATACAACATAAATAAAATTGGTCCAAGAATTGAGCCCTGGGGCACCCCGCAAGGGAGAGATGCAGTGGCGGATACAGCGTCGCCCAGGCTAACACAAAAGCTTCTCTCTGACAGGTATGACCTGAAAAACTCCAGAGCTGAACCTTTGATGCCAACCCAGTGCTCCAGGCAGGAGAGCAGAATATTGTGATCCACTGTGTCGAAAGCGGCAGTAAGATCCAACAGTACAAGAAAAAGAGAGTCACCAGAGTCCGTAGCCCGAAATATATCATTAAAAATCCTTAGGAGTGCAGTCTCTGTACTGTGCAGCGCTTTATACCCAGACTGGAACACTTCCAAAATACCATGTGTGTTCAAAAACGACATCAGTTGACCGAGTACAATTTTCTCCAGAACTTTGGAAAGAAACGGGAGCTTGGAGATTGGCCTGAAATTGGAAAGGACAGAGGCGTCCAGGTTAGGCTTTTTGATCAGCGGTTGCACTACAGCATGTTTAAATTTTACTGGTACATCTCCTGCGAGGCTGTGATTCATAATGTTCTGGACATCTGGTCCTATAGCCCTGCTGGCCTCTTTGACAAGCCGAGGGGGAAGGACATCTAAGGGGGAGCCTGAGGGCTTCATAATGGAAATTATTTCCTCTAGCTGGGAAAGAGACACAGGCTCAAATTGGCTAAAAGTAGCCAGGCAGGTGACAAAAATAGAGGGGTCGTGTGTTGGGGTGGAGATGCTGGCTCTGATGTTGGCTACCTTATCAGTAAAAAACTGCAGAAAGAGCTCACATGTTTCAGAGGAAGCTTCAAGACGGACTGACTGGGGGACATCAAGAATGTCATTAATAGTTTTAAACAGAACCTGAGGCTTGTGGCAGTTGATTAAAATGATATCAGACAAATGTTTCGTTTTTTCAACTTTGACAATTTGCTGATATCTACGCCAGCTGTCCCTCAGAATGTCAAAAGATACATGCAGCTTGTCCTTTTTCCACTGACGTTCAGCCCTCCTGCATTCTCGCCGCGCTTCCCGTGTGCTGTCGTTCAACCAGGGCTCGGGTTTAGGTTTGGAGCGCCTGGTTTTCAGAGGAGCGACAGAGTCCAGGATTTGCAGACAGGTGGAGTCAAACTGAGAGGTTAACTCCTCCGCGTTAACACACACGGGGCTGACTGGGCCGGGTAGAGTAGCGCTGGTAAACGCAGACGAGAAGCGAACAGCAGTGGAAGGGTTCAACATACGGCAGCGACGGGCCGGTGCAGATGGTTTGTCGATATCACATGGGAGAGATACATCAAATAAAACAGGCATATGATCTGAGAAAAATGCACCACAAACTTCGATGTTAAAAACGGATAGACCATAAGATAGGACAAGATCGAGTGTGTGCCCGCGCTCTTGTGTGGGATCAGTCACCGACTGCACAAGATCAAATGAGTCAATAAGATTTAAAAAGTCTCTAGCCAACGGCTTGGAGGGACAGCACACATGTATGTTCATGTCTCCCAGAATTAAAAAGTGGTCATATTT
This sequence comes from Borostomias antarcticus, assembly GCF_949987555.1. Lineage (NCBI taxonomy): Eukaryota > Metazoa > Chordata > Actinopteri > Stomiiformes > Stomiidae > Borostomias > Borostomias antarcticus. The sequence goes on along the minus strand of NC_140235.1, from coordinate 33,568,260 downwards.
AGGCATTATTTCCGCCAGGAAGTCAGAGAAGTCAGTGATGAAATGCTTGTTGTATTTCGGAGGTCGGTATATCACCGCACACAGTACAGGGAGAGAGCGACCCAGCTCAAACATGTTCAGCTCAAAGCTGGAGAATGAGAGCGAAGACAGTTGTCTACAGTCAAAGTTTTGTTTATAGACGGTCGCAATTCCCCCTCCACGGCCGGTCGTCCGCGGAACATTGAAATACGTACAGGCAGGCGGCAAGAGTTCGGAAAAGGAGCTTGACTCACCAACGCCCTGCCAAGTCTCAGTGATGCACAAGAAATCCAATTCGCGTGTGATGAAGAAGTCATTTAAAATAAAGGTCTTATTTGCTAGCGATCTAGCATTCACCAGTGCTATCCTTGCGGGAGCCGCAACGTGCCGAACCGTCCGGGGCGCTCGGGCCAGAGGCCGAAGGCTGCGGGGGTTCACCCCTCCTCTGCGGAGACGGGGAGAACAGAGGCGGGTAGGCCTGTGAAACTCCTCGCTGCCGGTGACAGGTACCAGCCAGGCGCCGACAGACTCCAGAGGGTGACGGAAGACACAGTAGCGATGGATGGATCCATATCCGACCAAAGTAGACCCGGGACAAAGCACCAGTGAGGCTTTCAGCTTCGCCAGTCGGCCGCTGCGTTTACCTCGGCGGCTTCTGGGTCGCCTCCGCCGGGGAGGAGGGGCCGCTGCCCGGTAAAGGTGAGCAGGTATTCCCGCAAGTAGCGGCGGAGAAAAAGTTTTCTGTCCCGGATCAAACTTGACAAGATTTCTGCTAGCAAGCTGGATATCCAGAAGCGCTTGGCGATCATAAATCCGTAGAGACTTGACATTTCTCGTGACAACTGTCAAAATCAGTATAAGCACAAACAAAACTGACAGCGGCAGACGGCAAGCCACACACACCGGCGCCATCACTTCCGCACCGTACAGGTTAGAGGTCATCCTCCGCCATCACACACATTGTCCTCTTTGAGTAAGCCACACAAGTCTCATTCTCCAGTTTTTGGCTCTTTTCCGCTCTTCCTGTTTGCGTTTTTCGACTGCCCTTCTTGGTTTTGTCACCTTCCATCTTCAATTCAGACATAATCAACGGTGTAGTTATTTAAATTGGGGAATTATCTCTGACCGACTGGGAGTGATTTTTTATGCGGCCATTTACCTCAGCCTCTCCACCGGAAGTCTCGCAGCTGCACCACTTAAAAAGCAATACAACATTTAATTGTATGTGTGGCACTGTCTGTGCTTGAAAACAGTGTCCTATAGTGTGTCGCTGAGCTTTCTTAAGTTTAAGTCTTTGGACAATGTACATTGATGAACATTTTGTAATACAATATAAATGTACCCAATTATAGCCAAGCGGCTAGTTTCCATTGGCAGTCCCCCTGGCCAGAGGTTAAAAGGCTTCCTATAATAAATAAAAGGTAACACAATATATCAAAAGCAAAACAATCATAACACACCTTCATTAGTACTCCATTCTACAAACTACAATGTGTACTGAATACTCTAAGGCACATAGATATTTCCAGTTAAGATAATCAAGAGATATCACAAACCCACACTATCACTCCCCAAATAAAACAGAAGGAAAACCACAAAGCTTTTAGCCTCAAAGATTCAAAGGTGTTTCAGGCAAAACTGAAATTCAAGAACAAACTGGAATATGAATTTGGCAAAATGGACACCGAGCATACATTCCAGAAGGTGAACCCCCTAACTAGGTGTGAACACAAAACCAATCTGTGTGCAACTCACCCAGAATCCAACAAATTGTCAATAACTCAACACATTCTATGCCCGCTCTGACACCCAGGATTTCTCAGCTGAGTGTGAAGGATGGTTGAGATGAGAACCCTTTTCCCACCAAATCCCACAGAAATGGACCTGTTTACAGAAGAGGAGGTATGGGTATGGAGCCATCTTAGCCCATATGCTAGGCAAGGCCCCGGCGCCTGACCACATCCCAGCAAGGGTGCTGAAGACTTGCGCCCTGGAACTCTTACCTATGCTTCATTCACTCTTCTGCAAATCCTATGTTCCAGACTGCCACAATACCTACCCTCAGGAAAACTGCTACCATAATCCTTGTACCCCAAAAACGCCAGATGACAGAACTCAACCACTATCACTGCTTAACATCGTTCTGCCAGTTGTCGCCCCACAACTGAACCCCCTCCAATTTGTCTATAAGGCTAAGAGGGGCACAGAGGACACTGGAGCATCTCGAGGAGATGTGCCGGTGGCCATAGTAGTAGTAATCTAAGAAACATCAAAGAACAGAAATAAGCTACTTAGCAATACTATGTGGACATAAAACATCAAACTTAGCTAGCTAACTACCTACAGATTCGGCCGGCAGATGTCTATTAACGTTACAGTTACAGACAGACCATTCACAAACAGCGGCTAGCTAGCTAGCGTCACTGAACACCACCGCGTCAGACAGTTTTGCGCTTGTAATTCAACCGGAGCGGTGTACCTTTTCTAATTGAAATCCGCTGAATACAATACAAATAGGTAACTATACGTATATATTTCTAGATAGAAAACAAGTTGAATTTAATGTAAAACCTGCGCCACAGATGATTCGGTCTAAAATCCATAGCGTATCTCCCAAGTTTCTCCTCAAAATCGCCACAGAAAATAAATTTGTGAGCTGAGGAGAAGTGGCAATAGACCAAAAGGAACTCAAAATACCTAAGATACCGATAACGGGTCCATTAAATGAATTACTATTGATCCCAACCGCGGAAATGGCAAGAAAGAGAGGGTGGGATTTGTTGAAAATCGCGAGAGATAGGGTTTAGAACGGCGCTGCTGAAAATGGTAGTGAGTTGCAACGGTCACGTTCAAATAACAATCTTAAAACAATATGTACATCGAAAATAAGTACACAGAGCTAATACTATGATACAACTTGATATTTATGATGACATTTTTCAGACAAAATCTTCCAAATATGTATATTTTAATGGTGATTAAGTAGCGCAACCCTGGCCAAATCTAGTTTTCTCACGTTCCATGACCAGTGGGTGGATGCCCTACACTATGTCCTGCCTGCTGCACCTCCTCCTCCAGCACCTGGACTCCCCAGGATCCTTCGACAAAATCCTTTGTGGACTTCAGTTCTGCTTTTAATACCATCCAAAGACATCTGACGATCCGGAAGCTACACCATCTCAACATCCACACCCATCTCATTCATTTCATGCACAACGTCCTCAGTGACAGACTGTAAGCTGTGCAAGTGCAAGCTCAAAGGACTCCATGTTGCCCACTATTTCCTGCTACTGTTGTAACAAAGCATGATCAACCCCACCCTACTCTACTGCTCCACCTGCTTTCTCAACATGTTATCTGCTACCAACTGGGCTTAACTCACACGCATCACCAACACCGCTGTCAAGATAACTGGCCTCCCCACATCCAACCTCACAGAGCTAAATAATAAGGCTATTGCTTGCATTGCAACCTCAATAGAACAGGACATCACACACACACTCAATCACCACCTTAACCTGCTGCAATCCAGGTGTAGGTACAGAACACAGAGGCGCAGAAGGGCTCACTTTGGGAAAAGCATGATCCCCACAGACATGATCCCCACAGCCATGATCCCCATAGACATGATCCCCACAGACATGATCCTCACAGACATGATCCCCATGATCCCCACAGACATGATCCCCATAGACATGATCCCCACAGACATGATCCTCACAGACATGATCCCCATGATCCCCACAGACATGATCCCCATAGACATGATCCCCACAGACATGATCCCCATAGACATGATCCCCAAGATCCCCACAGACATGATCCCCACAGACATGATCCCCATGATCCCCACAGACATGATCCCCACAGACATGATCTCCACAGACATGATCACCCTAAACAATAGGCCTCGCTGAGCAGGCCTCAATGTGTACCTCTCATTGTATGGTGTTGTCATTGTATGGCATTACTGTGTGTCATTGTATGTAATGTTTGTCCAATTTAGAGTACTGTGGAAAAGAATTTCCCCTTTGGGAACAACAAAGTATAAACTATTTTGGTGCATTTCACCTGGATTAATACCTTGATGGGACCAGATGGGCACCATGCTGTTCAGGCTCTGCGTGTTTAAACTGGATACAAGTGCGAACATGTCATCAGTAATAAGAATAAGAACTAGAAAGGGTGCTCAGTGAGCACAGGCTTCTGCACATTAATGTATTTTGTTGGTGTAACTCAGTTGAAATGGTTAAAATCACACCTCCATTTATATGTGTAATAGCTTATTACAGGATCCAGGTTAAGAAAATGATTTTTTTTCCTAATAATGAATGAGAATCAGATAGTATTTTGTTTTGCATGCATAGAAAGATGTTTGCTTCAACAGCAAATAAATAAAGTCTATCTAAAGCTCATTTGACTCATCATTGTAACAAAGAGAAAAAAAAAATCCCTGGATTCGAACCCAGATCTACAGATTACTACTACAACTGCTTAGCGAGAAAGAGGGCAGGCTTCCATCACATATACAGTACATATAGCCTAACCATAGTCTTATAAATTTAGACTACATGCATTGTGGTATTTCTTTAAATAGCCCGATTTGCCTATCAACTGTTCCTCAATAAACAGTTATGTCCTCCGACTCTGACTAAATAGGCTATGATTTGACAGGCAGCTCTTGATGCCTTTCCAATCAATGAGACATGGTTATAAAAATGAAAACTCACATTACTGTCATTATCCCAAACAAACAGACTTGCATAATGTGGAATCCATGCATTGATCGATGCAGTCCGTTCAAATAGGCATCACAAGATAAAGTAGGCCTACTTAAAAAGACTAATTACATCCTCAAATCTGATCCATGCCATTGATATCTTAAAGTAGCCTACAGCAGTAATTCAAAGTAGCAAAGTAAATGGCTGCCCGGTGGCGTGTGTGAAGTCATCAGTAGGCCTATAGTGCATGTGAATCATGGAAGCCTAACATAGGGATAACAAAAAGGTATGGCTCACCAAGGTACCTCTTGTGAGGTTTTGATCACTGGAATAACTGATCATAAGAAAGAAGAAAAAGTGTTGCACACTCTGGCTCCATATGCAGTTATTTTATTTTGATGTTTTGGCCTGTTGGGCTGATAGATTCTGAAGAAGGCCAACCGGCTAAAACATCATAATAAAACTAGAAAGTAAATTTCCTGGAAAAAATGTGAAGTGGGCTAGCTGCTGCAGCTGGATGTATCAACTCCTGCCAGTACTACTATAACTACTGTAAATATAACTACTATACACACTTGCTATTACAATTATAAGTACAAATATAGCTGCAAGCAGTAATATGGCGGCTAAGCAGTGCAACCAGCGCATCAAAGGCAACAAGTAAAACACGCCATAGCCACATTTGAATCCTTAGCACAGTTTTGAAAATCGGGTACATGGTTCTGCATAAACACACTTCCAACTTTGGCACGTTGGTGGCGCTAGAGAGTTTGAGGTTGTCAAGGAAATGTCTGTGACAAAAGTATTATTCAGGAGAGAGTTGAATGCCAAGATTCTAAGTTTAGCAAAGTTTATTACATGCAAGCAGGCAAGCAGCACAGTAGTCACATACAATACATACAAACAGCACAGTAACATACAAACACCCCCAATAACCCGTCTGGAGAAGGGGACCAGTAACATACAAACACCCCCAATAACCCGTCTGGAGGAGGGGACCAGTAACATACAAACACCCCCAATAACCCGTCTAGAGAAGGGGACCAGTAACATACAAACACCCCCAATAACCCGTCTGGAGGAGGGGACCAGTAACATACAAACACCCCCAATAACCCGTCTGGAGAAGGGGACCGTCAAATCTCAGTTGCTTCATGCACACAGTAGTCTGCAATGTGAGAAATGGCGGCCCAGATCTGCGGTTACAGTCGACATTTATAGTCAAAGGGAGAAACCGTGGTGTATGCGCTACTTACCCCCCCCCCAGCCCAGGTGGATTCCTGTTTTGTCGGCAGAGGGGGTTGGTAGCGAGGACTGTGTGAGCGAAGACAATCAAGGGCACTTAGTTCTACAAACATAATGTTATCTATCTACAATATTCTGTCTGTGCAAGGAATGAGAGGCCAGTTCTAACTGGCCAAAACAATGCACAATCTATTCAATTACTTCAACTAGGGTCTAATATGTTAAGGGGTTCAATTCAGATCTAATAATACAGAATTTCCATCACAAGGTGTTGACATGGACTTGGTGACAGGGTTCATGGGACTGCCCCCGAAGAGTGTGCCAAATCTGGTTTTGATATATCATAACATTACTGAGATATGACCTCACTTCCTGTTTGCTGGTTTCGCTGCCGATTTCGATTGTCAGTAATGTGCGAACGCTTTCAAAAATCAAAAATCAAAGTGATACCTTTTGTGAGGCTTGGTCTGAAGATCATCTCTGCCAGCTGTGGTGAAGATTCAATGACAATTGTGGCCTGTGAATTTTTTGGGGACATATTCATAAAATCCAATATGGCGAACAATCCAACATGGCGGAATTGACCGAATGGGTTGTGTTTAACTCGGCTTGATCCAAGGACTCCAACGGCACCTGTATTTGTAAAATCGGGCATACAGTTCAGCATGAATGCACCTCCAACAGTGACATGTTGGTGGCGCTAGAGTGTTTGAGGTGTCAAGATGAGATTTGGTGATAGGGGACACAGACCTGTCCCTGATGAGTCTGCCAATGAGGCTTTAATATCTCAAAACATTACTTAGATACGACACCACTTCCTGTTTGGCTGAGCTGATCGGAAGCATATTTTGTGACTATTTTGTTGTCAGAATATCAACAGACATCAGTGATCACTCGCTGGGTTTCCTGTCTTTGAAAACAGAGTTTATGGTGTTTTTGAGGGATTTTGTCTGATGCACCTATAGGGATCCATTTAGTGTGTTAGTGGCGACGGGTTATATCTTGAGAGTGCATCGTTTGATGAAACTTTGATATCGGATATAGTACATGATCGTAAGTAAGAAACGGAGCTGTATTTTGGTTCGCTTCACCAACTCATCAATTGGTCCGGACAAGAACCAAGAATAATCAATTTGTTAATCTAGTGCGAACCAAATAAGTGGACTAGAGTGGACTAACAGGTGAGAAAACACCCTTAGTATCTCCACCAGAACGACCTCCTAGACCCCCACCAGTCCGGGTTCAAGGCTGGCCCCCCTCCTTGCAGTGATGGAGTCACTCCATGCCACGAGAGTGAACTCTCTCTCTTCTGTCCTGATACTCCTAGACCTGTCAGGAGCGTTTGACACAGTATACCACCAGATCCTCCTCTCCACCCTCGAGCAGAAAGGCGTTTCTGCTTCTGCACGATCCCTGTTTGCATCCTACCTGATGACCCTCTCCTACCAGGTGACATGGAGAGGGTCGATGTCGGAACCACGTAGTCTGACTACGGAGGTTCCACAAGGGTCTGTCCTGGGTCCTCTTGGGACTTGGCCATTGAAGACAGTGGTGACACTGACCCAAACTGCAAGGAACCTGGGTGTGACCCTGGACCACCAACTGCCGTTCTCGGCACACATCACATCCATCACACGCGTCTGCATATTCATGCTCTACAACATCAGGAGGATTCACCCTTTCCTCACTGAGGAAACGGTGCAGGTGCTCATCCAGGCCCTTGTAATCGCCCGCCTGGACTACTGCTGGGGCCACAGCGTCAGCCATTAAACCCCTGTAACTTGTCCAGAAAGCTGCTGCTTGCCTGCTGTTCAACCACCTCAAGTTCTCCCACACAACTTCCCTTCTCCGTTCCCTACACTGGCTTCCTGTAGAGGCTCGCATCCAGTTTAAAACTCTGGTACTAGCCTACAGGGCAATGAAAGGAACAGCCCCCTCCTACCTCCAGGCCATGGTCAAACCCTATACATGGTCAAACCCTCCCCTCCGACCTTTTTCAATTTCATCAGTGCTACAGTGTCGAGGGCTGCACCCAGTTTATCAATAAAGATGGTTACTAAATCATTAACATGTGAAAGCCCCAATTCCGGGACTGTTGCACTATTTGCATTCATCAGTATTTTAAAATGATTTAAGTTAAGATAGCGCTTGGCAGCACACATAAAGCTAGCACTGGTGCTTTGCTTGAACTGCTGTAACACATTCTAATTCTAGAGATGTATACCTGCCCAAAATCAGTATGAGCGTAATTCCCCTCAGATGACATGACCCATCCCTACTGGCTCATGGACTAAATGTTCAGGCTAGCATCTCTGGAAAAATGTGATGTATGCAAAGCAATGGTGAGAATTAAACTAGTTTAGAGATGTTTGCATGAGAAAGTCAGTCTCACCATTGTTGCAGTGAGTGGTCAACCCTCTTTCTGATAATTTTCAGATATTCAATTTTGCATTAGTATTTGAAAAACAAAACATTTTAGATACATTCAGATCCATTGTTTTCAACTCAGGAAGAACCCTAGAAGACAGCTTTGACAGGGTGTGTTATGAATAATGCCAGAGCATTAGTTTTTAATTCCTCCCGCAAAAAATACTGCACAGAGGGGAGTGGGACATCTCAGAGCTCAGGGGGAGAGTGGATATTTTGTATGGCTAGATGATGCTCTAAAACTCCCTTTCTGGGGAGAATTCCCAAGACCAAAGTTAATAGAATATTGATGACCCTTTTCTCATATAGTACTGCTCACTCTTTAGCCTGCATGAAACTTATACAGCTACTTTCATTATCCTGCTCCAGAGGTGTGGTTTGATCTTTGAACATTGACATGCTGGCTACACAGCTAGAGGTTGCTGAGACCGTCTCTTGGGGATGATATGATTGTATGAGTGCGTGTCCGGAGGTTTTCATCAACTTGGACTATTATTTAGCCCAAAAATTCTATAGAAATGTAGAGCCTTGAGGTATCTTCAAGGTTTGTGTGTGTGTGTGTGTGTTTGTGTGTGTGTGTGTACAGTATGTGTGCACAGACAACATCTCAGTGCACGCGCCAGACGTTACTGTATTTAATTTTACTAACTTCCCCCGGCTCATTTTGGAGATTTTCCAGGTTGATGTTGCCGTGCTTGGCTGAGCAAGGCAATATGAAAAGAGTAAGACAGGCAAACAACCATTCATTTCAAAATAAAAAAAAGCCCAGCAAAAAGATTTAAAAAGCCGGAAAAACAAAACAGGTAAGGTTAGGTCAGTGATCAAAGGGTCAGTGGTTCGAATCCCAGCTCCGACTGTCCACATGTGGAAGTGTCCTTGAGCAAGACACCTAACCCCAAATTGCTCCCAATGAGCAGGTTAGCACCTTGTATGGCAGCTGCCGCCATTGGTGTGTGAATGAATGAATGAGAGGCCATTGTAAAGCGCTTTGAGTGCGGCTAAGGTGGAAAAGCGCTTTAAAAGTGCAGTCCATTTACCATTTAGCTAGCTAAACACTAAAAAAACGTTAGCTTAGCTAGCTTGCACACGGTTTAGCTAGCTCGCTTGCATTGTTAGCTAAGGTTACAACATCAGGTCTGGTGTTGGTGTGCAAGCTAAGTGAATTGACAGGTTTAACATCATTGGATTGATGTCAAAGCGAGAAAGACGGTCTGGTTAGCTGTTAGCTTGCTTGAATTGTTAGCCACGGTTATAACGTCAGGTTTTGTTGGTCTGCAAGCTAATGTTGTGAATTGAAGTAGGCTGTTTAGATATGATTTGAAATGAGAAGCTGTTTATCTAATTTTAATAACATCACAAAATATGTTTAGGAATAAAAGTGCCAAACCATTACATTTCTATGAATACCTTTAATGTACAGTATTGCCCTCCTTAATGTAGAATGATCATGTGACAGTACACAGAGAGAGAGGAGGCAGCAGACATGAGTAAGGGTCCCAAGAGTTACAGGAAATGGAAATATCAGTCACCTTCGGTGTAGGATAACCGACAAATACTTGTTGTATCATATTTCCCACCCTTTCATTACAGAATAGCATAAATATTGTGTGTCCAACGCAGTTCAGTGTAGCCTATGCATACGTGTATTGCTCTCCTTAATGTAGAATGTTGTAGTGACAGTACACAGAGAAAGATGAGGCAGCAGACATGAGCAAGGGACCCAAGAGATACAGGTAATGGAAATAACAGTCAGCTTAATGTGTAGGATAACTACAGGGGAAATTCCTGCCCCAAAATTCGCTCTGTGAAAAAACAAAACATTTTCTTCACTCTCCAACTCTGCACCCCCACTTTCAACTATAACTAGGCTCCCATGTGTGTGTGTGTTTATGCACATGAAAAAGTGACTGTGCTGGTTTTGATGTAAAAGAATCAACATTGGATTTGCCGACCATGATGCTCCTCAGTTGTGTAAATCCCAGGGCTGTGAGGTAGTGTAGAGTGATGTAGTGATGTAGTGTAGAGTGATGTAGTGATGTAGAGTAGAGTTTCTGGCCTCTTGATATGATTTGATATGACTTAAGACTGGATCACAACATACTCACTGCATTACATAGTTTATGTCTCTAGTGATATATTTGTTGATACACACAGTACAACACATGTTCATTAAATAGCAATACATACATTCATACAAATGTATACAAATAAATAGCAATACAATAATCATAGTGAAGTCTGTGTGATGTTACATGGTATTGTACTGGGTGAAGTGCATCAGTAAGACTTCCCTGGACTTGCATTCATGTTCTGGTATTATATTGAGAAAACACAACATGTTCCAGTGAAGTGCAGTTGGAGAACTGAAAAAGCAACATTTGAATATTCATCACTCTGCTCTCTACCCCATTTGAATGGAGCTTTACTTGAATGAGGAATGACAGTGAGTTTTCCCACAGCGACCTCTGTTAGCAGGTCATGAGTGGAGAGAAATCTCTGCCCAGGAACGGCCAGACCAGTGGCAGCCCCCCAGCTGCTGTTACTGATGAGATTATTCTCAACAAAATCATGTAATAGAACCAAGAAAGACCAATATGATTTACCTCTATATACTGGACCCAGTCAAACAGAATCAGTTCCCACTCTTCCTCTAATAAGGCTGTTATACTGAGATGCTTCACCAGTCTATTTACATCTTGTTCCTCTTTCTATTCCGTCCTATTAATTCCCTTTGCCTAGAGGATTTACTGAACATGTTTTTCTCAAACTCCAACCTCAGCATACCCCGGCTGTCTCACAGAGTAACAACAACTGCACAGTCCTTTTATAGTATACTTTAGTTTCATTCCCATCTATTTTTTCCTGGCACAGAAAATGTCCTCATGAATCAAATTAGTGAGTCTCTTATCACGGTGCTTCCTCCATTTCATTGTGCTTTTGCCCTTCAATGTATGATCTATTATTAACATCTCTAAATTGCACATTCTGTCATTATTCTGTCATTAATACCATCTCATATCATTTTTTTCTGTGAGGGCTGATCAGCTTGATGGGAACAGCACCTCTCTCAAAAATAAATTGGTACAGGCAGCCCCTTTGCTTTGTAGAATGAAGCGCAGTAGGATGATGAGGTGGGTTGGAGCTGTCAGGCCGTTGTGGGGACAGTGTGTTTGTAGTGCCTCTCACAGTGGTAATCACTTGATGGAGGAGCAAAAACACCAGGTCATATTTACAGTATGAAATGTGTTTTACTGCATATCTGGATGCATTTTGCAGTCTCTGTTAAGACCTCTCAGGGGGATTTTAATCTCCAGAGAGATTACCTTACCTTTGATGTTCTCCCATTGCATGTGGTAGAATTCCCACCTCTGAAATGTAGGCTTTGTGAGAGGATCCACTCTACTATACAGTAAATGGTCTCTTTGGAGAGAATAAACCATTGTTTTGATGATGGTATTGTGCAGCCATTTTCTTTGTACTGTAATACCTATAGGGGTATATATGCTTACAGTTCTGCAGTGTCAAAAGCAAAGCAACATTATTAATTTGATATCAAACAAGGTCTTTAGTGTGAAAAGAATGAAAAATTAAATCTGGAAGATCAGAGGTTGGATTATGTGCAGGAAACTAGAAATTCACTGGCATGACTCCATATCAGCGTTTATGGCTTGATTGAATATTGGGTGAGGTGAGCAGTGCTCCGAGGCTATGGCCCTTTCATCATGAGGCGTACACATGCAGCACAGCAGGGATGGGGCTACTCTCACAGATCTCTCTCTGCTGGGGGCTTGCTTTGTTGCAGACGAAGTGAAGAGATTTCAGCTGATGAGAAAGAGGGAGTAAACAGAGAAAGAGAGGAGGAGGCATGGAGGAGAGGAAGAGCCCAGGGTAGAAGAGAGGAGGAGGAGGGATGGAGGAGAGGAAGGGGAGAGCCCAGGGTAGAAGAGAGACAGCACTTTGACAGTACCCACATACAAACATTCCCCTCTCTCTCCAGTGTGTGGTTGTGAATATAGAAGGAAGGAAGGTATGAACGGGGGCGGAAAGATGATAGATTCAAGGTCATTGTGGGTGGGAGAGAGAGTCGATGAAAAACACACAAACCAGAGAGACATATGGGAGAGAAGAGAATGTCAGTGTAGATCTTAATCAAAGCATCCAAATAAAACAAAAAAAAAGCAATCCCTCTGTGGTTTGAACAATATGGTTGGAAAATAGGGGGCCTAGGAGATGGTACTATATCACCTAACTCAGTAAAGCTAGCATAAAGTCTAGTGCCTCTAAAGTGTGGATCATACGAGCTGGCAGATACTAAGGCCTGTGAACATGGGCTAGTATTTTGGTCCACTCTGAGGGTGCGGGGCTCACTGCCTTGCGTCAGCGCCCCATTTCGGTTCTCGTGAAATAGCACTAGCGCTCGCGTACAGTAATTTTTTTTGGCATGACACGTCACTATTGTCACTATGCAAGAACGCATCAGTGTCACCTTGCGTAGCCTAGCGTAGCTGGGCTGAATGGGCCTTAAGGGGGTGTGACTCCGGTCAGAGTCATGGAGGCAGGTCACAGGACAAGGAGGAAACAATTAACATAAACACATTTAATTAACCAATAATAATAAAAAAAACAATACATCTGGTTAATAGTTCAATAAATAATCAATGAAAATAATAAAGACAAATACTAAAGGTACAGTAATAATCCTAGCTCCCTATACTGGGGTACCCCAAATATGGCTACACAACACTCATTGCAGAAAACAGATTATTGCAATGGACAATGAAGCACACAGCAGTGCTCAAACTAGGGAACATAGGAACATAGGGTTGTCAGTCCACAATCAACAATAAACACTAGTCCACATAGACCAGTAACAATATGAAGCACGTGGGAATGTACCAAGGGCGTAGGTTTGCGTATGGACGGTCGGGACATGTCCCTACCAACATTTTGGGAGGCCCAAATTGTCCCTACCAACTTTTAAGCAACCTTGTTCGCATTATCTTTGGAGTGCAGTTATATTACATCATTTAGATGGCCTTCCCATAGTTTGGAAGGACAGAATTGACCGTACCATTTTGAGTGAGTTAGTTTGCATTATATTCGGAGTTACATATTAAACGGAATATTTTTTAAACTCCTGTTTGATTGGCTTATTTGGCTGATAGATTGTTGATTTTTCACATTTTTGCTGGATCTGAAGACCAACCGCCTTACAGACGCTGACAGCAAGCCATACAGTTGTGATTCTGAAAACCGTTTAGGTACATCCACCACCTCAATGAATGTCGCCTCCCCATCCGAAGAGGATGAGGGATATCAGGAGCTTTTTCTCTGCAACTGTAAGTAAAGTTAGCGTTAGCTAGGTTAGCTAGCTACTGGTAAACTAAGTAGCTAGCCACATGAAAACCAGCTAGGTTGGTGCTAGCTTACGTTACCTAAACTAACATCACTTATCTTTCCATTGTGGCAAATTATCAACTGGTGATATAAGCTGGCTAGCTAGCGAACTGTTAAGATGGCTTCTATCATCCCGTAACATTAGGATAGCAGCAGCCATTACATTATTATACATTAGCTGCCCACCAGAGATTTAATTGAATGGCACATCACGGTGTCATCACAACTAACGACCGTTAGTGTCAGCAGTTAGCTATAGCTTTGTCAAACTCCGTCTGTGCTAGACATGATGCTAATTTTTGCCCTATTAAATTCCCATTAACTTATGCTAAAAAACGTCAGTGATATAAAAGTCGTACGTTTTGATATAAAAATAAATACATTGTTTTAGCCCAAAAGGGGTTCTTGTTACAATTATAGGGGAAACTGAATACTCATACGGTAACGTTATCTAGAGGTTAGCCAGCCCATGAGAGCCGTTAACGTTATGAGAGCTCAGGTCTGTTTTTCTTCATACAAGTCCGTCCCTGTGTAGCCTGTTTTCTTACAGTTATTAGCTTACGTATACTTATATAAATACTATAAATCAATTTTATGTATGAAACACAGCAGCGGTCAAGAGAGAGTGGAAGGACACAGCAGCAGCAGAGAGAGAGAGTGGAGAGACACAGCAGCAACCAAGAGAGAGAGTGTGGAGGGACGCAGCAGCAGCAAAAGTCGAGAGAGAGTGGAGGGACGCAGCAGCAGGCAAGATGTGATACACTAAGAACATTGTATTAGTATTATTACATTTCATAAATATATAAATATTTAAGAGGTTTAACCTTTTGTCCCCAGCAAAAATTGTGTTTGCAGGCTACACTGTTATATGGTCCCTACCAATGTTGAAACCAAACCTACGCCTTTGGAATGTACAATGTTCTCAAAGTCACTGGGATATAACTAGCTATCAGCTTGCTGCTGCACCATTAGATTGAATGAAAACTTGAAGGTGGCTAGCAGTCCAATGTCGTGTTCATGTAGCTAGCTGGGAATAGGAGCCAGTAGGCAGGCAGAATGGTGGAATTTCACCTGAGTCACGGGGCTAGTGAGTTGGTGTAGGGTTAGCCAGGGAAGCGGCTAGCTGGGCTAACAATCTGAGGTGAAGTGGTGATAGTAGCAGCAGGTGTCCTTATGGTCCCTTTCCGGTGTCTGTGTGAGCCTTCGGATGCGCAGTACAAGCTAACTAGTCAACTGGCTAGTTCTATAGAAGGCTGCCTATTGTGCTGTGAGCATGCTCGCTACTGGACTGCCCCTGTCTAACCATGACACGTGGAGACTGCTCTCCTTTGGCCTCCTTGCTAACTCGACCTATAGTATATCTGACAATGCTGGAATTACAACAACATATGTCTAGGTCCACAAACACCACAGTGAGGGATATCCTCTGGTGGGCACACAAGGGTGGTTACCAGCGGTGATAGGTGGAACGGTGTGAAGTACCAAACAGAAAGTGCAGAAACAAACTGTATCAAGTCCCAAACATCAGAGCTAGCTCTCTGTAAACTAAAGGCCCAATCCCAATACCCCCTTTAGCCCTAGCCCTTGGCCCTACCCCTACATTTTGCGTGTTTCCCGCGTAGGGGAGTGTGTCCCATTCCTTTCAGCTTCTAGAGTCAGATTTGTCACTATAATAGTAGTAATCCTACTGTAACATCCCAAGGACTCCACAGAAAATCTAATAAAATTCCGACTGAAGAGGTAGCGAGTGGTGTCCCATTTCTTAGGTAAATATTTCAACCCCCTACCCCTTGTGGCTCTGTTTTGAAGGGGCACTACCCAGCCGAGGGCACTTCAAAACTAGGGGCTAGGGCTAAGGGGGAGTATTGGGATTGGGCCTGAATATAACCCTCTGCACACGCAGTCATTTGCAAGCAGTCAATTGGTGTGAATGTGATGAATGTGATGAACGATGTGTATATGTATAAAATTGTAATTAGAATGCGACTGTAACTTACTTGTCGCTGTTGTGCAATACATTGTGCATACATTGTGTGCAATATAATGTTTTTTGTATTTTATTTTTTATTCACGTATATTATTGTATTCAACTACTGTTGTAACTTATTATTGTAATGCACTGAAATGCACTGTAGCCTAACTCTTTCACACTAGGGAACAGCCTGCAACATTTGGCAGGGGGACTACCAATGTAAATCAGCCTTTTGGCTGCAATTATAGTGCATTTACATTTTTGTTTTAAAATGTTCATCAAGGTACACTGTCCCTACTTGAGCAAATAAAATGAATTGAATTGGCATCTATCAACTCACATTGTGCAGGTGCACACTACATACGCAAGGAACAACAGGTTGAATAAATGCATGCATACATAGGAATATAACACAGAACATCAGGGACTTTCCTACAATGGTACATTGATATTTTCTTTGAAAATATATTTTTGCTCATACAACACACACAGAGGATGCCTCACAATATTTATGAAAGCCATATTTGGGCATCACCAGTGTGGTTGCACAATTTAAGTTATCTTGCTGTTGCTGCCATGAAGCCTTTCCAGCCTGCTGTTTCACCGGAGTCATGGGGCTGGTAAACCATAGGCATATGATAGCCCATCCGCTCTGGTCACTCTGGACGGGAGTGTTAGTGCAACACTAGAAGGACAAACGCGAGAGCCACTCACAGCTCCCCGCCAAAGTGTCAAGTGTGACTTCCTTAATAATCCAGCTCTTTAACTAATAGCAGGAGGCCGTTTAAAGGAGAAGGCTCTTTTTCGACAACGTGGACCTTATTTACGGCATATTATAAGACTTTTGACTCACCGAGATAACTTTGGTGTAATTTGAAGGCCTGTAGAAGAAATGTAAAATCCAGCGCGGGCCAAGTATAATCATGTAATGGCGGCGGACAGGGCACCGAGAATGCAGCTTCTAAAAAATTCATTTTCTGCCTCGAAACGGTTGTTTTCATCTATCTATTTTTATGAATCGCTAGTTGTGCTTCCATAGAGTGAGTATGAGTATGTGTTTAGTTGGCTATTTGATTGCAATTTTGATGCATTTTCACAAGTAATTAAGGGTATTTATCGGTCTATTATGAGTCTATATGAAACAAGTATACCACTTATTGAATTTGGTGCATTTTAACATATGTTTCAGTCATCCGGACATTTCAGAGATACGAACGACCTTCGGTCCCGTTGGGTTCGGATAAGTGGGGTCCTACTGTACATGGTTAGATATATACCAGTCGTTTGCTTTTTTGGCGTTGGATTGCCAGTACAGTATATGATCACTCTGGCTTGGCAGCCCTTTCAACGTTGTCTTTCCTCTCTTCATGTAGCTCTTAACATCTTTTTTTCATTAGTAGCCTATATTATGCAGGGTTCACACCAGGAGCAAACCACTGAGGATGAGTTTCAAAGGCAGGTGTTCACATCCACTATTCCTCATGAATTTGACTGTATAATAGATGTGATTTGAGACTAATTAAAGGTGAAGAGAGCACTGCATATTTCTTTCTGTTAAATGCTATAAACCCAGCTGCGGTATTTTGTGATATTTGCTCCATCAGCAGAAAGCAAAGGGAAGTTTGTCTGAGGACTCTAGACCTGCAGGAACTTTATGACACCGGGTAAACAATGGGATGATGACATCGTTGTAACAGTAAATGCTACAGTACTGTTGCAGTTTGTCAGCCGGCAAAGCAGCTGATTAATGAGCCCCAATGCAGGGGAAGCCTACTGGCCCGAGCAGGTGGCGAGTCTCTTAAAGAGCAGACAGCCTTGTGTGCTTCTCCGGCTGCAGGCGTGCTGAATCCCCCTGGGTGTGACAGGCAGGAGGACTGTGGGTGCAGCCTCTCTTCTCTTTGACAGCCCTGAACAGGCGGAAGGAGCCGGTAGGGACTGTCGGAGCTGTGCCATCCTCCACCACCGCAGCTGCAGTCTGTAGGAGATCCGCTTCATCAGATCACCATCAACGCTGCCCTCGTCTAGCTTCACACGTCCTCGCGCTTTCTTCAGGGGCCAAGCGAACACAAAGCAGTACCCAATCTAATATCACGTCAGATCATATTTCAGCTGTTGTTTGTCTTCGAGATAAGAGTATGGAAATGGGTAAGGGAGCGAAGGAGAGTCCAGCAGGGGGCGCTGTGGAGGGCCCTCCTAAATGAAAAGGTGATGGATCAATAAAGGGCTGCAGATGTGAAGTCTCTTATCAGCACGGCGATGAGAAACGGTGGTGATAGAGCAGTGGTGTGGTGGTGATGGAGCAGTGGTGTGGTGCTGAAAGAGCAGCGTTTCCGCTGGTAAGGTTTTGCTGTGGCGCACCGCCACGGCAAGATCCTTGCCGCCACACCAAACATTTGATACAAAAAACAATAATACAAATTAGGCTATACTGTATATATAAAAGTCTTAAATTAAACATCTTAAACTTTCTAAATATTTCTGCCTAAATGCGCTTTCAAAACCACTGTCATGCCAACATTAGGACTATTTATTTTCAATAAGACTAAGAGCCTATAGGCCGCGCGTTCTGTGCCGGTCCATGCTGCTCCTTTCTGAGGTGATCGGAAGACTCGACGCGTGAAGGGATTTTTTCTTCAGTGAGCGGCATGAGGTTACAACGAAAGATAGGTAGGCTATTGCTGCTCAAATATTACCATAGTGTTAACCAGTGTTTGAATTGGGCCAAACACTGGTGCTGGCACCTAAGCCTACTCCTCAAAATGCCTAGCCTACTGTCTAAAATAAATTTATGTTAGTAATCTAAGTGCCGTTATAGCTACAGTTAGAAGTACCAACAGCTCCTGCCCATCTCAAGCACGTTGGTAAAGCCTTTGGTTTTATAATTCCCTGATGACAACTAGCGGATCCTATAACCATATATATCAATACAATTTTCCAGATAGACATACGACGATTTTTGAAGAGGAAAAGAGAGGAGAATGATGAGACCAGTCAGGTAGGCTAGGTTATTGCCGGCTAGCCATGATTCACATCGGGGGGGAACAAGGAACAAGGCACGCTACCTGTAGGCTAACAGTTTTGCCCGCTTCCCAGGGACCAGTAAACTCTGTTTGGACAAGAGGAATGCCTCACGCAGTCGTCTGATCGGACAAGTAAAAAATGAATATGATAAATTGGCCTTTTGTTGCTAACGTTGCGTAACGTTATCTGAAAATACAGTTTGAGCCGAAGCGGAGCCTGCTCCATTTGAGCTACGCGCTGCTGTCTGTCTGTCCGTCAGTCAGCCCAAGCGAGCGTTGTCAAGGAGACATACACCAAAAGCGCGAGTAGGTTTTGCAACTTTCGTGCGAGTCAGTCAGGTGCAGCGCTGCCTGATTGTGCGACCGTCTTTTTGGCTGGCTGAACTAACACTAGCTTGCATTAATGTTCCTCCAGCCACCTCAAAAGTGCCAATCAAAATAACAGAAAAAGCAACAAATTATTAAGGCATGTTTAAAGACTAGCTTACCTTCAAAAAAATCTACAGCTGCTGTTATAATGGTAACCTACAATACATCTGATTAAAATATGTCTATATACCATATTATTTATTAAGTGCCTGTGTGAGTTTACTGTTTTATCCCGTCCAGTTACATGTCATTAATTACATTTTAAGCTCTAGGACTTTACCAGCCTTACGAGATAAGTAGGCCATCTTTATAGGCCTACTCTTCAGTTCATTTTTTTAGGCAGAGGCAGGGCTTGTGGTAGGAGAGGACAGGACTGTGGCACAGGCACAGAGTGGAGGCACAGGTTAGAGAGAAGAGGAGAGAGAGGTTGTTGAGAGGAGCGCAAGAGAGGAGAGAGGAGAAGGAAGGGGACAGGAGAGAGGAACAAGGGAGGAAGAAGGGCGGTCTCCGATCCCCCGCTTTGGTTTTGAAATCACTCTTTTTTTCCACACACCAAGAGATCAGTTCCAGAGGAAACACTGGATAGAGCAGTGGCGAGTTTGGGGATTCAGCGGCCCTTGAGCCTTATCGCTTCTCCTTACTGCATGATCCTTTTTCCACCACAGGGGCTTAGTGCACCCAGGCATGGCCCCGAAACAGGCATGGCTAGTAAATAATGCACAACCTCTTTCCCCTCTATACAGTATGATCTGAACAATGCTGCCCTATGCAGAAAACCTTTTAGAGCAGTCCAGCTTCGGTGTGTTTTTGTGATAGGTCCGGCCCCCACAGCCACACCCACAGTTCCTCTTTGATAGAGATGTTCCCAACGCCCTCTGACTGCATTCAGGAAAAAATACCACAGTCAATGTTTTGTGGGTTATATGGAGGCAGGTGCAGCAGCACGAACTTTTAACACCGAATAAATTAGGTTCACGAGCCCCCATCTTGCAACACATACAATAGGAATACATAGGAATAAAAAATAAAAAAAGCAAACATATGCTCATGACCTCTTTATATTGATAACTACAGTTACAGTAGTGGCTTTGTGGGATACTGCTCTTTGGCAGGCATCATATATTGCAGCATATTTATAAAAAAAAAAGGAGAGAGTATTTTTTTCTCCCTCTGATAAAAATCAGTAGGATTGCTGCCACAGACTCCCAAACAGTGTAGAGATTGGTTTCATATGAGGAATTACGGCTTATGTCTCCTGAGAATTGTGGGAGGAGGCAATCTAATATCTGTATCTTTATGGATCCTGTCTCAATGGTGCAAAGTAATTACAAGCACTCCTACCCATGGCTACAGGTACTGTAGACCCAGCTTCCTGTAGATTTTCCTCAACAAGCATCGTGTTCATCTTTAGAGGTAGAAGAAAGAGACCAATCCTTAGACCTGGTTTAGATGGCACAAAATTACTATCTTTACCAAAACATATAGTACATAACTACCTATCAGATTATTCTCAGTCTTGTAGCTTTTTTCTGGTTTGGGTTGGACAGTGCACAGCGTATACTGTATCCTGTTTGAGTTGGACAGTGCACAGCGTATACTGTATCCTGTTTGGGTTGGACAGTGCACAGCGTATACTGTATCCTGTTTGGGTTGGACAGTGCACAGCGTATACTGTATCCTGTTTGAGTTGGACAGTGCACAGCGTATACTGTATCCTGTTTGAGTTGGACAGTGCACAGCGTATACTGTATCCTGTTTGGGTTGGACAGTGCACAGCGTATACTGTATCCTGTTTGGGTTGGACAGTGCACAGCGTATACTGTATCCTGTTTGAGTTGGACAGTGCACAGCGTATACTGTATCCTGTTTGAGTTGGACAGTGCACAGCGTATACTGTATCCTGTTTGGGTTGGACAGTGCACAGCGTATACTGTATCCTGTTTGGTGTCATTACAGGTATGAGTATCTGTCTTCCTCAGTATCTGAGCTGTGAGGGCTTCATTTACATGATAATTAGCAGAGGGACCATAACTACTGTCGACAACACGAAGAAGGCTTGAGCTGTGAGCATTCACTGTGAGCTCTCTCAAAGTCCCAGAGCAGGCATCTGTTCCAGAGGCATATTTCCATTCCAAGACCAATTGCATCCTTTCACAGGGCCAAGGGGCTGTGCATATGTCTTGGGACAAGGACATTCATGACGGAATGACTCTGTAACTGTATCAAAGTAAACATCTGTGTTATAGGATACTTCTTCTACTCAAATCAGTTGTGTCTATCGCATATACTGTAGATAATTTAGGATTTGAAAAGCATTCATATACATCCAGCATGTATTGCATCACTTACTGTACTGTAGTTGCAGCTCTCTCCCACTCCCTTTCCCTCCCACTCTCTCTCTCTCTCTCTCTCTCTCTTTTCTCGCAATAGGGTTCTGTCTCTGCGTGTCTCATCTATTCATAAGCCATGCCATCTGGTTTGAAGATGTGTTATCTCTACACATGAGAGAGAGCTGTATCGCTCTCTCACTGGTTTTCCAACTGTGCTCTATGACACACCCCACTCACACCATCACCTCAGTCTGACTGTCTCCAAGCAGCATGACACACTCAAAAACCCCATCCAAGGCTTCTCATTAGAACACTGTATTAATCTGCTCTTTCTTGCAGGCTACAGGGAAATTAATTACACTGTGGTGTCGTTATTGAACAATTCTTATCCAAAAACATTGATTAGACGCCATTTTTGTTCACCTTAGAAAAAAACAGTTTAACCCTGAGTGGCAGAGACAACCAACTACCTGAGCAAAGAGAGTTACTACTTTGTAGCAAAAGAGCAAAGGATCAATAGTTCAGAGGATCAATATTGATCATTGACTGCTAATCTACAGTGTGCCTCAGCTTGAATACTGCTGTGATCACAGCAGATCATGACTGAATGGGACTCATGGTGGAAGAAGGTGAATGGCGGAATCCATCACTACCCAAAGGCTGGAATATTCTCAATGAAATATTGACTTGTCCTTCCACCTCACTTCAAACTAAATAAGAGCACATGCTGTATGGTATTAGTAACTGTGTATAACATGCATTAAATTTCCCACCATCCTCGCAAAATACCTATTTTTATAATGATGTGTATATAGCTACAGTGCGAGAACTTTGAGCATAAGTCTGTATGGAAAAGTAAACAAAAATGTCTATCCTGTGAAGTCGAGCCATCATTTTGCAGAGAAAGGGAACTGCAATAACTCTTGGAGGAAAACCCATCTAGCACAGGAAACGAGTTCTGTCTGAACACTCAGCATGCTTCAGACACACTGATCTCAGGCCTGGTGAGAGAGTATTTAGTCAACCTTCTTCCTCCACCGCTTTCCAAATCCCAGCGAAGCATGAATATCCACTCCAAGAGCCCAAGCACAGGCCCAGTGGCAATTCCCCTCTGTCCTCCTGTGTGATGACTTCCATTTGCTCTGTTAGTATGGGGCAGTTTTTTCTGTAACCACTAATGTTTTATTAATTTGTGAAATAGCCCATCGCTTCACCATCTACTCTTTACCTTTTAATGTCACTCCTGTTACTGAATGGTATTTACCCACTTTCAGATGATCCCAGCTGGTATCCAATATACAGTACAGGTGCTCACCTCCTCATTAGTTCATAGTGATTTACATCAAAGGTGACACTGTCTAAATTAAATGGCATACAGTTTGTAACATTAATGGATAGTGCTCAGTTTTTAAATGGAGAAAGTAAATCTGAGCGATTCCAGGATGGAGATCACTACATAATCAGAAAGCTAGTTGACTCGGATTATACTTGCAAAATCAAATCCTAAAGCAGAGACATACAAACCTAAGAAGCACTTTCTGCGAATGTTTGTGACTGTGGCAGGCATTTAGCTACATCCTGTCTGTTGGTTGTATATATTCTCCTTTTGTGTCATTAATGTGAAGTACTATCATTCTACAGTATATTAAAATCAATCACATGATATGATTCTAAGTAAGTGATTTTGTGAGATTTCAGTTGTCAATACTATTCCCTTTCAGATAGAGTCAATCACACTAATTTTGTCTGTTTTTGTTTTTTGCAGTCGGCGAACTCTACTTTATGGTCCTCTGTCTTCAGTCAGTACCTGGATTGGATGGTTGCCCAGTGCCATGCACATGCCCCAGTGAGCCTCTGCCCAGCCTGGCCTGCCAACAGCAGGGCCTGTACTCCATCCCCACAGAGATCCCCAACCACAGCCAACGCATCTTCCTCCAGAACAACCGGCTGACCATCGTCCGCTCCACCAGCTTCAGCCCCTGCAGGAACATCACCGTGCTGTGGCTCTACTCAAACAACATCAGCCACATTGAGGCCGGGGCCTTCTACGGCCTGGAGAGACTAGAGGAGCTCGACATTGGGGACAACGACTTGCGGATCATCAGCCCCACAGCCTTCCGGGGCCTGTCCAGACTGCACACCCTGCACCTGCACAGGTGTGGTTTGTCAGAGCTCCCGGTGGGGGTTTTCAAGGGGCTCTTTGCCCTCCAGCACCTCTATCTCCAGGATAACAACTTACTGACCCTCCACGACAACACATTTATGGACCTGGCCAACTTGACATACTTGTTCCTCCACAACAACAAGATAAAGACTGTGACAGACCATATGCTGAGAGGCTTGGCGAGCTTGGACCGATTGCTACTTCATCAGAATAAAGTGACCTTTATCCAGCGCATGGCTTTTCATGACCTGCGCAAGCTCACCACTTTGTATCTGTTCTTCAACAACTTAACAGAGCTCACAGGGGAAACCATGGAGCCACTTGTGTCTCTCCAATACCTGCGTCTGAACGGGAACCAGTGGATCTGTGACTGCCGGGCCAGAGCGTTGTGGGACTGGTTCAAGGGCTTTAAAGGGTCCAGCTCAGAGCTTGAATGCTATGTTCCTGCCAGACTGGCTGGGAAAGACCTCAAGAGGGTAAAGAGCCCCGATTTAGAAGGATGCCATGATAGCTCTCATCATAGCTGGATTAGTGTATTTACCCCCAAGACACGTTCTGGTAAATTCCCCAGCACCGAGAGTCCACTGAGTGCTGGTGTTCCCAGATGCTGCCTCTCCGACAATGACAAGTCCTCCATTATTTCCAGTAAGGGTCTCCCTGACCACAGACAAATCACCAACAATCCTCTAAAAGAGAAAGAGAACATTTCCAAAACGAAGATTGTGGAAGCTGACCATGGGAAGAATGGTAGTCAGAACAAAAAGAGTCTAAATGATGGTCCAAACAACTTGGACCAAACTCTAGACCCTTCCAGCAATCCCTTGGAGAAGAAGAGGTGTACAAAGAACAACAGGTCAGACCCTCAATGTGTCAAAGACCACGGATCTACCATGCGAGCGTTAAAGATTATTTTTCTACCCATGCTTTTGCTATCTGCCATCCTTTGACTTCTGTTACACCAATAATACACATCGATAACTTCAGCCAGTGTGACTCATAACATGCACAGACCATGTGTGAGAAACCAACATGCAGAAAGCCCTCATAAGTATCATGTACTGGACAGGAGAAGAGATACGCTAGACAGATCTGGAAAGAAAACAGGAAGCTTGGATACACAAATCAAGAAATTGAGGCCTTTTCCCAGTATGTCACTTTCATTGTATATACTTCATTCATATACTTCATTGATATGTGCCCAGATTCTGTTTGTTCCACTGGGAGGTCTTCTTCGATCTAAGCTCTCTGACAATGGTGGTGACTGGTTATCAAAAATACATTGTAACAGGACTGAGCAACACATGCTGTTTTGAGGTTTCCTTCATGACAACCCCAAAGATGTGACAGATTGATTTCCTTCATCTATTTTTATTAAACATATTTTGTGCAGCCTTGATTTAATGCAATTTTTATGTTTAATGTGAAGAAGTAAGAAATATTTTGTGTTTTGTTTTCTAGTATGTTGTTATTTATGGGTAGCATTCATAAGAGTGCTGTCTATTTGTTCACTGATGTTGCTGTATATTATAAATATGCATTTTATTTTACTTGTGAGAAGTATAGCTATATTACAAATAAAGTATTGTCTTTCTTAGTGTGTTTGTCCCTTTGTGGCATTCCAAATAAGAAAAGGAAATATTGAATGAAAGTAAAACTCAATAAAACGTTTTTGCTGTGGTATTTCCATGTTAATCATGGCAAAGGACAGGATGCAATGCTAGTATGTGCTGGGTTTACAGCATTGATGTTCTATTTGTATGAAGGCGATGTGTAAGATCATAATCTTTTACCGTAGCTGGATGGTCTGGCTGGTCATCAGAACGGCGTATCTGGCTATAGAGAAGTGAGAGGACATGCTGTATGATAACGCCACTACTTGCTCACCCACTATTTGAAGCAGTGGGTAGTGAACCTGGCTCCAGAGCATGGGGTTGTGGGTCCAAAACCTACCCCACCAATGCTATTATCTCGTTATCAAAGCTGAGTTCATGAGTATACTGCAGTATAATCCAAAATGTACAAATTCATATATCAATGTGGTTGTTGATGTACTGACTTGTACTGTAGATCCCTGGTCAATCAGAAGAATATTGGCAGACTATTTAGTGTCATAAGCATAATATGCTATATATGAGTATCTGATCAAGACCAAATATCCAATGAACCCTACTGCTTTTATA
Organism: Borostomias antarcticus; assembly: GCF_949987555.1. Taxonomy (NCBI): domain Eukaryota; kingdom Metazoa; phylum Chordata; class Actinopteri; order Stomiiformes; family Stomiidae; genus Borostomias; species Borostomias antarcticus. The sequence goes on along the minus strand of NC_140235.1, from coordinate 33,542,417 downwards.
GCATCACAGCTTTGGAATATCACTAAGCAATTTCAACTTCAATCAATCAATCAATCAAAGCTTTATTTGGATAGCGCATTTCATACCCAGAGGCAACACAATGCGCTTTACAGAGAACAAGGGAGGTGGGCATACGACCCACCTCTACATATTCCAGAGGGAAGCAAAAAACAGTAATCACCCGGGGGCCAGATAAGTGAGCTGTAAAAATTCTTCCCTGACCCCTCTCAACAAGGCGATCGAGCAAGCTCCAGGGGTATTTTTGTATAAAGCAATACATTACATTAAATTACATTTCAGAGTAAGAGAGGCTAAAAAAGCATCATAGGAGAGAGGACATCCTACGGACATGCTGCGACATCCACAGCAGACACGGGGGTATCTATCGGACTCCGGGAGGTCTGCTGGTGACAGTGAGGCATCCACTGGACCTGGTTAGAAGATAGGAGGGAGAGAGAGAGGCACTAGGGAGAGGGAAGGCAGAACAGGGTTAGTAGCACATAGAGTCATACAAACCACACAGATATTTAAAACAGGCAGCAAGCTCCTGGAATATATTTGTCTAATGGCTAAGAACATTTATAGAGCAATAAATTACATTAAATTAAATTTTCAGAGCAAGAACGGCTAAGAGCATCAGGTCCAGGACTAAGCCGGATGTGGACTGATGTGTGTCTGTGTGTACGTGTGTGTGTGTGTGTGTGTACTAAATACTACGACATCAACAGCTGACACTGAGGTATCTATCGGACTCAGGGTGGTCTGCGGGCGACAGTAGGGCAACTTGATTTAACAAAATCTGTATTCCATAAGATATTTCTAAAATGTGAATGATTCAGGGACACAAACATGCCTCTAATCAATACCGTTTGACCCTGGGGCCAAAATCACAAGACTGATCAAAAGTCTTATTTTATTGACAATTCTCTGAAAAGCCCAGTTCACTATTTGCTAGACTAGTTCCAAATTCCTGATAAGTCACAGCAATTCACTCCTTAAGCACTCTCACTCTAAGGTTCAACGTTTGGTCCGAGTCACTGCTATCATTTTGTACATGTTTACATCTATTAATCATCTAGAACAGTTTGTGGCCAAACAATGAATTACTCTTGTTATGGACAAAGTGTGTGACACGTTAAAGGTGAAATGGTGTGAATCATTTCCTGAGAAGGATGTAGAGACAAGGCATATGTACATAGGCCTACACATGTTAGCGAGCACACCATAAACAGCCTTGGCCAGAGGGCAGAAAGCCCACGCATTGGATGGACCAAACCTGTGGCTGCATATTGCTGCCCGCAAAACATAATGGGTCTCATTCATGAAACGTTAGTAATGGTGCGTTCGTTTGTGGTCGGAGGTGGCAAGTCGCAAGTGGCAAAATACCTACCTCCCACCTGTGTGCATTCGAGCTATATACCATTATATCACAGTTACCTAGTTATATCTAGTGCATTCCAGCAACTGGGGGCTGAGAAACATATCCGAATTTGCGACGAGGAAGTGCGAGTTCATGCGGTGTTTTATTTAATCATTCCTAGTAGCAAGTCGCAATTTGCCACCTCCCAGTTATAAACGAACGCACCATAAATCTGTGTGTAGATTTGCACATAAAAAGCCACGCTACTAAAATCCCACACCGGATTCATCAACGCTGTGGGAAACTCGTGGGCACGTTTAGTCGTAAATTGACAGCGCGCTCCCGCTACCCAGCAATTTGCATAAATCCCCGCCCATGAATAGACAATGATGACCATGAATAGACAATGATGACCATATAAGGACCATGAATAAACAATGATCACCATACAGTATAAGGACCATGAATAGACAGTGATCACCATATAAGGACGCACTTTGGCACCTATCAGCCTGCAGAGAGCTGACATGGCATGTGGTTATTTACTTACAACACTGGCAGAACACTGAACAACTGTAGAAAAGGACAAATGGGTAAATGGGTCGGCCACTTCCAAAATCAGAATATGCTGTTTCTCTTTCATTTGGATATTTAAGTGTAGCCTTTCAAGAGATGACACATGCTCTTGATGAAATTACCTTGTGCGTTCATATTCCAAATGATGACTCACCTTACAAAGAACAAATGGCATTTTTCAAATGAATTAAACTAAAAACAGGATTTAGGATAAAAGAAATATATAAAACAAGGATAAAAACTATTAGTTTTGCAAATAACATCAGATGTCTAATCAAACACCTTAGCTCTATAATTTGCTGGCTTGTCCGAATAGCCGCTGCATTGGCAGCTCCTGAGCCGGTTCTGGAGGCAGTGCAGGTCCAGGTGCATCAGGGACTGAGCCGGTTCTGGAGGCAGTGCAGGTCCAGGTGCATCAGGGACTGAGCCGGTTCTGGAGGCAGTGCAGGTCCAGGTGCATCAGGGACTGAGCCGGTTCTGGAGGCAGGGCAGGTCCAGGTGCATCGGGGACCTCGGGGAGAGGAAGTCCCCATTTCATGGTGATGTTGTGCATGACACAGCAGGCCAATATTATTTTGCACTTTCTCGAGTGCATAGAGATTACTTAACATGCAGAAATACATGCATCAAGTTGATTTTAACATATATATTTTAATTATGAAGTAATAATGCTAATAATTATCAATTAATTTAGCTTAGTGTTATATTTCTAATCATTTGTCATGTTTAAATTATGTGTTTATATTTAAGACATCTACATATTGTGAACTTAACAGAGCACAATACAAATTAAGATTTATAATAATGGCAAACACTATTGATGCACATTTGGGTATTTACATTTTTTTACATTTTATATCAGCTATGTATATACTGGAAGAGATCCACACAGGTACAAAAGTAACCGTTATATGGGACCGATCCAATATTGGTATCGGCCTCCGATACTGACGTTTTTCAGGATCGGATATTGCCCTTCACGTCGCCGATCCACCAACCGATCCAAAATCCATGTGATCAGTCTCTAAATGTTCATTATACATTATAAATATTTAATAAGGCAATTTTAAGGCCGTAGTCAAAACACCCCCGTCGACGAATCGCTAGCACCCCCCCCCCCCCACCCCGACAAATCGCTAGCACCCCCCGCCCCGCTCAACAAAATGAAATCAGGCAGCTGGGTCAGACCACAGGGCAGTTTTTTCGTCCCAGCACGTCCCTGTGTTACAGTATATGGTGCTCTTCTGTTAATACTCGTGAGGGCATTTAACTTAACAACAAGACAGACTCACAGAGCCTGTGGTGCTGTCCCAGGACTGCCCCTGGCCACACCTGTCCCTGTCCTAGGGCCTCTTCCTGTCCAGCTCACCTGCTTCTTGCTCAGTTCAAACAAGAACTGGGAGGCTGGCTGCTGAGAGCATGGGAGGGAGGGGTGGAGAGAGGGAGGGAGAGAGAGAGCGAGAGTGAGTGACTCTCATTGGCTGACATGCACACTCCTACCGGACCATGTGATTTCTGACACACACACACACACCTTTAGAGGAAGAGGGCAACATGTCTACCACCCTTCACCCTCAGTAATTAAATAGATTTTGCAAGACACTATATTAGTAGTCCACATCATGAGTACCTATTATGCAAAATTTTGATTTGTATTCGAGGGAAAACGTAATACACAATTCTTCAATTCTTTACCCGTTTGACGGTATGAGCCACCATTTCACCAGTTAAGAGTAACATGAAATCATATCCCAAAACCACCACAAAGCCAAGATGGCTGCTGTAACGAATCTTGCTAGCTAGCCTAGCTCAGTTGTTGGGGGTTCTATGTGTTAACGTTAACTTAGGAAAACATGAATGCCTAAGAAGGAATACCTACTAACGGTGTCGTGGGTTAATGCGAAATCAATGAGTAAGCTAATTATCACATTTTATTCCAAGTGATGAAACGGTATGAATGTGGTGTCCAGGTGCATCTAAAAATAGCAAACCCCCTGATTCATTATGTGTCCTGTGCTGGACATTCTCTTAATTTTGTAAACAGCATTGACAACTGTAAAGAAGTGGGTGATTTCTTTGACCTACTTCAGTCACTATATGCGTTTTGTGCAGCATCCCCTCACCGATGGAACCGGATATTTAACAATAAGGATGTGAACATCAGCAGGACTCTAAAACCACTGTCCAGTACTAGATGGAGTTGTAGGGCAGACTCTACCAAAGCATTGAGAGAAAACTATAGTGCAATAAGACAGGACTTGGGAAGGTTTGCAGCAGATAAGGATGAGAAAGATGAGGCCAGGCGCGAGGCTGCTGGGCTCGGTCGTACTCTCAACAAATTGTAGACTGCAATAATGTCGAATCTATGGAATACTGTGCTAAGTAGGTTCAAAGCCACAAGTGACAGGTTGCAAAAGCCTGATGTAATCTTAGCTACTACACAGCGACTGTTGGAATCTTTGCATACGTTTGTGGCATCACACAGAGATCAGTTTTCTACCTTTGAAAATGCTTCTGGGATGTGAAAAGCTTGAGACCCTCCTATCACCATGAGACACAGCGGGTGAGAAAAAGAAAAGCCTTTGCAGATGAGTCAACAGGGGATGGGGAGTCAATGATTCAAGGTGGAAACCTACAATGTGATCATTGACAGGTTGCTGTCCTGTCAGCTCAGCGCATTAATGCATACAGGGACCTGAATGGACTATTTGGCGTTTTGTTTGATTCCAACATGGACCGTGATTCTGTGCGTAGACGCGCTGCTGCGCTCTCCTCCACAGGTCCAGATGTCCTGGAGATGAACTCATTCACTTCAAGGATTTTGTGCGGGAGGAGACAACCAGTTCACCAGAGGAGATGCTGCTAATTCTCAGAAGGAATGGACTACAGACGACTTCCCATGTGTGTTTGTTGCACTGAGGCTCTTCCTTTACCTGCCAGTTACCAACTGCGAGGGCGAGAGATCCTTCTCCCAACTCAGACGAGTGGAGAATGAACTCAGAACCATTATGGGACAGAAGTGTCTGTCTGCATTCTCATTGCTGGCTATTGAATCCCAATTGGTCAAAGAAATGGACTTAGTGGACGACTTTGCCTGCGCAAAATCAAGAAAGAAGTTCTGCTATAGGTAAGGCTTATTTACGATTATTTCTGGGCTAATATGAGGCTGTGGTTGATTTGGGCCTATGTGATGCACAGGGCTACATCTGATACAGCACCATGAAGGTGAGCAGAGCTGCAAAGAGAGAGGCGCTGTTTATTTCAGTAATACCAGTAGTACATTTCATTGCTGATGCTGACAGAAAATATGTTCTTATGTTCTTATTCTTATATGCCTGCAATAGTCGTTATTGGGCTTAGTTGGTATTGAGCTTATTTTGTTGTAGTATATGTACATCTGGTTCAGTGTAAAGGCTAGTATGGCATTTGTAGGCCCACGTTGTAAATCATTGTAAATCAATGTTTTTTGTAACCATAGTACATTTCACATTTTCACCTGTGGTGGTGGTGGGGGGGACATCAAGTCTGGTCACCCTAGGGCACCCTAGGGGGTTAAACTGGGCATGGTCCCCATACAGTACTGTATGGAGTGAGTAGCCTAGTTGTAGCATTAGGCCTGATATATAAAATGATACTTAGTGGGAGCACATTTCATAACGTTAGATGATATTTCTCTATTGAAATATACCAGGCCTAACATTACCCCTGAATAGACTCATTCTAATTAGCACTTGCCTATCAAAACATGCTCCAGATGCTCCTTCTGAAGAAAGTTATGGTTTGAAGTGTGAGTGTCTTTCTCGCTCAAGCGCTTGTCGCGAGCTGGGTGACCGTCTCTTTTTTGCACTGGTTGCTGGTGAGTCGCGAGCAACTGTTTCGCGCTAGTTGCAGCAAAGTAGGCCCAGGCATATAATATGTTCCGCCAGTGGGGAGTTGTTCCACTACAAAGCTCAACTAGCCTAATTTAATTACAATTACAGTAGGCAGTGCAGCTGGGCCTGAGCTATCCAGTAAACCACAGAATGTGCGGATTAAAAATGAGCAGAAGCCTATTCTGGCACACATTGTACTTCCCAGCTGTCATTTCAATGTTGATTCACGGGTGATTCAACGTCATGTGACTATGTGAATCAACGTTGGATTAGGTTTTGATTTTGAAAGGTGAATTAACGTTGATATCACAACGTTGTTCCAACATCTTACTCTTCAACATGGGTGAATTAAGGTCTTACAATCACTGGTGAATATGTGTTGAATTTTAAAGGTGAATCAACTTTGAAATCCCAACTTTGTTTCAACGGCTTACTTTTCAACATGGGTAAATTAAGGTCTTTGAGTCAACTTTGCATCACTGTTGAAACTGCAACTTTGTTTCAACTTCTTACTTTTCAATCATGTAGCCACAGAGAACAAAGGCGTGAACTTTTTACAATTTTATTTTACATTAGAATCAAGATGCACATGTAGGCCTACAGCAGCAGTGAATGGGATTGCAACACTGACAACTGTGCAAATAGCAACAACATCAATCCAACAATAATGTGAAAAATAAGTGTTTGTGGCACTGGCATGCACACACACAAACACATTTTGTGACATACTTCTATACAGCAATGCTATAGAAAAAGGCATTCACAGTCAATCTGCCGGCTGGTAACTGTCACAACGGGCTTGAAAAAGTGCAATTGCGGACAACGGTGTGGAGCAAAAATCAGAGGGCTTTAATAACAAAAATCAGAAGTCAAAATAACAATCCAGCTCAAAGAGCAAAGAGAAACAAAAACTTCACCAGTACAACTCCCGGCAGCATAATTCAAGATCCAGCACAGAATATCAGATCACTGGGGTTTAAATAGGCCACACACCCAAACTGACACAGGTGTGGTAAATCACAGGTAATGATCAGTCAATTGTCCGAGACCGGAGGCCTCGGCGCCCTCTGTTGGCTCCTGTGGGTATGGCCGGCACTCCAGTCCTGACAGTACCCCCCCCTCTACGGCCACCTCCAGGTGGCCCCGGCAGGCGTGGATTCTCCCGGTGGAAGTCACGGATGAGGGTCGGGCACAGCACCCAGCGAGAGGGAACCCAGGATCGCTCCTCCGGGCCGTAGCCCTCCCAATCAACCAGATATTGAAGACCGCGACCCACCCGGCGAGAATCCAGCAGCCGACGAACCGTGTACACAGGGCCACCTGCAACAATACGAGGAGGAGGAGGGAGTGGGACGGGGCGAGATAAGGGAGAGCTTGAGAAAGGCTTCAACAGGGACACATGAAAAACAGGATTCACCCGAAGAGACCTAGGCAAGCGCAGTTTATATGCCACGGGATTGACCCTCCCTACCACCACGAACGGCCCAATGAACCGGGGTGTGAACTTGGTCTTCGTGCGCAGGGGTAGATTCCTGGTGGAAAGCCACACCTTCTGCCCAGGATGAAACGTGGGCGTGGGTCGCCTACGACGGTTGGCCTGGGAGCGGTGGCGGTCAGACGTGCGGATAAGAGCAGAGCGGGCCTTGTCCCATGCCCGACGGCATCTGGCCATTGACGCATCAGCTGACGGCACCGCTGACTCAGCCTGCTGACAGGGAAAAAATGGGGGAACGTACCCCAACTGGGCTTCAAATGGTGACATACCAGTGGACGAGCTTCTCAATTGGTTGTGGGTTATCTCCGCCCACACCAGCCTCTGGCTCCAGGACTCTGGGTTGGAGGAGACCATGCAACGCAGGTAGGTCTCCAGCTCTTGATTTACCCGCTCAGTCTGGCCATTGCTTTGCGGGTGATGACCTGAGGACAGACTAACTGCAGTCTCAAACAGGGACCAAAAAGCTTTCCAGTACTTGGACGCGAACTGTGGACCTCTGTCCGATACTATGTCACTGGGTACACCATGATACCTGACCACTTCACGGACTACTAGGTCCGCAGTCTCCTTTGCCGAGGGCAGCTTGGGCAGTGGAACAAAATGTGCTGCTTTAGAAAAACGGTCCACAATGACAAAAATAACAGTGTTACCTGCCGATGGCGGTAGGCCAGTAATGAAGTCCATAGAGATGTGTGACCATGGTCTATGTGGCACTGGTAGTGGAAGCAAATGTCCAGCAGGAGCCTGATTACTCGCCTTCTGAGCAGCACAGATGGTACAGGCGTGGACGTACTCCTCCACATCAGCCCTCAGGCGTGGCCACCAGAAGCGACGGCTGATGAGCTCGGCTGTCCGGGCAGTTCCGGGATGACCTGCCACAGGTGAGTCATGGCCCCACCGCAGGACGTCAGGACGGACCTCGAGAGGAACATACAGGCAGTTGGGGGGGCCCCCTCCCGGACCGGGCTCCACCTGTTGGGCCCGCTGGACTGTCTCCTCCAAGGCAAGAATGACCTGGCCCACAATGCACCTGGGGGGTATGATGCTCTCAGGCAAAGAGTCAGTGACATCCGTGTCAAATTGACGTGATAATGCATCAGCTTTCACGTTCTTGCTTCCTGGTCGGAAAGTCACAATGAAATTGAAACGGGAAAAGAACAGGGCCCACCTGGCTTGTCTTGGATTCAGGCGCCGAGCCTCCCGGAGGTATTGGAGGTTCTTGTGGTCGGTGATGACTTGGAACGGATGGTACGCGCCCTCCAGCCAATGTCTCCATTCCTCCAAGGCCTGTTTGATGGCTAGTAGTTCTCAGTCTCCAGCGTCGTAGTTCCTCTCCGTGGGGCTGAGTTTACGAGAAAAGAAAGCACATGGATGAGTCTTCTTGTCGGCCTCAGCTCTTTGGGAGAGGACAGCTCCTACCCCAGTGTTGGAGGCATCCACCTCAACGACAAAGGGGAGGGTAGGATCTGGGTGAGCGAGAATGGGAGCTGTGGTGAATCGGGCCTTGAGGTCCTCAAACGCCCTCTGGGTCTCAGAAGTCCATTTCACTCTGGCAGGGGCTCCACGGGTCAATGCAGTGAGGGGTGCTGCAACAGAACTGAAGTTTCTGATAAAACGTCTGAAAAAGTTAGAAAACCCCAGGAAACTCTGTACCTGTCTCAATGTCGACGGGACCGGCCAGTTGACCACGGCCTGAACCCGCCCAGTGTCCATCGCGACTCCAGCAGGAGAGATCACCAGTCCCAGATAAGTAGTTCTAGGCACATGGAACTCACTTCTCCTGCTTTACAAACAGCTGATGGTCAAGCAGCTTCTGGAGGACCAGCCGGACCTGTTTCTGGTGTTCTTCAAGAGACTTGGAAAAAATTAACACATCATCCAGATAGACAAACACAAACCGATTGATGTACTCCCTCAAGACATCATTTACTAGTGCTTGGAACACTGCTGGGGCATTGGACAAACCGAAAGGCATGACTGAATATTCGTAGTGTCCACTAGGGGTGCTAAAAGCAGTCTTCCATTCATCACCCTTTCTGATTCGGACTAGATGATAGGCATTGCGTAAATCCAGTCGGGTGAAAATAGTGGAACCACGGAGCAGATCATAGGCAGTGGACATTAGTGGCAAGGGGTACTTGTTCTTAATAGTTATTTTGTTCAATGCTCGATAGTCGATACATGGGCGCAAGCCCCCGTCCTTCTTAGGTACAAAAAAGAATCCTGCAGACATAGGAGAGGTGGAAGGTGTAATCAAACCGTTCTTTACTGACACGTTGATGTAGTCCTCCATGGCCTTGGTCTCAGGAACTGACAATGGGTATAGCCGGCCTCTGGGCGGCGTGGCTCCTGATAACAACTCAATAGCACAGTCATAAGGTCTATGTGGTGGTAACGCGGCAGCTTGTGACTTACTGAAGACCTCAGCCAAGTCATGATACCCAGAGGGAACCTGACTGAGGTCACAATCTGGATCAGCATTGAGAGGAAACTTAACCTTGTGTGGAGGGCTACTATACACAGAGCTGACCTGAGTGGGAGATAAATGTCCTGACCGGTTACATTCGGGACTCCACATCCTGATTCTCCCAGTGTCCCAATCGATCTGTGGGTTGTGCCTCCGTAACCAGGGATAGCCTAGGATTACGCTTTCCTGCTGGGACTCAATCAAAGAGAACTGGACCTGCTCGTTATGGTCACCAATGCACATATACAGGGGGCCTGTGATGTAGTCCACTCTACCCGACCCTAGGGGTCTACCATCAAGAGCTTGAATGTTCATGGGGTTAGGGCTTACCTGGATAGGCAGGAGAAGGCGTTTGGCCAGGCTAATGTCCATCAGGTTACCCTCGGCACCGGAGTCAACCAAGGCAGAGACCCGCGCTTTACCGGGTTGTACAGAAGTCCACGTTAGCAGTACATCCAACTGAAGGCGTCTTGTGGTTGAGGGGAACTGTGCTGCGGCGCTCACAAGGTGGTCCCCTGCCCCTCGTGAGCCAGGGCGTTTCCCTGTAGCTTAGTGCATCGATCCCGGAAATGGCCTGCGGCCCCGCAGTACAGGCAGAGCTTCTCCCGGCGCCGCCGTTCCTTCTCTGTGGGGTTTAGGCGATAGCGGTCCACCTCCATGGGCTCCTCCTGGGCCTGTGCTGAGGAAGGAGATGGCGAAGTGGACACTGTAGCCGGGCGGCCAGGATGGTGCTGTCGGCGCTCCCTTCTCCTCTCCTGGATGCGCTGGTCTAGGCAGATGGCGATGGTGATCAGACCGTCCAGTGTAGGTCCCCACTCACGACTGGCGAGCTCATCCTTCACCGCCTCAGACAGCCCAGAGTAAAACGCTGACATTAGAGCCTCGTCATTCCACTTGCTCTCGGCAGCCAACGTGCGAAACTCGATAGAAAACTCAGACACTGACCGTGACCCCTGTTTGAGGGAATTCAGGCGACGAGAAGCCTCCCGGCCGCTCACCGGATGGTTGAACACCCGGAGTAAAGACGCAGAGAATGTGTCTGCTCGGGCACAGTCTGGTGATTCGGCCTCCCATTGAGCGGTTGCCCATGAGAGCGCTCGCCCAGTCAGTAGTGAGATCATAAAAGCCACCCTCGACTTCTCGGTGGGAAATTGTCCTGGTTGCATTTCAAAAAAGAGAGAACATTGAGTCAAAAACCCTCGACATGAATCTGGGGATCCATCATACCTCTGGGGTTTATGGAGACATGCAATGGAAACGGGGTTGGCCGCCGGTGGAGCTGGGGCTGGGGTTCCAGTTGCTGGGGCTGGGGGAGAGGCCTGGAGAAAAGTCCGGATCTCATTGACGGCGCTGGTCACTTGGTTGATTGCCTCTCCCATTTCATCCATTACCGTCTTCTGTTGAGCCAGTCTTTTTCCCTGTTCGGAAACCGCACGGATTACGTCCTCCGCTGCACTCATCGTCTGGCTGGATCTTGCTGTCACAACGGGCTTGAAAAAGTGCAATTGCGGACAACGGTGTGGAGCAAAAATCAGAGGGCTTTAATAACAAAAATCAGAAGTCAAAATAACAATCCAGCTCAAAGAGCAAAGAGAAACAAAAACTTCACCAGTACAACTCCCGGCAGCATAATTCAAGATCCAGCACAGAATATCAGATCACTGGGGTTTAAATAGGCCACACACCCAAACTGACACAGGTGTGGTAAATCACAGGTAATGATCAGTCAATTGTCCGAGACCGGAGGCCTCGGCGCCCTCTGTTGGCTCCTGTGGGTATGGCCGGCACTCCAGTCCTGACAGTAACAGCTTTTAGCTTTCTTAACAACCTCTCCAGCACAATACGACCCAGGATGTAGCCTATGTTAAAACGCGAAAGCAAAACCAACTTAGCAAGCTAAACAATATATTAACCTTACAATCTACAAGTAGCGGCAAAAGTTGGACAACAAGGGAATGACTGGCACATTGCTCAGCTTGTATATAAGTACATACTAGCTACGTCCAGCTAGTGCGAGACAAACATTACACACGATGCACCGCACCAAAATTTCCAAAGAAACTACGGTGTCCATAATAGGACATCCTCGGATGTCCACGAAAGGAAATTCGAATCTCATTCTTTGTGCAAGCGCAAAATAAGGATTTGTGACCAATAAAATTAATTTATTGCAAAGATATATAAAGCAAAACCTTTGTTGGGACACTTTTTACCCATATTGTGCATTTAAGAATGAACAGAATTTCAAAGTTGATTTATAAGTATTTTATCAACCTTTTTCAACCATTGAGCATTCAATATTGTTTCAAGGTTGAAATGACGACTGACATTAATCCAACTATATTTCAAAGTTGAAGGTCAGTCGTGTGCCAGCTGGGTTATGTCAACTGGCCTAATCTGTTCATAAAACCTTGTAGCAAGGACCGCGGAACTGGTAGGGCCGGTAGGGCCTGGGCTACTTTTGAGCATCAAAAGTTCATAGAAAAAATACATAAACGAAAAAAATACTAAAAAATTAAAACTCAAATTCTAACCGCGGTGTGCATAGCCTATCAGGAAGCGATGAATGCAGTTATCTAAAAATGTATTGGCTGTACGTCATGACCTGTGTGTGACCGCCATGAACGTTCGCCTACGTAACTCATGCTAGCTAACGTTCATCATGTCTGCTTTGATCCAGCTAACAATGGCAACTCTGCCAGTTCTGCTGGTGCACCTGTTCACTCGACCCGTTCCTTGGAATCCTCGCCAGCCAGCCAGTCCTCCATCGCTCCTGAGCCTCCAGCAGCCACCAACCCTGCTCCGTCTACAAGCCTAGCAGAGGTTTACTGCTCTGCCGCTGTGCCTGTTCACTCGCCCCGTCCTCCGGACTCCTCTATAGCCACTTCCATCGCTCCCAAGCCTCCAGTAGGGCTGCTTGATTATGGCAAAAATCATAATCACGATTATTTTGATTGATATTGAGATCACGATTATTTAACACGATTATTCATTGAATTTTTTTTTTTTAATCAAAAGTTTTAACATTTTCTTAACATATCAAATTATACATTGACTTTGATAACAATTAATTTATTAAATGTTGACTGGCTTTTCTTTTTAACAATGTTCTTTGGATTAGATACATTTCTCCCATGGGAGACAAATTGTGAACCTTGACCTTGATAAATAAATAAAAGTGCCAAAACTGATAAATAAAGAAGCTTCAAAGCCCCGCCACCACCACAGAAGAAGACTACCTCGGAAAAATAATTTCACTATGACAGAACGCGTCTAAATAAGTTATTTAATGGTAGCGTCGAGGCTTCAAAACCCAGCATTTGTTAAAATAGACCCTTTTGCTTAGGTAAGTGAAGTTTCATGTTTATCTGACCTCTCCTAAATAGGCCGACACCGATTTATTTTGACGGCAAAGTGAATGGACCGGCAAAGGACTGTTGTCTGGCATGAGCGAGCGGAATGCGACAACGGGACTGAGAAGGGCTACTTTGAGGGGCAGCTACGACTGCGTAGCAAATTTTACACACCGTGTCAACTTGGTCCAAATCTGTCTCCGCGAACCCATAGTGTTTCCACACCACTGATGTGGTTTTAGCTCTCGTCCACCAGCGGCTCTCTTTCTGCTGCCATAATCTTCTTGTCGTGTTTTGTTCGAGAGGAGCATGCGTGCGCCTCACTTGACAACTCGTCTCTCTCTGAACTAAAGTGTTTGTTTTGGGGCTTTGGGGGTGGGGCAGGGGTCAAGCACAGTATAGCTCTGCAGTGTAGGGTGCACTTGATTTGTGCAAAATCGTTTTATGGCGATTATTTTGTTTTAATAATCGTTGACAGCCCAGATCTTAATCTAGATTAAAATCTGATTAATCGAGCAGCCCTACCCCTAACGTGTCCGTGACAAGGTTGGTTCAGATCACGAAGCATTCTCATTACTGTCTCTTTTAAATGGTAAATGGACTGCACTTCGACACTTCGACACATGGACAGTCGGAGCCGGGATTCAAACCGCTGACCCTTCGATCATTGAACCCGCTCTACCAACTGAGCTACAGCCGCCCCAACTCGAGGCCATATTTCTGCTTCCACAAAGTTCTGTAATCAAACAGATGTGAATAAGTCCTTCCAGCTATGATAAGGTAGCCCTTGTGAAACTGGAAATGACGGGTTCTGTACAAACAAGAAGTGTTGTTCCTATCCTTTCTGGGCGAAATGCTGTTGTGATTTCACGAAATGTGTTTTTGCCAAATGTTTGGTGAAATGGTGAAATGTGTTTTGGCGAAATGTTGTGTTTTTGCCAAATGTCATTGTGTTTTCATCAAATGTCATTGTGTTTTGCAAAATGTCGTGTTTTTCTAAATGTTGTTTTGTGAAATGTCGTGTTTTGGAACTGTGTTTTTGCAAAATGTGTTGCGAAATGTCATTGTGTTTTGCACTTCAGGGCCACCGCAATTTTGTAATGCTTAGCGGTTTTAAATGTTTAAATATGATTGATGCACTTCACATGTCTTCACATTTTAAATAAACATATTAATTCAGTTATTTTATTTTTTGCACAGGTCATCATAAGAAACTGCTTAAATAGCTTACTTGTATAAATAAGAGTTAATAATACTTTATCTTCCTTGACTTAAATCAGTCATGACAAATCTAGAATTCAAGTTTGACCATACTGTAAGATTGTCTCACAATGATACTATGACATCATATTTGAACACAATGATACTATGACAACCACATTCTAGATCATAGTTAAATTTTGCTCCATCAGTGGTCAGTGGCGTTTCGAAGTGGTTGGTGTATGCAATGAAATCCAGTGCTCCTAATTTCTCCATGGCCTCCCTGTACGTTGGGGATCTGCACCCCGATGTGACAGAGGCCATGCTGTGTGATTTGTTTAGCCCCATGGGGATGATCCATTCTATCCGGGTCTGTAGAGACAGGATCACCAGGCGCTCCTTACGGTATGCGTATGTCAACTTCCAGCAGCCAGCTGACGCCAAACGTGCTCTTGACACCTTGAGCTACGACACCGTCATGGGCCGACAGCTCCGGATCATGTGGTCTCAACCCCACCGTACCCTGAGGGGCAAGGAAGTTGGTAACATCTTCCTGAAGGGTTTGGAGAAGTCCATCGACAGCCAGGCCCTGTATGACAAATTCTCCGCCTTCGGCACCGTCCTCTCCTGTAAAGTGGAGAGTGACGAGAACGGCTCCAAGGGGTTCGGCTTTGTGCAATTTGAGGCTCTGGAGGACGCTGAGACGGCCATCAAGAGAATGAATGGCATGCTCCTCAACGACAAGAAGGTGTTTGTTGGCCCTTTCAAACCCAGCAAGGAACGAGAGGCCGAGCTGGGCGTCCGAACCAAAATGTTCACCGGCATCAATCTCTATGTAAAGAACTTGGAGGAAGGGATCGATGACGTGCAACTGAGGGAGGAGTTCTCTCTCTTTGGTACTGTAATCAGTGCCAAAGTCGTGACGGAGCGCGGCCGCAGCAAGGGCTTTGGATTTGTGTGTCTGTCCTCCCCTGAGGAGGCCTCCCGGGCCATCGCAGCGATGAACGGACGCATCCTGGCCACCAAGCCCCTGTATGTGGCCCTGGCCCGGCCCAAGAAACAGCCACGGGTGTATTTAGCAAACAGGTACATGCAGCGAATTGCCGCCATGCATACCACGCCTGACGTTGAGATCAAGCTGTCTGCACTGCCCTCTGGATCCTCCATGGCTGCCGTCCCTCGGGCGTCCGTCCAGTGTGTTTCCGCCCAGACCGTGGGCCCTCGTCCGACCTCTGACCCCCCAGCCCCTGTGCATCCTGCTGTCCACCCTCTGAGCGAGGAGTCTCGGACAACCTCCATTCTGGCTGCCACTCCACCACAGCAGCGGAAACAGATGCTGGGTGAGTGTAGTGGTCTGGTTGACTGTTCACTGTTTATTGTCTGGTTCATTGCCAGTTGTCTGCCACCTGTAAAGATTGTTCCCCCTGTTAACTTAAATTAACCATCCAATTTTCCCCTCAAGAACACAACACTGATGCTTGGTCCAGCCAACATGGGACCATTTCTGGATACCAAAAGGTAAGTAGCCCCCCTAAAAGTTTATATTTCATATACCATCTAAGTATGGTCAGTCAGGTTTATCTGGTTTTGTACACTCTTGGACCTAGAGCCAGCCTATATTAAGACCAGATAACTCTTTTATTGCCAGGCCACTGTAAAGGTTCTCAGGATCTTGTCATTTCTCAATATCCATACTCAATTTCAGACAATAGCTAAGTTTAAGAGGGAGAACATCAAGGGTCAAACTCAGGATTTTCTTACATACCATAAGCAATGAGCATATTCAATATCCAATATTGGATTAGCTTCAGCGACGTCCTTTTTCATTAAAACAGAAAACTCCACCTCTGATGGCCTCCCCATCAATGGAGGATGAGGTCAACGACCTGGCGCTGCAGCTGGAGGCCAAGCTGAGCCCCCCTCGCCTCAGGGAGAGGGGGAAGACGGGATTTTGGCCTTGTGTTGCCCCTGCGCCAACACCATCTACTGACCTGGCACTAGAGGCAGAGGGCAGGCCTCTGAGGAAGGACAGAGAGACAGGGCACTCCTGCTCCTACATCCGTGCTCCTGTGAGTGCCCTTAAGCCTGCTCCCCCTCTGATGGCCTCTCCAACAATGGAGGATGAGGTGAACGACCTGGCACTGCAGCTAGAGACCAAGCTGAGCCCCCCTCGCCTCAGGGAGAGGGGGAAGACAGGTTTTTGGTCTTGTGTGGCTCCTACATCCACTCCAACAATCAGCCAGGCACTGAAGGCAGAGGACAAACCTCTGAGGCAGGAAAGACAGACGGGGCACTCCTGCTTCTACACCCGTGCTCCTGTTGGTGCCTATAAACCCGCTCCGCCTCTGATGGCCTCCCCAACAATTGAGGAGGAGGTCAACGACCTGGCACTGCAGATGGAGGCCAAGCTCGTGTTGAGCCCCCCTCTAGTCAGAAAGCAGGTTGGAGCTAACCTTACTCCTGTCAGTGCCCCTGCCAGCACAACGTCTGACACCGTGGCTGCCATTAAACCCACTCCACCTGTCATGGCCTCCCCAAGAACCGGGGATGAGGTCAACGACCGAGCATTGCAGCTCGAGATGAAGCTGAGCCCCCTTTGCCTCACGGAGAGTGAGAAGATGGGTTTTTGGCCTTGTGTTGCCCCTGTATCAACTCCAACTATGGGCCTGACACTGAAGACAGAGGACAAGCCTCTGACGAATGAGAGACAGACAGGGCTGTCCTGCTCCTCCAAACGTGCACTGAAAGGCTCGGGACGACCTGTTCATGAACAGGAATGGGGTGAGGTCAAAACAGCCTGGACAGACATTTTGTTTTTTGATGCTCTTCCGGTAGTAGCTGTGCAGGTTAAACAATGTTCATTTTGTGATTTCAGATATGAAGGACATTAACATTCAGCTGAACCCTGCCTTAGTGAGCTCAGGCTTCATTATTCAGCTGGGTGCTGCCCCTTCAGCCGAAAAAGAGCTGGTAAAGTCTCTTTAGAATCTGATATAACGTTCTGGGCTGAATTACACTTTCAGTGAGGGTAATCCACTGAACATTTTATTGTTGTCTGTTTTCACAGATTTGACACATCCAGTTCCGTATGCTTGCCTGCATGTCAGCTATACTGTAGATTATGTGTGCAAGTTCAGTGTACTGGGGCTCCAGGAGACAACACACAACAACAACAACAACAACAACAACAACAACACCATACACATACACACACTATAAATTAAATACATATAGATTCTGAAATGGTACCAGCCCATATATATATAAAATAAATACCTGAAGATTCTGAAATGGTACTGGTCCATCTATGTATAAATATATGAAGAGTACGAAATGGTACCAGTTCATCTATATATATAAATATATGAAGATTCTGAAATTTTGCAGCAGTCCATATTCTCTCAGTCACAAACAGTTGGCTGGCAGAACAAATATGCTGTGTCGGTTAATTTATACTCAGTCGACAAGTGTTGTATGACAAATATCTGTTGACAAAAAAAAAATGTCGACCAACATTTAGCATTTATACTTCAGCGAAGTGTCTGATCACCTCCATGTTAACTTGCAGACGCGTGGCTGATTGATCCGTAGCAACGAACGTGCCTTCTATCCAGCTATGCAATCACAGCTGTGCGACGAATGTGACGGCGTCTGCGACATTAGAAAGTTTGGTAGGTGCAAGACACCCCTGTCAAAAAAAAGTGTCGACAGTGACGTCATTTAATTTCTACTAAAATATGATATTGTACAATGACACTGAAATGGTAGTTTTATTGATTTTTGTTCAGAAACAATTGTCACGCGTTAGGGCTTTTTATTTTTATTTTCAGAGTTTACCCTGCCTTTAAAGATACACCGAAAGTGAGGTTGGAGAACATCTTGCTTCCGTACTTTGACGTATTTCCGCCTGAAATGGGCTGCAAGGGCGGGACATACGTTTAGATTAATTTAATTGGAACGTTATCGAGCGGGCGGGATATTCAACACTTGAGGCTGCAGAGTAGTTGACGCTTTGATTGACAGGGTGGATGTCGTGAGATTATTGCCTGAAATCTAAGGTACCTGGTGTCGTAATGGCACGTGACCTACCGTTTTCTAGGAAGTAAGAAATTATATACTTTGATATAAGATTACAACAAAAGTAGAATTTAGATTTTTTTTTTGTATACATCGTTGAATAGGTGAACACTATGACCAATTATGTGAACCAAAATGGGACAGAATGCTTTTTTCATTTCTGTGTGACTTTAAAGTCGCACCAAAATGGATGTTAGGAATCATCTAGCTTCCGTAGTTTGACGTATGTCCACCTGAAACAGGCTGTAAGGGCGGGACATTCGTTTAGACGAATTCCATTGGAACGTAGTCAAGCGGGCGGGATATTCAACTCTTGAGGTGGGACATAACGTTTAAAGGAATTTATTTCGTTTTGATTGACAGGGTGGATGTCGTGGGATTATTGGCCTAAAATCTAAGGTACTTGGTGTCGTAATGGCACGTGACCTACCGTTTTCCAGGAAGTAAGAAATTATATACTTTGATATAAGATTACAATAAAAGTAGAATTTTGTAAAAAAATAAATAATTGGCATACATCGTTGAATAGGTGAACACTATGACCAAGTATGTGACCCAAAATGGGACAGAATGCATTTGCCATTTTGGTGCGACTTTAAGAATAGCCTTCTCTCACATGGGACAGCTAGGCTGGCATGCACAAAAACTATAGTACCACCTGGTGGAGGTGGGGGTACACATGTTTGTGTCTGTGCCAGTAGCCAAGTGGAGCCTCCGATCTTGGGAAGTTCGCCTCACCAGGTAGCGTTGGACAGGTAGGGTTTCACTTTGACAAGCCAAATCTCAAACCAAACCGATCACATGACCAAGGCCTCGTTTGTCATTGATCATGTGCTTCTTGGAAAACAAAGTGAGTTTTGATACGGAACTTCGGTCTCACACGCAACATCACTAGCTGCCATGTAAGGCGATAGCCTGGGAACAATTTGGGCTTCAGTGTCTTGCCCCAGGACACTTCGACATGTGGACAGGAGGAAACGGGATTGGAACAGCCGACCCTTTGGTCATTGGACAATCCACTCTACCTCCTGTGCCACAGATGCCCCGCACCAGTCAAAGAGGATTGGATTTGGCCAATGAATCTTTGGATCATGCCTCCATAGAGTGATCTATAGACTACGTGTTGTCTTGTATTCAAGTCCAATAGTTCACTTGACACAGTTCATAAATAGACAAGAATTCCATAATAAATGTATTTCTGTGGAAATGAATCTGTCTACTGTCTATCTGATATGAATGCATTGTTAAATGCAGGTATGTGATCACCTGCTTCCTCTCCACATGTAACTCTTGAGGTGGGCTGCATACTCTTCCTCAGTGGTTAGTTCATGAAGAACTGCTTCAAAAGGTGCCTGACACATTACATGTTGGCTTTGCTATGACCTCTGTGGGCCCCAGTCTTCTCACCATCATAAATAGGTCCCTAGCCTCAGGTACGGTTCCAGCCCTTTTTAAGCAGGCGGTTGTTCAGCCGCTGCTCAAGAAGCCCAATCTGGACCCCTCCCTGCCAAGCCACTACAGGCCCATCTCTAAGCTGTCCTTTGTCTCGAAGGTGCTGGAGAAAGTGGTGGCAAACCAACTCACCACCTATCTAACCAACCATAACATCTCAGACAAATTTCAATCCGGGTTCCGCAAGCAACATTCCACGGAAACTGCCCTCCTCAGGGTCTCCAATGACATCATGATGTCGTCTGACGCCGGCGAATGCTCCGTCCTGGTCCTGCTAGACGTCAGCGCAGCGTTCGACACAGTGGACCACGGCATCCTGCTGGATAGGCTCAGGGAGTGGGTGGGCATCACAGGGAGTGCTCTTAGTTGGTTTGCCTCCTACCTCAGAGAGAGAAGTTTCTCTGTGGCTGTTGGTCCCTTTAAATCGGACCCCCATCCCTTGTCGTGTGGTGTGCCACAGGGATCCGTGCTGGCACCAACTCTGTTTGCCCTATATATGCTCCCCCTCGGTCTTCTCATCAGCACATTCAAGGGTGTCAAATATCATCTATATGCTGACGACATCCAACTCCAGTTCTCTTTTAAACCCGGGAAAGTCGAGGGACTCAGCATCCTTCATGACTGTCTGTCGGCCATTGACCAATGGATGGCGGATAATTTCCTGCAATTGAACGCCTCCAAGACTGAAGTGCTGATCGTTGCAAATGATAAGACTGCCGCTACAGTGGTAAACCACATGGGGTCCCTCAAGGGAAATGTGAGGCCCTCTGTTAGAAACCTGGGTGTCTTCTTTGATCAGGCTATGCACTTGGACAAACATGTCAAATCCCTAACGCGTTCCTGTTTTTTCCACCTCAGAAATATTGCCAAACTCCGGTCCATTGTATCACATGCTGAATTAGAAATGTCTGTCCATGCATTTATTTCATCACGACTTGACTACTGTAATTCACTGTTTACCTGCCTCAACAAATCCTCTGTGGGACAACTTCAGCTAGTCCAAAACGCTGCTGCAAGACTACTCACCAGGTCAAAGAAGACATGCCACATCACCCCCATCCTGGTCTCCCTGCACTGGCTCCCAGTTCACCTCCGGATCGAGTTCAAAGTCCTGGTGTTTACCCACCGAGCTCTCCACGGATGGACCCCGGCCTACATCTCAGAACTTTTACACCCTCACTCTCTGAGTCGGTCTCTGAGGTCATCCGACCAGGGTCTCCTGGCGGTGCCCCGGACCAGACTAAAAACTCAGGGTGACAGAGCATTTGAGGCGGTGGCGCCAAGACTCTGGAACGCTCTTCCCCAGGCCCTGAGAGAGCCATCCACTGAACTCATGTTCAAAAAACTTCTTAAGACACACATGTTCAGGCAGGCCTTCGGCCATCTATAACGCCTTGCTGCTCGCAATGTTGTTGTTTTATCTGTTCTGTGTCGTTTTTATCTTGTCTCGTGTTGTATTGCCATTTTAATTTATTACTGTAAAGCACTCTGTGCATCCGTGCTGTGAAGAGCGCTATATAAATAAAGCTTACTTACTTACTTACTTACTTACTTGCTGCACCATAGTAGCCTACTTCATCCTGCTTAACTTAGACCTGTTGCCCTCATTCGTGGATACTTCTTGTGCCATCTTGTGTGTACTTCCTGAGACAGCTGATGAAATTCAACATGCCAAAGCCAATAATGGGACTCTTTTACACCTCCATCATCGAGTCCATCCTCACCTCCTCTGTATCCATCTGGTTCTCCGCCGCAACAGATAAAGACGAGGCCAAACTGCAGCGCATGATCTGCTCTGCTGAGTAGGTGATGGGCTGTAGCTGCCCTCGCTACAGGACCTACCCGCCTCCAGGACCCTGAACCCTGAACCAGGCCAGAAGGATTGTGGTCGACCCCTCCCATACCGGTCACAGTCTCTTTGAACCACTCCCACTATATGTTGGCAGATGAGCTGTATTTCCAGACGTCGCTTTAGCTGGCAGGAAAATAAAGAACAATGTTTAAAATTGAGGACGACTGCTAACTGGCTCCAACTCCTGTGGAGTGGAGCTGCATGTGGCTGCGTCAAATAAATCCCTAACTAGGGCTGCTCGATTATGGCAAAAATCATAATCGCGATTATTTTGATTGATATTGAGATCATGATTATTTAACACGATTATTCATTGATTTTTTTTCTTTTTAATCAAAAGTTTTAACATTTTCTTAACATATCAAATTATACATTGACTTTGATAACAATTAATTTATTAAATGTTGACTGGCTTTTCTTTTTAACAATGTTCTTTGGATTAGATACATTTCTCCCATGGGAGACAAATTGTGAACCTTGACCTTGATAAATAAATAAAAGTGCCAAAACTGATAAATAAAGAAGCTTCAAAGCCCCGCCACCACCACAGAAGAAGACTACCTCGGAAAAATAATTTCACTATGACAGAACGCGTCTAAATAAGTTATGCGCCGAGGCTTCAAAACCCAGCATTTGTTAAAGGTAAGTGAAGTTTCATGTTTATCTGACCTTTCCTAAATAGGCCGACACCGATTTATTTTGACGGCAAAGTGAATGGACTGGCAAAGGACTGTTGTCTGGCATGAGCTAGCGGAATGCGACAATGGGACTGAGAAGGGCTACTTTGAGGGGCAGCTACGACTGCGTAGCAAATTTTACACATCCCGTCAACTTGGTCCAAATCTGTCTCCGCGAACCCCATAGTGTTTCCACACCACTGACGTGGTTTTAGCTCTTGTCCACCAGCGGCTCTCTTTCTGCTGCCATAATCTTCTTGTCGTGTTTTGTTCGAGAGGAGCATGCGTGCGCCTCGCTTGACAACTCGTCTCGCTCTGAACTAAAGTGTTTGTTTTGGGGCTTTGGGGGGTGGGGGAGGGGTCAAGCACAGTATAGCTCTGCAGTGTAGGGTGTGCTTGATTTGTGCAAAATCGTTTTATGGCGATTATTTTGTTTTAATGATCGTTGACAGCCCAGATCTTAATCTAGATTAAAATCTGATTAATCAAGCAGCCCTACCGTCCTGTGCCTCTATTGAGATCATAGCTGGGGGCCAAGCAGCAAAGCACAGGCACCCATTGTGTTTGTACCTTTTCTTATTCTTCCGCCATGGGAGTCAATGGCAGCCCATAGAATCATATGGTAAAAAGTTGTGCATTTTGGTACACTCATTCAGGACAGTGCCATGACTCTTGTCATCAAGTCTCCTGTTATCATCTTAAACATTCTAGCGCCACCAATGTGTCAAAGTTGGAGGTGCATTTATGCACAACTTTTGACCCGTAAGTTCGACTTTAAAAAATGAGTTGCTGTTAGATTCCTTGGAACAAGCCGAGCTCAGTGCACTCATTTTGCGCCATATTGGATTTTCCGCCATTTTAGATTTTTTTATAAACACTTAAAATGTATCTCCTCCTAGGAATTTTCACCAATCTGCTCGAAACTCGGTAGGCACAATCTCTAGACCAATACTGTATCTACAAAACTCTTACAAGGAGTTTTGATTTTCCTAAGTGTTCGCTTGTTACAGCTAACCGAAATCAGTGGCAAAGCCGGCAAACAGGAAATGGTGTCGTATTTCAGCAATGTTTTGAGGTATCAAAACCTCATTTGCCACAATCATCGGTGACAGTACCATGACTCGTTTCCAAGTGTTATGTCGACACCTCGAACACTTTAGTGCCACCACACGTGTCACAGTTGGAGCTGCGTTCAGGTGTCGATGGATTCCTTGGATCATCGCAACCGATGGGATCATTTCCACGATATTGGATTGTCTGCCATATTGGATTTAATGAAAAAGTCACACAAAAATCACAGGCCACAAATTTCTTTGAATCTTCACCAATATAGAATATAGATGATCTTGCGACCAAGGCTCACAAAAGTTATCGCATTGATTTTTGATTTTCTAAAGCGCTCTTGAGAGCCAATCGAAATTGGTGGCGAAGCTGCCAAACAGGAAGTGAAGTCATATCTCAGCAAAAATTGTATAACTGAATCCCAAATCGCGCACTTAGGCGAAAGTGCAGAGCACTCGCGGCCTTGTGGCCTTACATGCGCGTTCCCGCTAAGTCCACAAGGGCTCAGGGTAGTCCCAAAACGGAATTGCTAGGTCCACAAGTGCGCCACTGCCGCCATTTTGCACACTTTAACCGCACTTACCAAAAGTCCGCAATTTCGCAGACTTAGGAACAGAAAATACCCACAGCCCACCGCGTCTCATGTGACACAGTGCTTGAGTGCATCCGAGTCATGATCCGAGTGCATCACACATAAATGATTACATTTGCCAATAACACAACATTTATCTTGAAATCCACATGCTGCAAACATATCCCACCCAACATAATTTTTAAATTATTATTACATTAAAACAGACGTCAGTCGGTCAATTTGCAGAGCCGAGCGGAGAGCTGAGGAGCACGTCAGAGCTCTGCGTCGGAGGGACGCGGCAGCCAATGAAAACGAAGTGGGAGGGGCATTGAGCTAAACTGGCTTGGGAATCGTTGGCACGCCGCTGGAAGTGCTGTCCCATTTAATTCACGGCCCTGCACCCTCTGGCCCTTCCAGCTGACGTCAATTGAGTGTTCAGGCCTCAGGCCACAAGTGCGAGGGGCCGCAAGGGTGGTTCGCGCACTCAGATTGGGATTCAGCTTTTGTATCAAAACCACATTTGACACACCGATTGGGGACAGTCCCATGACCCCTGTCACCAAGTCTATGTTGACACCTCGAACGCTAGCTCCACCAACATGTCAAAGCTGGAAGTGCATTCATCCTGAACCATGTGCCTGAAAATTGTGGTAGGGTTTCAAATGTGGCTATGGCGTGTTTCACTTGCTACCTTTGATGTACTCATTGCACTTAATGCTTGGCCCCCATATTGGTACTTGCAGCTATATTTTAAGATATTTTTCTTTCTCTATTTTTCTCACAAAAACCAACCATATGGAATACATGGAAGGCATTCAACAGCCTGACCTGCAGCACTGGGCGTTCTCACTACTGCAACAGAGGGCCCACATATTTGCTGAACTATTGACATTCCCTGCATCTCTGGGTGTTGTATAAAAATTAGCAATTTTTGTAAATAAGTCAATAATAAATATATTTCAAATTGATTTCAAGGCTCTCTACCCATGCCAATCAGATACCCAAAGAAACTAGAAACAACTGTCTCCTCACTACATTGATCGAGGAAGCAAAAAGCCGTGCATGTCCAGTGTCTGTGTGAGAGAGAGAGAGAGAGAGAGAGAGAGAGAGAAAGAGAGAGAGAGAAAGGGAGAGATACAGAGAGAAAAAAGGCATGTGTGTGTGTGTGTTGGCACATAGTGGGTGTGCAGAACAGGTAAACACCTCCCTGCTATTCCAGTCCATCTTCAATCACGTTTACCATACTGCCCTCAACAAGATGTCCAATATTAAGTATAATACCACCATGTACTGTATTGAAATCTGTCCTCTTTTTCTGAATTCTTTACGATTAATGGTTTATGACTGAGACCTTACTGTGACCATCCTGCTTCACAGGACTGAGACCTGACTGGGACCTTCCTGCTTCACAGGACTGAGACCTTACTGTGACCATCCTGCTTCACAGGACTGAGACCTTACTGTGACCATCCTGCTTCACAGGACTGAGACCTGACTGGGACCTTCCTGCTTCACAGGACTGAGACCTTACTGTGACCATCCTGCTTCACAGGACTGGGGATGCTACAGGGCTTCAGCTGTCGTATAATGCAATGCCAACATGTGTCATGTTTGGACAAACCTCTCCAGTATGAACCACATGCAAACCTCGCCAGTATGAACCACATGCAAACCTCTCCAGTATGAACCACATGCAAACCTCTGCAGTATGAACCACATGCAAATCTCTCCAGTATGATCCACATGCAAACCTCTCCAGCATGAACCACATGCAAATCTCTCCAGTATGAACCACATGCAAACCTCTCCAGTATGAACCACATGCAAACCTCTCCAGCATGAACCACATGCAAACCTCTCCAGTATGAACCACATGCAAACCTGTCCAGTATGAACCACATGCAAACCTCTCCAGCATGAACCACATGCAAACCTCGCCAGTATGAACCACATGCAAACCTGTCGAGTATGAACCACATGCAAACCTCTCCAGTATGAACCACATGCAAACCTCTCCAGTATGAACCACATGCAAACCTGTCCAGTATGAACCACATGCAAACCTCTCCAGCATGAACCACATGCAAACCTCTCCAGTATGAACCACATGCAAACCTGTCCAGTATGAACCACATGCAAACCTGTCCAGTATGAACCACATGCAAACCTCTCCAGTATGAACCACATGCAAACCTGTCCAGTATGAACCACATGCAAACCTGTCCAGTATGAACCACATGCAAACCTCTCCAGCATGAACCACATGCAAACCTCTCCAGTATGAACCACATGCAAACCTGTCCAGTATGAACCACATGCAAACCTGTCCAGTATGAACCACATGCAAACCTCTCCAGTATGAACCACATGCAAACCTCTCCAGTATGAACCACATGCAAACCTGTCCAGTATGAACCACATGCAAACCTCTCCAGTATGAACCACACGCAAACCCACAACAAGAAATAGGCCCAGTGCATGAGCTCCCTGTCACATGTGAAGACTGAATCAGCCTTGTGCAGTTTGATACAATCAGATTTGCTACTGTGGGGTTTATGAGAGCTGTTCCTTTCAGAGGGGAACTAATGAAATTAAAGACAGTCTGAAACCACATTAAGGCTTTATAATAAGGGTTTGTGACGCCTGCTCCACAGCCTCCCTCTGCAGGACTGATACGCCCCGGGGGCGTCTGCTGGGCTCTACACATGCAGCCCAACACAGCGCTTCACAACTGACTGGGTGCAATCGCTTGGTGTCAACGCCATCCACCACCATCTAAAAATCTAGAAAGGTGAACATTTTTATTCGTTTGTAACTCATGTAAGAGATGCATAAAACATTTTATATGTCCGCATGGTTTGGATAAATGACTGCGGTCCAAAATGAATGTTAGAATGCAGGTTTGTGAGAGAAGTTTTGCTTGATATGAAGACTGATATGAAGACTGAACCTGAACCTGATTTTGATTTGAACTAAGAATATGGTTTCCCCCAGACTCTTTTCTTCTCAACAATTTCCCCTTGGGGATAAATAAAGTACTTATCTACTGTATCTATCTATCTCTGTATGTCTGTCTATCTTCTCTTGGTGAAAATCCAAGTATTTGAGTGGCTGTCAAGGCAAAAAAAACAACAAAGAAACGGAACAAAATTTGTCAGAAAAGCCCTACTTCTATCCAAGACATGACAACCATACCCACATGATTGGTCACTGACCCAGTCTGAGCTTCTACACAGAGGAGTTGAACAATCAAAATGATGAACATAGACACTGTGCATGGCATAAGTATATAACCTATTTATCTAGTCTTGATAACAGAAAACAATGTATATTATTATTATTATTATTATTAGACTGCAAGCAGTCTTGTTGTGAATCTTTGGACTGAACTGGGATTTAGAATAGCAGGCTATCTATTATTCTTCAATGATAGGCCTAATGTCTAATTTACATAGTATATAACAACAATCAAATGTAGACTATTAAGCTACGGTAGTTGGTAGTACGGTAGGCTATTCTATGTGCGGAAAAATAACTGGCCAGTATGCCCTGGCATAATCAGTTTGAATGCGCGGTTGAAGCCTGGAACTTGCTAACGACTAGCAACCCCCTCCCCCACAGCCATTACTGGCTATAAAACACATCCATCCAGGTAATTTGAATATGAACAGGTAACGGGGGAGGGGTGTTGCAACAGCGTCCAGTACAGTTCAGTTGCAACAGTCCAGGTTTGTTGCGGGCGAGTGGTGGTAGACCTATACAGTAGCAAGTCGAGCCATAGCTGTGTGCTAAGTTAGGTAATATGGGCAAACATATATCAACTGACCAGTTATCAAAAATACCATCAAATAGGCTTGCTTGCTGTTTCCAAATAAATGTCAAGCTTGTTTGATTTTACTGCCATCCATGCGCAATTTACAGTCAAGCGGTTGCATGTCTTCTAAGCCAGTCAGTCTTATCGAAACAAGGCTAGGCTACAGTAGCCTGACGGACACAATTCGATGTCCTCTAGCCATTCCTAAACAAATGGTTGAGTCCAACTCAATAGCCTACACACAAACAAGTTTTGTCTAAAGGCTGTAGCCTTTGTTTTTGAGATCATCCGACGGGTCTTGGGGGCAATTTTATTGAAATAAAAATTATGTTTCCGAATGTGTGTAGTCTCTTTATCAGCATATATTTTTGTTATCTCGTTAGATGCTATATATGATTAGCCTATGTATTTTGCTACTCGAATGAGAATCTTATGCTAATAGACTTGACAAGTAGCCTAGTTGCATTTGACTGACGTCACCAGAAGTCTTTCGAGCTACGAGCGCCAAACTTGATAAAAATAGAATATTTAAGCAATAAACCACTCGAGGCCATGTGTTATAGTGATTTTATAACAGCTAGGGGGCGTTGTTAGGTACGACTCGAAGCGGAGGAAAACGGCAACACTGATCCAAGGACGAAGGACTGTGAAGCACCGGTATCTCTCGGCACCTTCACCGGGACTT
This sequence comes from Borostomias antarcticus, assembly GCF_949987555.1. Classification (NCBI taxonomy): domain Eukaryota; kingdom Metazoa; phylum Chordata; class Actinopteri; order Stomiiformes; family Stomiidae; genus Borostomias; species Borostomias antarcticus. Next base: position 33,513,901 of record NC_140235.1, on the reverse strand, counting down.
TTACCTCGCTCCCTACCAACGAAACATACCCCTCTGAGAGAAACGGCATGTACGTTTTCTTGCAACTCGGCACACACACCGACCCTGAACCTAATAACGGGGCCGAGGCAACAGAACAACCCGGCCCAAAAGCAGACACGGTGAGGGCAGTGGGTGTTACCGGGCCGGTGACAGGGGAATGGGGAAATTTACCCCGCCGAAGAGGACATTTGTTTTTCCAATGTCCTCTCTGCTGGCAATAGTGGCAAACATTACCCCCATCACGCCACCGGGGTTCAGAACGAAACGAACCGTTATAGGGCTTTACAGGCTGAACACCAGGGCCCCGGTTATCCCAAACACCCCCCTTATGCCTTACAGACTCATCCATGAGGACAGCAGCCTCAGACACCGCTTTAACCTTATGTTCATTAATATAGGTAGCGAGCCGGACCAGAACCGACTCCTTAAACTGCTCCAAGACCACAAGATCACACAACGCATCGTAGGTGTTAACGCCCGCAGAAGCGCACTCGCGACCAAACTGCAAGCCGAGCTCCCTAGCAAACTCAACATGCGTCTGGGCATCACCCTTCCTCAGGCTTCTAAAACGTTGCCGATAAGCCTCGGGCACAAGTTTGTATGCTTTTGGCACAGCCGCTTTTACTTTGGCGTAAACCTCGCTGTCCCTGTCACTAAGGGCTGAGAAATGTGTTCCCTCATCTTAGTGCCTGTCACCAACCTGGCAGCGGCATTTTGGACTAGCTGCATGCTGTGGATGGTCTTGTCGGTGACCCCGGCAGAGAGGGCATTACAATAGTCCAGTCTCGAGAAGATGAGCATTAGTACGACCCTCCGTAGGTCGCTGGAGGAGAGGAAGGACTTGATTTTGGATACTGTGCGCAGTTGGAAAAAACAGGATTGCACCACAGATCTCACTTGCTTGTCAAACTTGAGGTCTGTGTCGAATATGACCCCAAGGTTTCTGACGTGGGACTTTTCAAGGGTGGACAAACTTCCTATGTTATTTCTGATCTGATTGATCAAGGTGGAGTTGCCGATCAGAAGAATTTCAATCTTGGTGTCATTGAGCTGCAGGACGTTTTGTGACATCCACTCCTTTATGTCCTGCAAGCAGTCCTTCAAACAGTCCAGCCCAGAGGGATCGTCTGCCCTGAGTGGAAGATATATTTGAGTATTGTCGGCATAGCAATGGAAGGAAATCTTATGGCGATGAATGACTTGGCTGAGGGACAGTATGTAGATGGAGAAAAGGATGGGACCCAGTATTGAGCCCTGAGGGACCCCGCAGGTGAGGTTGACACGGCAGTTTTTTTACGCACCAGTAACCCCTGGCACGGGAAAGGTGACCAGCACGCTGGCAGCCCGCCGAGCCAGGGACATGCCCCCGAGACAACCGCTCTAACCGCGTTGGCCACAACTCTAACGGTCCCCACGCACAACGGCCCCAAAGGGAGAACGCCACTACGGCTACCTACCCATGGGAAGATGGACTGGAGCCCCAGGCCGACCCGGCCCTCAGCGGTGCCAAACAAAAAAACAACTGAACACTAACCAAAGAGAGCCAAACGCCCAAGGGAGGAAAACCGAGCACAACCAAAACCAAGCATAAAAAGCACTCAACCAAAACACCAAAAATAGGCTATTACAACCAAACAGAAGCTCCTACCCAAAGCCTCCTACCAAACCTAACCAAACCAAACCCAGGCCTGCTCCTACCACAAACAGGTAGGAGGATCCCAGAGAGCCCCCACTTTGTCACGAACCGGCTTGTATGCCGTGACAAACAAGGAGAACCAAAAGGGAACTTACAATAACCAACCAAAGTTTAATAACATATCAATATAACATAGACATGTAAGGGAACTAAACAATGGATGTGCTCAGGGAGAGGGATCTCCCTGAATGACGAGCCTGGGACAGGTTTTAACCCCTGGGCAGAGCGCCTAGGTGCTCCCAATCAGCGGTAACAACCCTCTCCCACCGTCACCACCCTGCAGGGAGAGAAACACAAACACACACAGAGAGGCAGGCAGAGTGGGAGGGCTGTAACACACACTGACAATGATCAAGAGCATGATTGCATTGTCTCTCAAGCTCTTCACAGTTGGTACCAAACTACTGTACATGTGAGAAATCCCCTGGAATATACATCTATTACAGTAGGAATGTTAAAGGCTGAACCTTCTCAACATCTCTGAGCAGTAGAAGCTCTCTCTGGATGTCAAACCAACCACCCATTAAGACCTACAATGATATAGTACAGATATATATAGGAAGGGGAGATGTACCATTACTCTAGATTTCCAAGGGTAATTTTGTTGAATCCAGCCAATTGTCTACTAGATTGGAATGAGTCCTAAGGGGGTACTTGAGTTGTCTGAAATGCTGAAATGAAGTGTGATGAATTGAGGCAATCATCTCTTAGAGAGTTTCTCCTGTATATATTTTATATTATGGCCCCTTATTTTACTATAAGGTAATTTATTCTGCCTGTGATTCAACCTGAATGTGGAATGTAGCTAATTAAAGGCACTTTAGATTTTGGTCATTGTTCATGTACACACTATTTAATGCAACAAACACATTTCTACATTGTGCTTGATCTTCATAGATTTAAATTAAGCACGTGACTGTAGTCTTCGTGACATGATCTCATAATGTTGAGATTGTGATGATGATTTATCATAATAAATGGAAACTGTTCAGATGAGTAAATCTCATAATTTTTTCCCTTTCAACATTTCCTGTTATCTAGGAATATAGAACTCCTGCATGCATTATAGTATATATTATTAATACTACTGCATGACATTACTGAGAAAAATCTGCTTACGGACACCCACCACTGCATGTTTCACTTGCATTATGCATCCTACACTGTACCTGTAAAATATTATATAATGCTAGTATTATAGTTGATGCCACTTTGAGATGAGCAGTACTCTCCCAAGAGCAGTCTTGCATCTTCACTGCAAGAAGGGCTCATGCAGTGTCCTGTCCCCAGGGGTCTGCGGATGGCTGGTCGTGGGGGTGTTCTATCTTTCTACAATCTTTGTATATAATCAGTTTTATTGCTCTTAACGGTGTTACATTTCACTCTGCCTGAAAGTATGACAGTGAATTGTAATTATTATTTTGGCCATTGCAGCAATGAAACATCAATTAAACATTAAAACTTGGCATATCGATTTATCTTGGAATTCCTGTCCACACTGGATGAATCAATCCATATTCTTTGTTTCTTTGCCTTTTCATGTTATCCACAGTGGGCAGTGTGATTGATTACCTCCCTAAGGGTCCCTGGATGAGACACCACAAGCAATTACTATGTCCTCTGTGTGTGTCAAGTCAATAGCAATGTTACTTTGTTTGGAAGAAGAGTCAAACCAGTATGAGATGTTGGTGTTTGCTACACACTCAGTTGACCTTTATGCGGAAGGTCAGCCTGATGGACTGTAAGTGTGACAATACCAAAGACATAGCAACACCACCTACTAGTTGCTTAGTTGGGTAGTTATTGATTTAGCATTTAATACCATGATGTTAGTGATGTATGAATGTCTCCATAACCCATGCTGTAGCACCGGTGCTCAATAAAGACATTTGGTCCATGATGATGAACTGCATCTACATACTGTATGTACTGTAATTCTATTTCATAATTAATTCATATTTATTGAGAATGTTATAAAAGCATTTGCTCGCTTTTTTATTTACAAAACCCTACATTTTTATTGACTGAAACTTTCGTGCCCTGAACAATTGAGTAGGCCTATTGATTCTTTCCCTCAAGTAAGGTCTATAATTTACTTATGGACTATATGAAAAGTGGGAAATACAAACCCTGTCTCTGTGTGTTGGTAACTTTTTCTACCTTCATTCGGCATGAACTCACTCATGCTCTTGTCTTCTACAATGAACAGACCCAGAATGATAAAGACCAGTATGTGAGGATCAACTGAGACTATATATCCAACCAGGCAATACATAATGACACACATCCTCATGTACAAGTCATGATGAATGTTTATAACAAGGTCAATCAATCAATCAATCAATCAATCAATCAAAGCTTTATTTGTATAGCGCATTTCATACCCAGAGGCAACACAATGCGCTTTACAGAGAACAAGGGAGGTGGGTATACGACCCACCCCTACATTTTCTGGTAGGGGCCTGACATTCAGGATCGCATTGAAATAGCTTCCGGAGAAAAAGGCTGGCTCGCCTGTCTAGTAGGCCTGGATAGTATAGCCGAATTGCCTTCAGCCGTGTCCAAACTTTAGGGATAATTGATAGCTTTTCATCCTTCTCAACTCTGTTGTCCAATGTCACCCATTAGTGGTTGTTATAATACACGGCAGGTATAATATATTAGGTTGTTTAATGCTGCCATCTAGTGGCTATTATAATTATGGCAGTCTTTTAATGTGTAGAAAAAGGCGTGCTTTTTTTTACCAACAAACTTCTGCCATAACCACGCCCCCGCGAGTTTTCATTGGCCAACCCTAACCCTAATCCTAACCCTAACCCTATCCCTAACCCTAAACCTAACCCTAACCCTAAACCTAACCCTAACCAATGAAAACTCGCGGGGGCGTGGTTATGGCAGAAGTTGGTTGGTAAAAAAAATCACGCTAGAAAAAGGGGTGGTTGATGGCGAATATATTTTTAAGCATTATTGCTTTGGGATTAATTGTTGTCCTTCCCCTTCGCTTAAGTAAATTTGTTGCAGTTATACCCGGAATAGTTTTTTGTCCTTACCAGTCGCCCATCACAGACCATCCATCCATCCATCCTAGAGGGACTTCTTAGCAAAAACCATCCATTGCCTGTACTGAAAAGTAATCTTGACTGCTGATTAATGCTCATTAATTGAAGTAGACTGATCACCTGATTTAATTATTTTGAGTTGTTGATATGCATTTGGGGCTTGCTGTTTTATGATAAGGTGATTGATTGGTTTGGTTACTTGATTTGATAATAAGGATAAATGGTTAGTTCAATAATTTATTAATTATTCAATATTTTATAGATTATGTTATTAATTATTCATAGTTATTCAACTTTTTATTATTATAAGTATTATATTATATAATGATTCTACTTGATACTGGATATAAGTGGCTTTGATGGTGTTTAGTTTTTAACGGATGTAGATGGTTTTATGTTGAATTTTGCAATTATTGCATGATTGTTGGTCTGTTTGATATTTGAATAAGAGGTGGTTTGGTTGTTTTTGATAGAATAACCATTGGGTTTGCTTTAGTAGAGCGGTATGTACATACATACACATATTACGCTTTGCATATTGTGTGTGTGTGGTGTGAAAGGACTGTGAGTGGATGGATAGTGGACTCGACTTGCTGATAGGCAAAGTAGTGTAGACATTTTGATGTCTGTCATTTATTATTTTCTGGCATAACAGCGGTTAATGAGTGGATTGTCCTCTGGCACACAATACCCTTAGCTTTTGTCAAATCAGGCTTTTGTGGTTTTGTAAAAATTAAAAGTGCTTAAAAGTGTATTTATTACTTAAACTAGGCTACCTTCAAAAATATATATATTCATAATCCACCAATGGCACAACTCGTCCGTCGACCTCAACTATTTCCGGTTTGATCTGTTACCGCAAAAAAAATGAGATCTGACTGTAGCCTACTGCTCAGTGCTCAACAAGCTACAACTAGCCAACCTGCTCACAATGGCGAAAAAGCTATAAAAACAATTGACCACTTCTTCATTAAAAATAAATAAAACTGGCAATGCTAATATGAAGCTACCACTCGAAATGACACCGCAGCAGGTGCAATCGAATGCAGAAATGCTCCAGAGGCTATCGAAGCTAGCACTAGCACTAGCAACATCACCATCGGCGAGGAAGCTAGCACCAGCAGGCAGTGGCAGTTTGATGTTGTGATGTTGGGCATGGCCTAGTGCTCGGTCATTAAGTCATACTGACATGCTCGTGGTGTCTAGATGAAGTTTGATGCGTTGTGCATATTGAATTGTCATACAGATTTCTTATTAGCATACTGTTCACAACTGGCATTCTTTGTAACTAGACGGGACGGGACGGCAGAACAGTTTTTTTGTCTCACGTCAAAATGTTGCCCCCCCTACTCTCAGAGGGTAAAATTACCTATGTACCTTACTTACGGGATACTTGTAATATAGCGCACATCTAGCTTATCTACACTACCTGTGCAAATTGCATCATTAGTGTACAATAAACTTTATGAAAACTAATGATGAAAACAATGTTTTTGTAGCCTACATAACACATCACAAGAATGTTGTCTTTTAAAATTTTATTGAGCCCCAAAAATATAGGGACTATCCATAATATAAATCCAACATTTTCTTATGTAAAGGAGCAATTTGATGACATGGCTTTCCTGGCTGTCTGTGCCCCACCACTAGCACCACTGTACCCCACTGTCTGTGCCCATAGTAAGGTAGACAAAGGTAATTAATTAAGGCCCCCTTCTATTTAGTGTGTCACAGCCAACTCGTGCTTCGTGTATAAATCATGGCTGCATTACAACGCCTCCTTGTATTGAACCAAAGGAACCAACAGTGACGCCGTCCGCATAGCCATTTGGTCCATGTTAAGGACCAACTTCAGTCCTCTGGAGGTCCTCTCAGACAGTGCCATCCTCTCCAAATACAGGCGTTCCGAAAAGTTGGCCTACCTCTTCAGGATGAGCAGCGCATCCAGGATGAGTAGCGCATCCTGTCATGTAGGAAATGTCTAAATATCAACATTAATTACCTGATAGGATGCGCTACCCATGAATTAAACACAATAAAATGGGTGGTAGGACATTCTGATAGACATTTCCTACCTGACAGGATGCGCTACCCATGCATTGAACATAACATAATGGGTGGTAGGTCATCCTGGGAGGTCGGCTATATGCCAACTTTTCAAACACCGGCTGAACCCATTTAGCCATCATCATTATCATTTTTGTGTGTTGGCTGTAAGCCGACACACCTAGAAGAGGGAATCCTTTTTGTCGCTCCCTTCCTCGGTCCCTGTTGGCGTTGTTGACCTGCAGTTCTATGTTGCTACCACAAGAGGCAGTGGTCCCAGAACATCAAAAGAAAAAGACAGATTTCCTAGGTCAGCGGTGGCCGAGTGGATAGTGCGCTGCCTATCACCGCGAAGGATGTGGGTTCAATCCTTTGTGTGGACATACCAAGGTACCTGACATATTTTGTCACTGGATGTTGTAGAAGTTATGTAACGAGCGTGGGTCATATTTGTTAATTATAGACCCTATTACAGCCTAGTCAGCACAAGTATGCGCGCGCATTCTTGAAACAGTGGCAGAGGAAGACAGACGAAATCGCCATTATTAAGCGTACGGACCAATACATCCATGGTATGGACTGGACTGAGGACATCATCAAAAATGCATGCGTTTGCGGTGCCCATTTTATATCAGGTAAGTTATTTTGACTACCTGGTTTCACTGGAATGTCTGGTTGAAATGTAGCCCTTCTCAGTCCCGTTGTCGCATTCCGCTCGCTCATGCCAGACAACAGTCCTTTGGTGGTCCATACACTTTGCCGTCAAAATAAATCGGTGTCGGCCTAGTTGCGAGAGGCGCTCATATTAGTGTCAGATAAACATGAAACTTCACTTACCTAAGCAAAAGTGTCTATTTTAACAAATGCTGGGTTGAAGCTTCAAAGCACCGCCACCACCACAGAAGAAGACTACCTCGGAAAAATAATTTCACTCGGACAGAACGTGTCTAAATAAGTTATTTATTGGTAGCGCCGAGGCTTCAAAACCCAGCATTTGTTAAAATAGACCTGTTTGCTTAGGTAAATGAAGTTTCATGTTTATCTGACACTTGTAAATATGAGTGCCTCTCTAACTAGGCCGACACCGATTTATTTTGACGGCAAAGTGAATGGACCAGCAAAGGATTGTTGTCTGGCATGAGCGAGTGGAATGCGACAACGGGACTGAGAAGGGCTAGTTAAAAAGTAATATCTGAAGTAAACAGTAACCCATAACCTGGTTGCACACTAAGCTAAAGCTAAGTTCAGGAAATGAAGCCCAATGATAGTTTCCTAATGTTAGCTAGTGCTAGCTAACACGCTAGCTAGTGTTAGCTACCTAACTCAAGGCCCGAGGAGTTGGAGATACTGTGCACATTCTCTCAAAGTGCTTTAGCTAAGGTTAGCTACTACAAGGTAGCTAGTCCTTGTCACCAACACTTGCCTCACAACGTACGTAGCTAAACTATTCACACAACAAACAACGTCAGCTGACTGGGACTGTCTCGTGAGTAGAATAACCAGTGTTGTGAAATACATTTAACAACTGGTCAGTTGATATGTTGCACAGCAATCGAGCAGGACAATATCATTAGGGCTTGGTTAGGTAGCTAGCAAAGTCAGCTTGCGCAGCTGGTATGGTTGTAGGCTCATTCCTATGGGAAAGCTTAGTAGTTTGTGATTTTGCAATGGGTTGACTAATCACTAGATCAATATTTTCAGTTGGGGATAGGACTACAACACCACCTGTGCTGTGGCACCAGGAATCTGCGCTGACCACTGTTTTTATTCACTACCATATCATGTTATTATGCAGATTAAATGTACTGTAATATAGACAACCACGAATAGGTGAAATAACCTCCAATAGCACTGAACGAGAAATTGAGTAAATCAGTTCATTGATTATGTCATGGCTCATGTAGTTTCTGTCAGCTAACCACTGGTAAATTTCGGGACAATCCTGTGCCCTTAATTCCAGTAACTTGTACAGATTGCTGCTCTTTGGATCATTACCATCTAATGCTATGCCCTGACCCATTAGATAAATGATAGAGGTTTCTCCTTAACGAGCATGTCACGTCTGTGCCGTTCTTTAGCTTTCAGCTGAGCGTGAAGTTGGGATGCAATCAGTTGCTGCTGGGATAAATGCACGTTGTAGTATGCTACGGCCTCTCTGTGATATTTGTTGCTTTCGTGTTTATGAAAAGAGTACACAGCATTTTTCCAGTTTTGGAATCCAATCACCGAGAAAGCATGCTTGTTAGTTTTGCTTAACCCTGAACCCAGTCCTCTCACAGTCCACAGGCGGCATTGAGGGCAGAACATTTTAGTTCGTGATTGACACAATGTTAGCCACGGGAAGTCTTTAAACCACCGCGGCTGAACTGAGCGGAGTGTCACCTTGTACCGTTACACGTTTTGTAGCTGAGAGAATAGCTGGGTCCTCTGGCTGCTGGGACTTGCTCAGATCCCTGCAACACTCACTGGAGCAATGGACATCTGCCACGCTTGCAGAAGGAACAGAGATGGAAACTGTTGGAGGTTCTGGGGCGACGGAGGACCGGCTGGCTGATGAGGAGGCCGGACATGGCCGGGCAGACTGAACAGTTGCAGCGGCAGAGCGGTGGAATTTTGCGGGGCATGGAGAAGGAGCGGGGCTGGAGGCTGCTGCCCTCAAAATAAAAATAAAAATCCCTAACGCGTGACAATTGTTTCTGAACAAAAATCAATAAAACTACCATTTCAGTGTCATTGTACAATATGATATTTTAGTAGAAATTAAATGACGTCACTGTCGACACTTTTTTTGTGTCGGACAGGGGTGTCTTGCACCTACCAAACTTTCTAATGTCGCAGACGCCGTCACATTCGTCGCACAGCTGTGATTGCATAGCTGGATAGAAGGCACGTTCGTTGCTACGGATCAATCAGCCACGCGTCTGCAAGTTACCATGGAGGTGATCAGACACTTCGCTATGCTACGCTAAGTATAAATGCTAAATGTTGGTCGACATTTTTTTTTTGTCAACAGATATTTGTCATACAACACTTATTAATTACACTTATAAATTAACCGACACAGCATATTTGTTCTGCCAGCCAACTGTTTGTGACTGAGAGAATATGGACTGCTGCAACGTTTCAGAATCTTCATATATTTATATATATAGATGAACTGGTACCATTTTGTACTCTTCATATATTTATACGTAGATGGACCAGTACCATTTCAGAATCTTCAGGTATTTATTTTATATATAGATGGGCTGGTACCATTTCAGAATCTATGTATTTATTTATAGTATGTGTATGGTGTTGTTGTTGTTGTTGTTGTGTGTTGTCTCCTGGAGCCCCAGTACACTGAACTTGCACACACAATCTACAGTATAACTGACATGCAGGCAAGCATACGGAACTGGATCTGTCAAATCTGTGAAAACAGACAACAATAAAATGTTCAGTGGATTGCCCTCACTGAAAGTGTAATTCAGCCCAGAAAGTTATATCAGATTCTAAAGAGACTTTACCAGCTCTTTTTCGGCTGAAGGGGCAGCACCCAGCTGAATAATGAAGCCTGAGCTCACTAAGGCAGGGTTCAGCTGAATGTTAATGTCCTTCATATCTGAAATCACAAAATGAACATTGTTTAACCTGCACAGCTACTACCGGAAGAGCATCAAAAAACAAAATGTCTGTCCAGGCTGTTTTGACCTCACCCCATTCCTGTTCATGAACAGGTCGTCCCGAGCCTTTCAGTGCACGTTTGGAGGAGCAGGACAGCCCTGTCTGTCTCTCATTCGTCAGAGGCTTGTCCTCTGTCTTCAGTGTCAGGCCCATAGTTGGAGTTGATACAGGGGCAACACAAGGCCAAAAACCCATCTTCTCACTCTCCGTGAGGCAAAGGGGGCTCAGCTTCATCTCGAGCAGTGCTCGGTCGTTGACCTCATCCTCGGTTCTTGGGGAGGCCATGACAGGTGGAGCGGGTTTAATGGCAGCCACGGTGTCGGACGTTGTGCTGGCAGGGGCACTGACAGGAGTAAGGTTAGCTCCAACCTGCTTTCTGACTAGAGGGGGGCTCAACACAAGCTTGGCCTCCATCTGCAGTGCCAGGTCGTTGACCTCCTCCTCAATTGTTGGGGAGGCCATCAGAGGCGGAGCGGGTTTATAGGCACCAACAGGAGCACGGGTGTAGAAGCAGGAGTGCCCCGTCTGTCTTTCCTGCCTCAGAGGCTTGTCCTCTGCCTTCAGTGCCTGGCTGATTGTTGGAGTGGATGTAGGAGCCACACAAGACCAAAAACCTGTCTTCCCCCTCTCCCTGAGGCGAGGGGGGCTCAGCTTGGTCTCTAGCTGCAGTGCCAGGTCGTTCACCTCATCCTCCATTGTTAGAGAGGCCATCAGAGGGGGAGCAGGCTTAAGGGCACTCACAGGAGCACGGATGTAGGAGCAGGAGTGCCCTGTCTCTCTGTCCTTCCTCAGAGGCCTGCCCTCTGCCTCCAGTGCCAGGTCAGTAGATGGAGTTGGCGCAGGGGCAACACAAGGCCAAAATCCCGTCTTCCCCCTCTCCCTGAGGCGAGGGGGGCTCAGCTTGGCCTCCAGCTGCAGCGCCAGGTCGTTGACCTCATCCTCCATTGATGGGGAGGCCATCAGAGGTGGAGTTTTCTGTTTTAATGAAAAAGGACGTCGCTGAAGCTAATCCAATATTGGATATTGAATATGCTCATTGCTTATGGTATGTAAGAAAATCCTGAGCTTGACCCCTGAGGTTCTCCCTCTTAAACTTGGCTATTGTCTGAAATTGAGTATGGATATTGAGAAATGATCCTGAGAACCTTTACAGTGGCCTGGCAATAAAAGAGTTATCTGGTCTTAATATAGGGTGGGTCTAGGTCCAAGAGTGTACAAAACCAGATAAACCTGACTGACCATACTTAGATGGTATATGAAACATAAACCTTTAGGTGGGCTACTTACCTTTTGGTATCCAGAAATGGTCCCATGTTGGCTGAACCAAGCATCAGTGTTGTGTTCTTGAGGGGAAAATTGGATGGTTAATTTAAGTTAACAGGGGGCACAATATTTACAGGTGGCAGACAACTGGCAATGAACCAGACAATTAACAGTGAACAGTCAACCAGACCACTACACTCACCCAGCATCTGTTTCCGCTGCTGTGGTGGAGTGGCAGCCAGAATGGAGGTTGTCCGAGACTCCTCGCTCAGCGGGCGGACAGCAGGATCCACAGGGGCTGGGGGGTCAGAGGTCGGACGAGGGCCCACGGTCTGGGCGGAAACACACTGGACGGACGCCCGAGGGACGGCAGCCATGGAGGATCCAGAGGGCAGTGCAGACAGCTTGATCTCAACGTCAGCCGTGGTATGCATGGCGGCAATTTGCTGCATGTACCTGTTTGCTAAATACACCCGTGGCTGTTTCTTGGGCCGGGCCAGGGCCACATACAGGGGCTTAGTGGCCAGGATGCGTCCGTTCATCGCTGCGATGGCCCGGGAGGCCTCTTCAGGGGAGGACAGACGCACAAATCCAAAGCCCTTGCTGCGGCCGCGCTCCGTCACGACTTTGGCACTGATTACAGTACCAAAGAGAGAGAACTCCTCCCTCAGTTGCACGTCATCGATCTCTTCCTCCAAGTTCTTTACATAGAGATTGATGCCGGTGAACTTTTTGGTTCGGACACCCAGTTCGACCTCTCGTTCCTTGCTGGGTTTGAAAGGGCCTACAAACACCTTCTTGTCGTTGAGAAGCATGCCATTCATTCTCTTGATGGCCCTCTCAGCGTCCTCCGGAGCCTCAAATTGCACAAAGCCGAACCCCTTGGAGCCGTTCTCGTCACTCTCCACTTTACAGGAGAGGACGGTGCCGAAGGCGGAGAAGGTGTCATACAGGGCCTGGCTGTCGATGGATTTCTCCAAACCCTTCAGGAAGATGTTACCAACTTCATTGCCCCTCAGGGTACGGTGGGGTTGAGACCACATGATCCGGAGCTGTCGGCCCATGACGGTGTCGTAGCTCAAGGTGTCAAGAGCACGTTTGGCGTCAGCTGGCTGCTGGAAGTTGACATACGCATACCGTAAGGAGCGCCTGGTGATCCTGTCTCTAATGACCCGGATAGAATGGATCATCCCCATGGGGCTAAACAAATCACACAGCATGGCCTCTGTCACATCGGGGTGCAGATCTCCAACGTACAGGGAGGCCATGGAGAAATTAGGAGCACTGGATTTCATTGCATACACCAACCACTTTGAAACGCCACTGACCACTGATGGAGCAAAATTTAACTATGATCTAGAATGTGGTTGTCATAGTATCATTGTGTACAAATATGATGTCATAGTATCATTGTGAGACAATCTTACAGTATGGTCAAACTTGAATTCTAGAATTGTCATGACTGATTCAAGTCAAGGAAGATAAAGTATTACTAACTCTTATTTATACAAGTAAGCTATTTAAGCAGTTTCTTATGATGACCTGTGCAAAAAATAAAATAACTGAATTAATATGTTTTTTTAAAATTACTTTAAAACATGTGAAGTGCATCAATCATATTTAAACATTGAAAACCGCTAAGCATTACAAAATTGCGGTGGCCCTGAAGTGCAAAACACAATGACATTTCGCAACACATTTTGCAAAAACACAGTTCCAAAACAGGACATTTCACAAAACAACATTTAGAAAAACACGACATTTTGCAAAACACAATGACATTTGATGGAAACACAATGACATTTGGTAAAAACACAACATTTCGCCAAAACACATTTCACCAAAACACAACACCATTGTGAAATCGTGAAATCACAACAGCATTTTGCCAAAACAACATTTCGCCCAGAAAGGATAGGAACAACACTTCTTCTTTGTACAGAACCCGTCATTTCCAGTTTCACAAGGGCTACCTTATCATAGCTGGAAGGACTTATTCACATCTGTTTGATTACAGAACTTTGTGGAAGCAGAAATATGGCCTCGAGTTGGGGTGGCTGTAGCTCAGTTGGTAGAGCGGGTCATTCAATGATCGAAGGGTCAGCGGTTCGAATCCCGGCTCCGACTGTCCACGTGCCGAAGTGTCCTTGAGCAAGACACCTAACCCCAAATTGGTCCCAATGAGCAGGTTAGCACCTTGCATGGCAGCTGCCTCTATTGGTGGGTGAATGAGAGGCCATTATAAAGCGCTTTGAGTGCTGCTAAGGTGGAAAAGCGCTATATAAGTGCAGTCCATTTACCATTTAAAAGAGACAGTAATGAGAATGAATGAATGAATTAATGAATTTTTTATTTAAGTGTCATGCCTACTGTCGGCCCATCCCATATGGGATTATAAGACACCTTTACGACTTACTTCTATACATACGTCATCTATTTACATGCAAAATATGTTTCCAGTGTCGCTGGTCAAGCTCAAATGAACAAAAAAAGAGATGAATAAATAAATTATACGATGCATAGATACATACATACAGACAGTTAACCCTCAATCTCTATTGGTACAATGCTCTCTTCCTTGCATTCCATGCCATATCTAGATATTTTGCTAACTTAAATGTTTAATTCTCAAACAGCCAGTTCAGTCTCTTGGAGTCATCCATATTCAGCAGATCAACCTCTGTTTTTATGCTATTAAACAACCCATCACGTATCTCCCCATAGAAAGGACAATAAAAAACAAAATGATATTCATTTTCAACCACCTCAAGATCACACACTGTAATGAGAATGCTTCGTGATCTGAACCAACCTTGTCACGGACACGACGGTTCATGTCAGCACACACATACCAAGTCTGAGTATAAATGACTGGACATAACTTCTTTCTTCTGGATAGTGTGCAGTCTCTCTCTCTCTCTCTCTGTGTTATGTCTAAAGTTGTTGTTAAACCACAGGGTTAATGCCTTATCAAATATTCACATTCTCAGGTTAACATGTGACCATACTTAGGTTGTCACACACTGTACAGCACAGGGTGTCCAGACAGACAGCAGGGCAGCTTGAATATTTCATCCATATTTCAGAGAAAGAGCTCAGTTAATCTGAGTACAAGGTCTACAAATCACAGTCACTACTCATATACTGTATACATGGGAGTGTAGAGGTACGCATGAGTTTGTTTGTGTGTGTGTCTGTGTGTGTGTGCGTGCATATGTGTAGCTTCCATGGAGTCACTGACCTCTTAGTAATAGCCAGTGACCCTGGTCTAACTGCAGGTTCAGCTCTACAGTGCTGATTCATCACAAGGGCTCAGTAAGTGAGAGAACCTTTGGCCACGGCCTGTTTGCCATCCTGCATAATTATCTGACTGACACCCTGTTTCTGGGAATAATATGAGCCATAAGTAATCACACAACTGGAGAGCTGCACTCAGAGTCACGTACCTGTAACTGCATGCTAGGGGCTAGAGACCAGTCCCAGAGTCAATCAAACATCAGCGAATCAATAATAAGTATTGAAGTTGCCATATTTTATGTATTTTCTTACTTTCTAACCTGTAGTTTGTAACTGATCAATGTATACTTTTCCTTGTAAGTCATGGGCTCACTCACAATTCACACAATAAGATGTATGGACTGAAAGTGTCCCCACAATAAACTGCATGGATTAGAATAGGACTGGATTGAAGTGTGATCTTTTGAAATTAACTGTTCATGTTCATAAACGGAAGGCTTTGTCTGGGCCCAGTGGGTGAGGAGACAGGGGAAAGTGGAAATAGGTCAGAGCATTCTCTGTGTTAAAGGACCCATGGGTATTGCTGACAGGACAAGGATGTGGTCAGAAGCAGGCTTTAAATACTATCAAACTCCACTCCCCGTCTTCAAGGCACTCACTTCCGCAAGCTCACTATCGGTAGCTCAGCTGCAGCGTCTCTGGCCAGACACTCTGGGGGGAGAGGACACAGCATCTCATCACTGATGTTAACAAATGGCCCAAAAGGAATATTTATTGTTTGTGTCCTTCTGTTCTGATGATAATTCCTGGCACGAGATGCAACAACCTGTAATAAAAACAAACATAATACTCCAACATTAGGCTATTCTAGTCACCCATTAATTAGTGTAGATAACATCTAAGGTGCCGCAAACTTCTAAAGCATCCTGGGAGATTCAATCGGATTGTTCCGTTAGATATAAATAAGAGTCTTTTAACAAATTACATCAGTCTTTGAAAAAAATAAGACAGACTTTAAAAGATGCATGGCTGTCCCATTTTAATGTGACTGATGAATATGGGATCCATGAATGAGGCATCCCCGAGGCTGACTCCAGACCTGTGCAGCTGCTTAATGCTGGGTTTATTGAAAAAACATGTAGTTGTCAGTGCCTATGCTTTGGAAGTTGTGAGATTAGATTTTCTATTATCTTGGACCATTCCTTTCTTCTATCCATAATACAGTATGATGACATTTTACAAGAAATTCCTGGTATCTCTACTATTAATAAATACAGATAATATGAATACAATCCTTACACATCCTCTTAATTCTGGTTGAAAAAGACAAAGCAAAGTCTTAGTCTCACCCAGCTCAGAAATTTAGCAGGGAAAGAAAGAGTCTGAGTCATCAGAGCGAGTCAGAACAGTAGAGTTTCAACATTTGGAAGGAAAGGAAGCAACACGCAAGACCAAACTATCAAGCCAACATCCAATATTAACTTGTGCACTGCACAACCTTGAAC
Organism: Borostomias antarcticus; assembly: GCF_949987555.1. Lineage (NCBI taxonomy): Eukaryota > Metazoa > Chordata > Actinopteri > Stomiiformes > Stomiidae > Borostomias > Borostomias antarcticus. Next base: position 33,497,408 of record NC_140235.1, on the reverse strand, counting down.
CAGATCCATTTAGAAAAGTTATGAGGGAAACTGACGTTGACATGACGTTGCATCTCATAGAAACCTCAGAGTGTGGGAGTGGCAAAGTGATGCCTTGCCTTTGAGTTTGAACACTAGGGAGAGATCCACTGGCCTATCCCCTTCAGTGAGAATAAATGAGGAAGGAGAGGCTCCAAGCCTGTGGTCTCAGAGTCTCTAAAGACGCCCCTAGTGTGAAAAATGCCACTGCGTGACATTTCCAGTGCTTTCATATCTGGAAGCAGAAGTCTGCTGAAGCTACTGTGAGTGGTAGGGCTTCTTCTCTCTGCTGCTCCTGTCCTAGAGATGAGTCACACTGTATTTGGAGCTGAGAGGATTGGGGAACTAAATGATAAATGAGTACCTAGCAATTAAATGACTATAAATACTGAATTAATATCTGCATTAACAGCATTTTCCTCATGTTTTTGTTGGGATTAAAAATTATATTTTCTGCCAGCAAATGTTCAGCAACATTCCAAGTTAAACAGGACAATACTTTTCCAAAAGTAGCCTACTTGAAGTACTGTACTTTATATCTGAATACATTTCATCCCAAAATGATGGTCAAAGATACGATAAAATTCAACTTATTGACCAACCAAGGTTGGAAATTTAGCTTTGCATAATGAGTATTATTTGACTAAGCATTTTTCATTCAGTTGAAATAGTAGAATGATACAATTTGGTCTGGGTTTTGTTTTCATACATTTTGTTGTAATCCCAGTCCGGCACTAGCTTGCTTCTATAATAGAAGTATAGAAGTATTCACTTCAACTTCAGGAATGAACTCAGGCTCAGAGGTGACAACGTAGGTGGAGAGTCCGTTATCACTCTTTTCAAAAATGGATTCAGGAAACGTAAGAAATACTTGTTGTGTTGTGGATCGTTGATGCCACTTAATTGATGCATGTTCCACAGATGTGCATCTGACATGGAACTTTTCACTCGTATCCTCTCAGCTGTGAAGATGAGGTTACACAGGAGTATGAAGGAAGTGAACAACAAGAAATCAGTGACAGTGGCGACGATAACCTTGACGGAGCAGAAGAACGGAAAGTCGACCCCCACAGTACAAACCACTACAAGAGTGTTCACGGAAGATGTCCAGAATGAAGACATGGAGAACATGCATCAATTAAGTGGCATCAACGATCCACAACACAACAAGTATTTCTTACGTTTCCTGAATCCATTTTTGAAAAGAGTGATAACGGACTCTCCACCTACGTTGTCACCTCTGAGCCTGAGTTCATTCCTGAAGTTGAAGTGAATACTTCTATACTTCTATTATAGAAGCAAGCTAGTTGAATGTAGACTCTGGAGTATGAATCATCATTTTGTTCAGATAAAAAAAAAAAAGAAGTAATTTTGTGTTGTATGGTTATTGATGCTTTTGTCACGGCTCCACCGCGTCAGCCTCGTCCACCTCCTCAGCCCCCTGACCCCGGCCCGAGCCCCGGTTCTGACTCTGGTCCCAAGCCTGTCCCCGTCTCTCCAGTGCCGGACTCCGTTTCCACCAGCACCTCCCAGAGCCTGCAGCAAGAACTGCGGGCACGTTTGCGGTCACAAGCCAGACACGCCCCCAACGCACACCTGCCGCACATCACCTTGATTGCCTCTCCCCCACACCTCAACGCACCTGGTCCTGATCAGCCAATCACCAGCAGGATAATAAGCCGGTCCACACAGCCCTCTGTGCCAGATTGTTGACCCACCTATTTGGTAATTAGGCCTTTGATGAGTCTGGATTGTGCCTTCCTGGGGACTGCCTGACACCTACTGTATCGTTTGTCTGTTAACCTTTGTTTAATCTTTTCTATCTCTTTCTGATATATGTTGGAACATGAGGTTACTTGATGTTTAACATTATATGTAATTTCTGTTTTGTGTTTTCCCGACTCCTTGTTTAGGTGTTTTGTAATTTTGGGTTTAGCCTATTGCTATTGGGATGTTCCCTGTTTCTGACGGGGTGAGCTTACCATCTTGCTACCGACATTGTTCTATGGGTGTCAAAGAGGATTACACCACCTGGGGGATTGATGTCTGAAGATTGATCCATCCCGTGAGGGGTATGAGACAGCGCTGAGGGCTGTTCTCTTTTGATGGGGGCTATGTGCTAGTAACCTCTGACCCCTGGATAGATTTGCTGCTGTGTGATGATTATTTGCATGTGTCTTTGGGATTTTGCTCTGTATAGTGTTGTCGAGGCGTTAAGATGCCTCGAAGGCGGGATATGTAGTACATTTTTATACTGTGTTACATTAATCACATCTGTATTACTCATGTAGTAATCATTTTATTAGAATAACGAATAAACTTTAATTTAGTTGGAACTGTATTTATTTAAGGAGTTTAACATGTGAGTTACAACAGATGGCCTTTGTCTCTGAGTCAGCATAGCAAATGGTCACCTCTGAAGTGAGTAGCCTACAGTCTTGTAACATGATCCTAGGAGGACACAGGAAGCCCCTGTGTCCAAAGAAGGGGGGCAAAGATCAGTGCAGAAGACTAGTTGATCTTTTGTGACCATATCTGGCGTTGATGAACATTCTTTGTATGTAAATTTGTTTGTCATGTGATTCCTGACCTGAAGCCAGTTTAAAAGCTGCGGCCCTTCTGAGAATTCAGTATTGCCGAAGTTCTGACCCCATGTAATGGGCATGCTCAATAAATTGTTGATTCGACCCGTTTTTGCCTCCTTGAAGTTCTGTTCCACACAAAGTTTATGCATTTAAAATACACTGCAGTACCTTTACCGGTACAATACATCTTACAGATCTTTCTAGCATACACACTGGTAAGTGCTCGGTATGATTCTGTGTTTGGACAGAGCAGGGATTTACAGGCAACAGGAATTACAGTACTGGCAATAAACACCTTGTGATTCTAACTCCCCTCCCCTCCTGTGGTGGTGAAGAGTCTGCGCTCAAACCCCTCTGCTGCCACGGCATTCCAGCCCTCCAATATGAGGCAAGGCTTTGGCTTGAGGTAGGAGATGGGAAAGTGCAGTGTGATGACAAACGGGGGTAAGCAGAGATAAGATCTGATAAAATCCTACCCAGGCTTTTGAGTGTAATATTAATGTGCTTACAAATCCAGATGTTTGAAGGATCAGGGAAGGTGTGGTGAGGAGAGTGCGGTATTGAATTCTGTAATTTAATTCATTGGGTGTGCAATTCTCTTATCTTATCAGTTGGCAAAATGTAATTATTTGGATCAGAAGTAAATAAAATAAAAAATCCTTCAGTATTCGGACTTGTGGGTTTCATTTGCATCCAAGCATGTGCATTACTGATCAATGCAAAACACAAATACTCATCTGTGTGTGAAATTGGAAAAAAATGAGAAAGCAAACATGTAATGTTACTGGATGCATTTTTATTTGCTGGCATATACTGTATAATCCTGGGACAAACACTCTTGGCTAATTAGCACTCCAGGGAAAATAGAGAAGCCTCATATACTGTACAGCGGCAGCCAATCTGACTCTGGCTGAAGAGAAGACTGAGTGGTGATGAGGACACTGGGTCCGTTTGCATAAAGGCTACTCAGGGTTGTCACTCAATGGTGGCATGTGATAGTATGTACAGTATGTATGACTGCTACAGTACATTTACATGACTGAAACAATGAAAGATGTGCTCAAGGTCTCAAAATGGTCTCTAAACAAAACCACCAGTGAAAAACAGAATCCCATTTAAAAAATAATTAATATGAAATAAGCATGCAATAAAGTATACACAAAGAACACAAAGAAAGATAAAAGTTTTAAAGATAGTTGAAATTAAGATGGATAGTTTGCAAGGTAGATAATCTGTTTACAGGTAAAACCACACTGGCCTGGCAAAACTACCTGATTAGGTAATTTTGACCGACGTCCTACAGTATGTCGATTCTATCCAGGAATCGGACAGAAAGTGAATATGACGGATTCTGCTCAGCTCCAACATGAGTATTTAGACCCCGCCGAAGAGGCCTGCTACTCAGACCACTCAGGCTGACTGTGAGGCTGGTGTGAATTAGGGTTAGCTTTATAGTCTGAAGCAGGATGCTGTGTGAATTTGCCGTGTGGAATCTGGTTGTCAATCCCAGGATCTAAAACACAACTGACTGTAAAATATCAGATTTGATCATTTCTTTGTAATCTGAGTTGTTGAGCACTTTGTGAGAAACTCCCTGCTGTGTCATATTCATAGAAATTGTGAGCAGCCACCTACACAATATTTAATTCTGTCATCTTGCTGTGTCCCCTATCACTGAAGCCTGACAGGGGACGGGACATGGAATGGGGGTGATTTAACGCAATATTTATATAAAGGATTTATTGAGGCTCCCAGAGAGCCATCTGTCAAACACCAGAGTAGAAGATCAATCTTGTGTAAATTGACTCAAAATTACGCTTCATCCCAATGCATTACAGTTTGAGAATGCCCTTATGAAAATAATTGCTTATTCTTAAAAAATAGCTCAGAAGATGGATGACCACAGTGCAGTGCAGTAATGTGTTTGGTTGTTGTGTTATTACAGAATACTGTGGGGTGGAGAAAAGGCCTTGAATACATTACAACCTAATGATGCATTGCAGAGCACTGTGAAAACCTAAGGGACCGCTAGGGAACGTATTCAAATTTTACAGTATATCATAATCGCATAGTTTATGTAAATTATGTAAACAATTATAACATGCAACAAATTCAAGAGCTACTGTATAAATGTATACTAAATAAATATTATAATAAGAAGTGCTACAAGTGTTTCTAAATGGGATGCCATACATTTTTTTTATGAAGAAGTGGTCAATTGTTTTTATAGCTCTTTTCACCATTGTGAGCAGGTTGGCTAGTTGTAGCTTGTTGAGCACTGAGCAGTACAGTCAGATCTCATTTTTTTTGCGGTAGCAGATCAAACTGGAAATAGTTGAGGTCGACGGACGAGTTGTGCCATTGGTGGATTATGAATATATTTTTTTTTAAAGGTAGCCTAGTTTAAGTAATAAATACACTTTTAAAATGAATGATGACCTAACACAAACTGGTACAAACCACAAGTATGTATTTAATAATTGTGTTAATTAGTACAAAATAATAAAAAGATAAACTTTTTTTTTGTGAAGAATTTGAGCAGCGTTGGGCTGGCCAATCAGGGGGGGCACTTGCCCCCCCTATAAAGTCGCCCATGCATGAATAGCATTCCTTATTATTTTAATGAATTGAAAATGCCATCTTTCACAGTTCCAGAATAAAACAGCTTATTGAAAGCAAGGTCCATGAATGACAAAAATGTTGGCCAGATGTGTTGTTTTTTTCTTTCTTTTTTTTTCCAGGGTGTGAATTCTTTGAGCCAGTAAAGAAAAGGGGGGTATATCCATTCATACAGGAGAACGATGGTGTGATAGTATTTTAAACTTGTCTAGTCAAAAGATTTACCAAGATACGTTCAAAAGGTTGAGTCTGGTTTATTGTGGAAAACAATACGTGCGCAAGGACTTCCTGAACAACGCAAACAAAGGTGGTTTCGTCAGAGAAGTGAGTTCATGGGTATTGCTGTGGCTTATATGCAATCAAAACAAAGGTACAGTGCTTCCAGGATGTGATTGGCTACTGCATTGTACATGAATGGCAGGCGTGGCCAAGAGTAAAGACATGTGAAAGGTCTGAATCAGGACGAGGAAGACGAAGGTGCGGCCCTTCTGACTTAAACAAAGAGATGAGGAAGAGCTAGGCAGAGTGTGTTTACAATTACAAAAGGGGGAGAGTTGAGGTGTTTTACAATTACAAAGGGGAGACTGAAACTAGGGTTTGCAGGGGGCTTGGGGGGAGGTGATGAATTACAAGGACAAAGGCTTAAGGTGTTTGGATGTAAATTCCTGGACAATCCCCCATTTGTGCCTGAACAGGTACACAAAAATAAAATATAAAATCCAAACACAGTGTAAACAGTCAGCTATGCTATACATGTGGAAAGGAAATAATCTCTCCACTAGGTGGAGCAAAAAAAAAAAATTCTCTCTTTTTTTTTCTTTTTTTTTTTTTAATTATTTTCTTTCAACGTGCAAAATCACGCACCAAAACCCCTTGCTTCAGAAATTTGACAGGAAACAAGATAAAAAAGATGACATGATTATATACTATTTATAGTCTAAGAGTGGACAACCATTCACCAAAAACCCTTGATTGAAATTTTGAATAAGGCAAAAAGATAAATGGTTACCAGTGTAAGAAGGGCAAAAACCTTTTGGTCAATTTAGGGGAAAAAACCCAAAGAAGTAAAACTTCAAAATCATCTATCAGCTCATGTTTCAAAACATTATAAGTCTTGTAGATAGATATTATGCATTTTTCAGATTATTTCAAAGTTCATTCACTCTTGTGAATAATCGCATGTGATGTCCTATGGAACATAGCTTCCATGTGTGCGTCTCTGAATGTTTAATGTAGGTTCCAGTGTGTGCGATCAGAGGTGCAGTCATTTCTGTTGAGATTGTCTATGTTGTCATACCACAACCACAAGAAGGAGGTGACCGGCAAGGTCAGTCTCCGATTGCTCATCAGAGAGAGGAGAGTGTGGCAGTGGCTGTCAAGGTCACTCTTGTTCAGTGTATATCCAACAGTCATCTAGGTGACACTTCTCTTTTGGGCAATAGAATGTCATTGGGGAAATGCAAGGCGTCTTCTCTTCTAGATCGCAACTTCAATGTCGCGTTGATTGAATCAGTTATGTTCAATGTTAGTTGTAGTGTGTGCAGGTGTGTGTGCGTGTGTGGTGCATCTTGTGAGGAGGTGACCAGCAAGGTCATTTTTCCTCCGATTCCTCGTCAGAGGAGAGGACAGTTGTGGCAGCTCATAGCTTTGGCCTCTGAGCCCTCTGGTTCAGCTGCATCCTTGATCTCCTGGTGTTGGCGATCTCCTGGTGGACCGTCGTCTGCTGCTTGGACCCGTCGGCAATGGCTTGCATGGATCCACGAAGTCCTCTCAGATCGCTGTCTGCGTGGTGAGTAGAACCTGGTACGGCCCGAGCCACCTCGGCGAGTTCCAGCTCCTTCGTCTGTGGTCGCGGACCAGGACCCAATCCCCAGGAGAGATGTGATGCAGGAACCCCTCCTTAGCCTCAGGAAGGCGGTCCTCACTCTGTTGAAGACATCCCTGGCATGGAGAGAGTTCAATAAAATCCATTATTACATGTTCCCATGGCCCACTTGGCCGAGGATGTGCTGACAGTTCCATTTTTGACGGTTAGGTTCCTCCCGCAACATCTACTTCTCTTCCATGTTTTCTGGCCTGTTCTCAGGCTGCTTATCTGCTCCTGGTAGTCTCTTCTCTCCCCACTGGGCAGGTCCACATAGAGCGGTCAGCCAGCGAGCTCTCGGAAGGTGAGGAGGGAGTCCCTGTCCTGGTTCAGCAGGGTGAAGGTGCGGTGGGACACCACACAGCCAGGGCGCCAGCAGCACGTACAGGCTCTTGAACTGAACCCGGTCCATCCCTGTACTGCTCCACGTAGGGCCGGCCCGGGTCGTGCTGCTGGAGGGCCACCTCGGCGCTCCCGCTCCCCCACTACAGGCTGATGAAGTGCTCCGTCTGTGGATCCACAGATGAGAGAGACAAACAGAGACAAAACAGAAGAGAAAAAAAGAGAGTCCTCTGGTCTCCCTGTTCCCCTCCTTGGTCAGGAACGGTTATCAGCAGTCTGTTGGAGATACTCAGAACATGGTTAAGCGCAAGCTCCTGCTTTGGGGAAAAAATGTTGTTATTCAGTCAGGAAAACTTAAACAGGTTGTCTGTTCAAGTGTCATTTAGAGCCAGTCTGCAGTCCCCTACAGTGACATCAGGGGCAGTGTTTAGAATGACTTCAACACGCCCAGTCCCCAGTCATGATCAAGGCAATTGGATTTGGCTCTAGAATTTCTGTCGCGATTTTATGAAAATAAAATAACCATATTCTCGTCTCAACAAAACAACACCCCCTAAGGGTGAAAGCAAAAATTTCCTGAAGTCAGGATAAAAATAGAGATGGGGCAAAGAAAATGACACTAAAATGAACTGGCTTCATTTACAATTAACTAATCAAAAAAAACTCCATCAAAGCTTCATTTGTATAGCTAAAATGTGTATATCTAAACCCTCCCTCTTCTGCATTTGAGGACAGAGTATTTGGGCACTGCCTCGGACAAAATGGTCTCTTCTCTGTTTCATACTTATCTGTCGCTCACAGTGAGTTGGTGACGTGGCGTTGGCTTTGCATCTCACGAACCCCAGATCGCTTATCTGTAGGGAAACAGGCCGGTAACCTTCATCTCCACCTCCGGTCCTGTGCCCGTCTCCTGGTTCGGCATTCACCCATCACTCCCGGAACGACAGTTGTCTGTAAAAAAAACACTCAGAAAAAACACTCAGGCCCGATGAATGTGCCTCAAACTATAAACATGAGATATTTAACATACTCATTTAAAAAATATATAATTGGGTTATGAGATGCTGCATTCAGATTAAGACACTGGCAAACCTTATCTATTCCCCCCACTATTATGCACAAACCTTATGTCTTAAGCTACATATCAGAAAGAGAGACAAAACAACCAGTTAAACAGACAAACAGCAGGTCCCAAGCAGTCCCCAGGAAGGCATGATCCAGGCTCCTCAAAGATCTGCCGCCCAGGGTCCATAGCACCTGAAAATTAAGACTCAAAACACAGACTGGGTTCAATAGCAGAGGGGAGGCCTAAAGCCAACTCCTCAAAAAACACATCATCATTATATGAATGAAATTCATACAGTAGAATGCATAAAACGAACAGCTTATGGCCATTCATTGACTATTGAAACAAAACTCCTGAATCAAAACCCCTATTCAAAACCCTGTCAGACTTTTGAGTTCCCACCAATACCCTAAAAGATCATCTCAGAAACATTAACAACAACTTAAAACTCAAAGGCTCTACATCTATTTCATCCTGTTTATTTACCTTAAAAATTATATATATATCTCTATCTTGGCTAGTTAAAATTTCCCTTGTGAGTTGTTCAAGGGAACTCCAGCAGGTGGCGCTCGACCCCAAATCGGAGGCTCTTCCCTTTCATTCAGCTTGCGGTAACTGTGACACTGTTCAATCCAGTGACCATATTGACCACAATGAAAACATGCCTCATTTTTCCCACTCTGTCTGTACCTGTGAACATGCTTAGACCTACTGCTACGTTGCCTATTCTCCCTTTGTCGCCGTCCCCGTTTTTGTTTCAGACCTGCACCTTTATTTTTAATGTCTAATTGTCTCAATTGAGCAGCCTGAAGTCTAGCGGCACCATCCTTGACTTTTTTCAAATTCCGTTGTTCAATGTAATGTCGGAGGCGTTCGGAATACCGGAAATGATCAACAACTTCCCCGAGAGAAGTTGATTCCCAGGTGTGGCATATCATCCTCACTTGGTCAGACAAAGAGGAGAGAGAGTTATTCATTAACTGTTGTTTCAAAATCTTTTTATAATCGGCGTTCGCTTTGTCCATGCCACTGTGTGACGCGAAGACTGATTCCAGTCTTTCCCAAAATTTCTCGAACTGCTCATCGGAATTTTGTTTACAATATGTGATACGGTCCCAATCCATCTTTTTAGGGAATCGAGTTTTGATTCTGTTCAACAGCGCAGCGTTTTGTGCAGTAAAATCGACATGAGAAAAAGGCAACGTTATATCAAACGGGTCTTTTACTTCAATCCATTTTAACCCAAGTACTTGTCGCATGATCATGGCGATTTCCTCGGCGTGAGGCTCATACATTTGAACTAAACTGTTAAAAAGATTCCCGAACTCGTTCATGTCTTTGGTTGGATCGGGCAAGGTTTTAGCTATATTACGCAGTTCATCAGAGCGCCAGGGTCTATAAACCGTAATCTCTGGAGTCCAGGCCGCATAACCAGCAGCATAATTTATTTGTGAAGGGCGAGGAACAGGGTTTGGGCAGCGTATCAGAGGCGCTTGTATTTGCGGTCCCTCCAGACTATCTCTAGCCATTTGCAGTTGTTCCAAATTAAACTTAGCCTCAGATATGGCTTTAGCCAATTCTTTCTTCCTGTCCTGCTTTTGCTCGGACGAATACCTCGTATTAAGGGGCGCTCTTAACTCGTATTGTAGAGGGGAGAGAGAAGGGGCGTGGCTAAATGCGGGAGCAGCAACAGCCTGGTTGGGTGCTATAGAATTAACAGGCTTTTCCCTTAACCTAATCATCTCAACCACCTCTAGCTGCTTAGAATCTTAGAATTTAACACTAAAATGTCAGATATGGATGTAAGAAATCGAAAATGCTTTAGCACAACAATCTCATCAGGCTAGACGTTTAATCCTGTGACATCCTCTAGCCATATGTTAGTAGCCGGGGTTACAGGGACACCTAGTGGTGATCCCAAAATGTTGCATGTATGACCCGGAAGTTGTCTTTGGCAGCGCGGGGAAATTTAAAGAAACAAATCCCTAAATAACCACGACGCAGCCTAAAACCCCAAAACAGCAATGAAAGGAAACCTTATGGTTAACTCACGGCGGGAAAGAATACAATTTCGAAAGAAACACACATTAAGACACATTAAATTCGCTTAGTACTCACCCAGTCAGCGAAGTCCTTTGTTCTCCTCTGGCTCAAGGCGGATCACCGCGAGAGCTGTTTTCCGGCGTCTCCTAGACAACCAGCTAGCCTACTGGAGAATTTTAACAGTGTAAAAAGTGTACAAAACAATACTTTACCTGGATCCATGGCGCGCGTAACAAACAATACAATCAAGAGCCGAGGCTCAACAGTAAACACATAAGACGTATAAGACGAAACAAAGGCTTACGTTACAAACAAGCATGCTCGGCTGCACCAGCAACTTTGGTCCAGGCTAAACCTGACGTCTAGATCCTACCAAAATACTGTACAGCCACTTGGTCAAAGATAACGCTCGTTAGGTTTACCAAGTCACCCGGGAACAAAGGGACAAACGCTTCTACCAGAAACGCGGATTGCAAAACTCTCAATCACGCCCTGTAGCTACCATCTCGTTGGTAATCGTTCTTCAACGAACATCAACAATCACTTCGAAGCTAGTTGGCAATCGTGCTAACACGAACATCAACAAACGGGGCTTAAGCTAGTTGGTATCGTTCTGAAACGAACATCAACAATGAGGCTTAAGCTAGTTGGTATCGTTCTGGAAACGAAACATCAACCATGCTCGCCCTACCCTCGGTAGGACTAAATACCCACGCTGGGGTTCCTGTTTTCAACACTCCAGACCAACACAACTGAACCAAATCAAGGCAAATACAACTCAGAACCATCAGAGGGTTCGTTTAAACGTACCTGTGAGCCTCAAGAATCCAGTGGAAGAACTGAGGAAATAATCTCGGCGTGCGCTCTGGCGCAAGAGAGAAAATTGATTTTCCAACGCCCATATGGACCGACACGTCTGTCGATCAGTTCATCCACTGGAATCCCGAAGCAAAACGCAGGCAGTTATTCCATTCCCGTTCGCCAACTGTGATAGTATTTCAAACTTGTCTAGTCAAAAGATTTACCAAGATACGTTCAAAAGGTTGAGTCTGGTTTATTGTGGAAAACAATACGTGCGCAAGGACTTCCTGAACAACGCAAACAAAGGTGGTTTCGTCAGAGAAGTGAGTTCATGGGTATTGCTGTGGCTTATATGCAATCAAAACAAAGGTACAGTGCTTCCAGGATGTGATTGGCTACTGCATTGTACATGAATGGCAGGCGTGGCCAAGAGTAAAGACATGTGAAAGGTCTGAATCAGGACGAGGAAGACGAAGGTGTGGCCCTTCTGACTTAAACAAAGAGATGAGGAAGAGCTAGGCAGAGTGTGTTTACAATTACAAAAGGGGGAGAGTTGAGGTGTTTTACAATTACAAAGGGGAGACTGAAACTAGGGTTTGCAGGGGGCTTGGGGGGAGGTGATGAATTACAAGGACAAAGGCTTAAGGTGTTTGGATGTAAATTCCTGGACAATGGCATGGATTACTTACCTGAGTAATACTGGTCAGGTCCTCATCCACTTCTGGACACTTATCATTGTAAACGGTGACTCTACCCTCGGTGCCAGAATAAGGGGGACGCCGGGACTTTTTGTCCCCCCGCATTTTGTTGTTCATTCAATGCAAGCTGGATCAACAAATTTAGATGGCTGCATATTGAGTATTTGGTTCGTGTTGACTGTTTTAGCTGTGTCAAAGTGGTGGAGAAAAGTCTAATTAATAAAGTCGAATTAATGAAGATAGCCTATCCCTCTTCATCTGAGAGAACATTTTCCAATAACTGCTGGTGCTAGTAATAGGTCATACATATACAGATGTGGGAAGTTATAAATGCTGCAGCATTTCACCTTTGCGGTATTTGACAGGGAAATCCCGTTGGAAATCTCGTGGGATTTCAGATGGGTGTTATTTCGTTTTAGTGATGCACCACTGCCAGGTGGCGTCTTTGAGCAGATTTAGCAGGCTGGGCTCAGTGTTTTTCTCCTATAGTCTAAGAATGAACAATCATTAAATTTCACATTCTTTAATTTAAATGCTCTGTTGTAAAGCACTTTGAGCTGAATTTATCTGTATAAAAGGTGCTATAGCCTACAAATAATGTTTAATTGTTATTTTTACCTTGTTCTCAAACACATTTTTTCTCCATCTGGATGTAATTTAATTATTAAAACACATATATCTACATTATCTATCTCAGTAACTGACGTCGGGTCAAGACGTGGTGTCTGTTAAGTCAAATGCGCATAATAACAGTATTGTAAATATATTTGTTTGTAAAGATGTGGTGAAAGTGAGGGTTTTGCGTTTTGTTTCTGGAACGCATTCAACTGGTACTTGTAAACCCCGGAAGTCAATTTGAAGACGGGGCACCAGCTAATATGCAGCTGAGCGCAGTAGGCTATGGCACGATACAAAGAAAAAATAAGGTTGGGTTGCACATTCACCATATCTGTTATGTTTTACGGCATCATTAATGATTAATCTAATCCCAGAAATGAGCTATGGTAAGAAGGGTCTTTCTATTGTGGAATTCTCTCCCTTCTCGTCTCGCCGTCACTACTTCACAGCTGTCACTAATTAATGGGCCAGCTCTACAACATGCTAATATTGCCAGAACCAATCACATCCGTTTCAGCTATTACACGCTCACTCTTCGAATCTCACTCACCAATGGCAAGCTTATCTGCTGCCATAATCGTATATAGGTTGCAGCACAATCGCTCAGTCTCGTTCTGATCCTCGCAGGTTCGCCCCTCCGTCCAACCCCTGCGCCGCCTCTTCGGTCATCTGGGGCCTCATTTATAAATGTTGCGTAAGTACAAAAGCGTGCGTAACCCATGCTGAGCAACTTTCTACGCAACTTTCGGTATTTATAAAAAAAACGAGCTTAACGATAAGTTGGCGGAAGGTGTGGTAACTCTACGCACACTCCGACCCTCCTGTAACTACGATAAGCACGTTTCTGGAGAAAGGGGAAAACGCGACTCCGATGGCAGAGGGATGAAACTCGGGAAAGTCTGCGAAACACATGACATATTTAATAATAAATACATCGGTCGCTGCAAGAAACCCTCCAATGTGTCACACAGTTTAAACGGAATCAATCGCCACCGTAGCCTAATCACAAAATAATGTCGGCATTGCTTTGGATGTGTCTGTGAATTGACCCATTTGTGTCATAATAGAATGTTATGTTGTAGGCTTATTCATTTATAGGCTATCCCGAGAAGCATCACGGGCAGTAGCCTATGAATAAAAGCCACATTACGTTAACACAACACGACACGAGCCTATAGGCTTATCATAGTAATGATTCCGTATGTCGATAGCCTACAACTATAAGGCCTATACCGCACCAAACAAATGTTGCATTCGGCGTTGAAGTATATTTATTCAGTTAATAATTTATTTAGTTAATTATTCGTACGTTTAATTATCCACCTATTCATTTGTTAATGTATTTATGTATTTATAGCCTATATTTGATTAGGCTTTTATGTAAACCCGAATGACCACTGAGGCAAGCCGCAATTACAATGATGTTGAGCGGTGAATGGAAATGTCCTACTTGCGGCAACTGTAGGCTACATTAGGCTATATTGTACATCATCATATATCCTCATATTGTCTTATGATTGTCATGTAGCAGGCATGCGAAGAATGTGGGCCTAAAAACGCATGTCATCCCAATGCTCACATGCCGCTTTGGTAGAATTATCTGTGCGCAAAACAGCGCATGGAGGTGATGCGTCTCCAAGTTGTAAGAACACAAGGGAGCAAGTTAGATTATTAATTTGCCGAATCATCATGTGTGTAGCTATAATAACGCTTTATAGAATCACATGAAACTCATCCATGGACCCCATATATTTACAAGATCTCGATACAGGCACTGATATAGCTGGATTATAGTAGGCCATGACGCACGGGGCCTTGGATATGCCGGGACTTGGCACAGATGTTCTAATATGTGCTTGGCTATCCTGCAACATCCATTAGAACACGCAGCTTCTATATGCCTACAGAATGTTTTGAGAAAGTATGTGAAATGCATGATATCCCAGAAAATACACAAATTGGCTGCTGCAAAGAACCCTCAGATCTGTCGTACAGTTAAATTGGGGATACTTGCCTTAAGTAGTCACTATAGGCCTACATGTTTGCATTGTTATGGATGTCATTGTAAATTGACCCGTTTATACGTTGATAAGTTAAGCCTTTTATTCATGGGCCACCCTGTGAAGCATTAGGCTACGTGCAATATAAATCCAAACCCCATTACCCATGCAACAACACTATAGGCTTATAATGATTATCGGGGATGGGATCGGGGATTGTCGGGGATGATGCATTACATCTTAAAGTCTCTCAACACCATTTAAGATGTAATGCATCATCCCCGACATGGGCGGCAGCAGTGAGTAGGCTAAACAAAGCGGAGAGCGCCGATTCGCCGGTAGAAGAAGACAGTCGATGCGCTGTGGATATAAAACATTTAAGTGTACAAATTTACCTTTTATTTGAAAGGTGGGGGACTACAAACTGTAGCGACTTCGGAGAAAAGGCTTTCATCTTTCCAACGATGTGTTTACTTTGGTGAGTAACGAAACGGTTTTGTCTGTAGACTCGGACGACCGGGCCGATGAAGCGCTTTCATAGGCAAATTGCATTGAGAGTAACAGGGCGTTATCTGTAGGATATCGCCCTGGACCAGGTCTAGGAAACATCAAGAATAGTCATGCATCTTAGCTTGCAGAGTTTGAGAAACATCCTAAATTTTTCTAACTAGAACTTGTTGTAGAAACTTGGGAATCCTGTTTTTAGACTAGTCGTGTAATTGGTTACAAAACCACCGTCTAGTCGTCAGTGTAAATAGTCGCTACGCACATCCCTACACAGTACACTAGAAAATGGCGGAATTGTCAGAATAATCCCCCCACGTCGCTGAGCACCAGTAGACCATGGGGCGACATTTCTTGAATTAAAATGCACTCAAGTCATTATTATCTTCTTATGAAACTTATAGTGAAAGTATAAATCCATACTGACATTGGTGCATGGGTGCATTTTCCTGTCACAGCAGCTATTTTTCTATTGGTACTGTCACTGTTTACTTATTTCCAAGGGTGTGGTGTTGACAAAAGTTCACAGTTCATGCAAACTTGATATAATGCACCCTGGACAACCATTGTCGACCTTTGCACTGCACCCTATTACTGACTGAGGCTAGCCTCCAGCTCTTCTCAGCTTCACCTCACTCTGCAGACAACTTACAGATTATCCACAGACGGAAAGGTCGATATATATTTACCTCTATAAACAGCCGTCCTGAAGGAGGACTGGAGCGCCAGGGATGTGCCCCCCTCAGCATATCCCACATTGTCCTCCCAGATTGAAGATAATTAAATCTGAAGGTCAAGCAGACACAGAGAATGACCTTGGTCTGCACTGAGACTGGCTTCACTGCCTCTCGCAGTCAACAGTCAGAATGTGATGGGGAAATCTGTTAAGTTCAGAACCTTTGCTGAAGAGTTCAGCTCTAAATAATTGGGTTTGTAGATTAAGAGGTGGCCTATGTGGAGACCGACTCCTGTATATTTTAAGAGGCAGTTGCATTTCAGTGATTGATTCATGCTCCATACCCAGCTAAGGACTTGGACAGTATGCCGACCACGGCTTCACGCCATCACTGCCTGTCTGGTCTGGGCTTGAGGCACAGTAGCATCAATACGACAGAAACCCAAATACATGGCTCAGCCTATTGTATATGCATATAATTCTAGATCCTCATCTCTACAAACTGTATGACAATGTGTCGATCAATTATTCTCATACTGGAGAGGAATTGATCATTAATTTATGGACTGTGATAGGCCTGTGATCCTTTGCCTCTGATGTTTTCCTGTCTTTAAGCAAAAGCCTTATCTATCTATCTATCTATCTGTCTGTCTATCTATCTATCTATCTATCTATCTATCTATCTATCTATCTATCTATCTATCTATCTATCTATCTATCTATCTATCTCTGCAGGATATACACAGTACCCGGCTTAAATCAAATCTAATGGGTGAGTCATGCAAGCAGCAGCAACACGTGAAGTGTGTTCAGTCATATTGTAATTAATGAGTCAACCAAGTTCTACTCAAGATGTTTCATCCCATCAGTTGTCTCACTCACTCTATTCAGTTAGCAGGAAAAGGGAGAAAATCCCAACCAAACTCCAAAAAGATAGGTAGGTTGACAGGCAGGTAGGCCCAGAGGCGTCATGCCTATAGAACTTGAGGGGGCACCTCAGATATATATTTTTTATTATTTTTACATTTCTGTTATTGTTTGTTTACAATTACATTTTACAATGCGGAGCTATGATTATTTTCTCTACTGAGCTGAATGTATTATTTTAATTATATCATAGACCACCTCGAAAAGCCACCATAACACCAAAAGCCAAACACCCTCTTTCCCGGTGGATTTGGTTTCTTCCAAATGAACACTGGACCTGGAAGCCCCCCCCCCCTCGCCTCGTCTCAGATAAACATGTTTTCATGGTCTGCTTGCGTACATTTAGATTAAGGTTGTCCTTAACTGATGAACAGGTCCTACAAATATTAGGCTATTCAGTATATCAGATTAAATTTACTTAATACTTCAGTGTACAGTAGGCTATATCATTCGGACCAATGCCAAGTGAGTAAAAAAAAGTAAATTTGTTTTCCCTTACTTTTATTTTGAAAGTCCTTGAAAGAACGCTACTGGTAAATTTAATTTCACACCGGTTGAGTGGCAACTGGTAGTGTGCTGTGTCCTGATTTTAAACTGCAAAAATGCACAAAAAAACACTAAAATTTCACTTGCGCTAATTACGCCTCGTATGAACGCTGAGCGCGCGTGCTTCGCTATCTAGTGCCCCCTCGTTTTTTTGGGTTGCATGACGCACCTGGGTAGGCCATCCAATCGTTTCAAATCATCTACCCTACCTTTAACACACTGATAACGTGTTGTATTATCTAGCTTACTCGCACACACACACACACACACATAGTCAAGTCCCACCCACAGTAGGCTGTGTCCCTCTGACCTGGGTGCCGTGGACAAACAAGTGAAGATACACTCCAGTGGTCTCCGCTGGTCTCCATGGAAACAAGCTTTCTATGTCAACATTAGAAACTTGTGGGACTGTGAAGAGTTGCCGTATCCTCAACAGTAAACATGCAAGAGATGCCAAATCGGGTTCAGATGTGAACATGGTTCATAAATCATACATGTCCAATTCCACTGAAAATCAAGCTCATATAGCGTGAGGTTAAATTCACTAATGGGATCATTTCTGGTTCTCCATGCGATTCACTGTCCTTCCAGCTGCTCTACAGAGCTCTTCCACAGCCCCATGCCCTGTTTCAGGCCCAGGTACAGTAGGTGGAGAAATGAGCTTCCACACCTGAATCCCATCAGCAAACACACACCTACCTATTGTCCAGGAGAAAGGCACAGAGGGGGGCTATTAGCTACTCAGCGGTGCTCCAATCAATGTGGGCCTTATTAACTGAGCCAGCGGGGAAGACGGGAGCACCGGGCGGTGGGATAGAGGCACTGCCCCCCTGTGGAGCCCAAGGTTCAAACTGTGCGACTACTTTGCCTCCACCGGGAGACCTCCCCCCCCCCACTACCTCTCTCTGCTCTGATGGCCCAGGCCCTCTGCCTCACCTAGTACTGATGCTCCTCTCAGGGTCTCATTCAACATCCCTTCCCCTCCTATCTACATTTTTCTGTCAGTGCTCATATCCTTTCTCTCAGAAGCCATCTTTCTCAGGGCTATTTCCTTCATGAATCCCATTTCCATTTTCTCTCTCAGCTCTTCAGCACCCATCCCCTCTCTCCTCAAATGCAGGCTCTGCCTGAGCTCAGGAGTGCACGGCACAGCAAGCATTGAGAACCATGGACTGCTCAATCTGCTCCATCAAGATCGGGACAACCAACTGTGTTTAGGAGATTAGGTGGAGACTATGTACACATATTTTGCATGCACAGTAAATAAGAGCAGGAAATAAAAGATGGAATACTGATCAATGATTAACATGGCCTGCCTTTGCTCTTTATCCCCACACATCCTGGGCTGCGGTGACTGTAAGAGTGTCCCATAGACCCAGACAGCAGGCTGGGGAACCAACTAACAGCTCCATAGGGCATCATTATACTGCTGGTCGGCCCAGCTCTGTCCCTCTATGTCCAGGATGGTGCAGCAGACCTCGATCAGAGAGATCTGAGTGAAATGATGATGAAAACGTTTGTTTGTTTTTTTTTTTAAAACAGGACAATCCAGAACTACTGATTAAATATTGACCGAGGGTTCCTCTTTGTTCTTGTTTAGTCGGCCAAATTAATCATTAATGTCAGCTAAGAAAGATGATTGCAATTCTCTCAGATAATGCCGCATTACATTTTCTACATTCTTTTATTGTGGTGATTGTGTTTGCTCTGGCCATCTGGAATTTTTTTTCATTCAACCTTTATTTAGTCAAAATCATTCTTAGACAAAGGTATCTTTCTCAGATGAGCCAAATATAGAAAAATATAGGCTATATGTTAGTGGCTACACATGATTAGGCTACACAACAATATATATCCAACAGAAATGAACCAGAAAATAGATAAAAACACATAGAAATATACAATACAATATACATACCAATACAACAACAATACAATATACACACCAATACAACAATTGATCCAAAAGTAATTTAAAAAGAAAGAAAATAACAATATAAAACAGACAATTGCACGCTTCCAAGATGGCTTCATCAATCAAGGACTTAAAGTGACCATACGGGTCTATTCGCTCTAAGTTCAAAGAGTTTGGGAGTTTATCCCAAGTAAATGGTGTATAAAAGCATGGTAAGGCTATTAGGGAATGTTGATGCTCATCTGTTCCTACTTTATCACTGTATCCTCTTTTAACCTGCAAATCTAAAAGGAAGTTCAGGCATTGTCAGAGTGATTATGTTGCTTCCCACAGGACTGACTACACAGTAGTTGTGTCATGCCTGCACCTTTCAGCCATTGATAGGGAGCAGATATGCGCACACATCCACTTAAAGCAAGACATGATTCATGGTACCTGGGAACATATGGCTGGCTGGTATAAATCATTTGTGAAGATGAAATCAGGACCCAGAGATAAGGATGACATTCAAGGGTGGTTGAGTTGCTGGTTAAGTTCTTTGGTTCGAAGGACAAAGCCAATCAGCTCCATTGTCAGTCATCATGGCTGACAGACAGATCATCAAACTGAAGAGCTGATCGCTGCCAGGGCTCTGTGATGCTACCAGCCAGTAACCAGCATCCCTCACATGCATTCACACCTCAACAGGCCTCAGAGAATGTGTTGGATTCTATCAACAGCTAGGCATCTCTGGAGCAGTGAACTCCAGACTGTAAACTGACAGCTCTGAGACAAAGAGAGATGTTCCTAGATCATCAGATATGGATCACACCTCCAGCAGGGGCGGATTTCCTATTGGACATACCAAAATAACACTTTGAATAGGAAGATGGAATATAGTTTGAATCTGACCCTTCTGAAGGAAAAATAATGAAAGAATAAAAAGAGAGAGCCATCAGTGAAAGGAAAAGTTACCATATCTATTTTTGGAAGGTCTAAATGACTGAGAAAACAGTCTCTCTCGGCACAATTAACATGATCTCCAGGTTTAACCTTTTAGTCTGGAGGAGAGACTCTAATCAATGTTTTTCTAATTCATGTTGTATACTGTAGATGCAGTCAGAATATAAAACACTGGCATTTGTTAGTGAAATGTTTCCTTGTTAGCATAATGGCAGGTAATTACAGGAGTAGAGCCAGCGGTTGGTCCAAGCACAGGCTGCATGCAGCTGACCTTCAGCACGACTATGGCTGCATTTGTGTTTGTACAATACTAGAAGGCCTTTCTTTAGGTCATCTAGCAATCATAATTCAATGAAGCCTTGGGCAAAGTTACATTATACAGTGGTCAAGGTCACTTATTTTACTTTCTAAGGTTTTTCACATAGTTTTTCACAATGTTAAATAATTGTCTATCTAATTACATACACCAACTGGACCTCCCAATGGTATTAGATTATTACTGTACATTTTTCTTGATTTATCACATTAAAGCTCAATGTGAACTTTTTATAGTTCAATATTCACCTTTACTTGCTATTAGTTTATGAATCGTTTTCATGACATGAGACTGCATGAGACCCTGTGAATTTATTATTTAAGAATTTCGGTGTACTGGCTAGTACACTGACGGGAAATCTTGTGGTGAAAGCGGAAGTAACGCATTTTGCGTGTCACAATATCAGGAAGACAACAAACAATTTGCCCCGCAAATTTATCTACATGCACATAAAAAGAAAGAAGACCGGTATTTACCTGCATTGAAAGTCCATTGAAGTAGCTACAATCTTCCAATCCAGTCTGCTCCAGACTGGTTATATTTTTTTCCATCATTACAGCGAGTGAGTGAGGAACTGTGGGAAATGTGGTTCTTAAAATGCAGTGCCGATTTTATCACGACCAGAGGGGCCGCCAAAGTGCCGAGGTATATCTAAGAAATTAAAGAGAAATGGAGGAGGAGCTACTCCATGCACAAAAATTCTAGGAGGAGCTACCAAGCTCAGTACAGTACTATTATTATTATATGAAAAGATCTAAATTATGAAAGGAAAAGGGATTGCTTTTCAATGATTGTGTTATTTATTGGAATTGTCTTGTCTGTGCTTTGGTGTTTTTGATTCCAAACATGGGTGGAAAATTCTACCAGGCAAATATGTGATGCAATTTATTGCTCAGTTGGAGTCTTTCAGAGCGATTTAATTTAATTCTGTTTTTTTCTGTATCAAAGAGATCAGAAGTGTTGCTATGATCAGATTTCTCAACTGAATAAATGACACACATGTTCTGAGGATGACAAATACACACAGTAGTATCTAGAATCTTCTGAGTATCTCTCAGCCTTTCTTAATTATTTCAGAATGTATTGTTTATTCACCTGATAAATTATCTTTAAATTCAATATGGTGAGAAGCTATTTATGACATCTTATTTTATAGTCATGATCACATTTACCTGAACATCGTTGCTGAAAAGACATTAATAATACAATTGTAAGACATTAATAATGTACATTCTCTCCCGTTGATTTCTTTCCCCAGTCCATCATGAGATCATTTAGTGTCGCAAAGTGACTGATTGAAGTGGTTGAATATGGTTGAATATGAGTGATGTATACAGCAACAGGCTTATATTGGATTTTTTTTTTTACTCAAAGTCAACTCTAAAGTGTAGCACTTTAAAACAGTGTAGGGCTGACAGTCACAGCAGGTCAGTGATTTTCCTCTGTTCTTGGTCATTCAACCTGGCTGAGGCCATTGATAGCTGTGATAGTAAAATAACTGATCTAGTCAAAAGGATTTACCAAGATTCGTTCAAAAGGTTAAGTCTGGTTTATTGTGAAAAGCATACGAGCGCAAGGACTTCCTGAAGAACGCAACAAGGGTGGTTTATTCAGCGAAGTGCCCGTTTGGTCTTTTGCTGTGCCTTATATGCAGTCAAACCCCAGGTAAGGTGCTTCCAGGATGTGATTGGCTACTGCATTGTACGTCATATGAAATGGCAGGCGTGGCCAAGAGTACAGACATGTGACATGAGAAAAAGGGCGGCAATTGGGGACAAAGGATGGTTATTCTGTTGTAGACAGATGGCCTTCTGGAAGCCATTTTGTATGTTAGCACAGCTATGTGAATATTTGGGGGAGGTGATGAATTACAAGAGAAGTGAGAGGACAAAGGTTTAAGGTGTTTACAATAGCAAAAGGCAGGGGACTGGATGAATAGGTTTTAAAGAAAAGAAAAGAATCTCTGAATAGTCTTGAGACTAGGTGTAAAATTCCATGACATAGCTGTTCATGTTGTTGCACAGTGGTACAGGGGCACAACACCTACACTATATACAGTATTAAAGATTGTAGCAATATAGACAATTGTCTTGCCCTGTGAATTAATGATGCTTTATATGTGTATTAAACGCTACAGTATAGATTACCACCATCTGCTGATACTTCATTCAACTATTCAACCTGACCTTCAATCTCTTTGACATTTACAACTTCATTGTCATCTTCAGCTCTCTGTACCCTAGTTAACTCTAGTGGGCTATAGTCAGCCTCTGACCAAACAGAGGTCACCCTGGGCTCTGGCTAGTCTACTTACTGACCACACACCCTGAACACTCACACACTCGTAGAGAAAAGGAGAGAAAGGCATGGAGAATAATGCCCGTGGGGGATAAGACATATTACTGACAAACATTCAGTGCTGAACTGGCTGGGGATGATCCCTCTGAAAGGGTATGGTCAAGCTAAATTATGTTTCTACAGAGTCAGACTTAATTTTGTGTACAGTACATGTACATTTGGATGGTGGCCTTCTAGAACAAACAAGCATATGATTATATTATCTCTGCTTTGATTCAATTGACATCACATATAATTACCTCCGCCCCAGCGATAGTGCAGGGCGAGAGGTAATGTTTTTGGTGGCGTGTTGGTTGTTTGGTTTATTTATTTATTAGTTGGTTTGTTAGCAGTGGCGTCTGGTGGGTCCTGGCACCGGGTATGCCAGAGCCAGCGAAGCACGCATATTTTTTGCATGCCCTGATGGGAGGTTTCCAAGCACCAGAAGGGACCTTGAGCAGTTACCCCAGCCAAAATGAATCTCCCTCGAACCCGGAGGCCTTTGGATACGACCGGAGCCACATTTTGGCACTAGAAATACAGAGCTGCATTCTAGTGTAATAGGCCGATCACATTATAAAAATCAAACAGGTGATTTACGAGTTTGAGCTACAGATGTGGGAACATAAGAATGTAACTTGACCCGCGGTATTCTAACAGGCGCTTTACGGCATTCCGCACCACCGCTCGCCTGCCCATAGGGGCGCAGTAATACCACTCATTGACCCATTGCTGTAGCTCATTTCGCACATTAGATGAGCCTACCGTTCTCAAACTCCTTGTTCTCTGTCTGGTTGTAATTTAATTATTAAGAACAAAGCCTATCTATTCATAGTTTCTATCTCTGTAACTGTCGCCGGGTCTATATCTGTTAACTGTCGGGACAAGTAGAAGTTTAATACATTAGGCTGAGTGTTCTCATATGTGACAGCGGCTGGTGATTTGGTCCGCAACTCGGCAAACCCCGAAATGCGCTAGAGGGCAAAATAACTAAAAAAACGTTTTTTTTCGTTTTTTGTTTTTTGGTGTATTACCAAAGTTGAAGTTGTGAAGAACCTACTTACTATAACAGACAACAGTTTTAGGTTCACGAAATACGTTTAATTAGTCTGCAAACTAAGCTCGTTTTTAGCTGATTTCGAGCCGGGCTTGGGGGCGGGCAGATCGATTAGCATGATCTGTTTTCATTGGCTATTGCTTCCGGGTTCTCCGCCCCCCACCCTGCCCATAAGAACTGCACGTGGTGTTTGTTTACATTCAGTTCCACGTTTAACCATGGATGCTACTGCTTTTGCGAAAGCTCTGAACAAAGATCTGCTCAATGCCGCTCGACGATTCGACAATGGAGAACTTATGGATTCGTACCTAAAGGACTACATGGATGTTGACGATGGTACAAACTCGGAATGTGGTAGTGAAGAAGAGGACAATGCTTCTGATCTCGAGCTGGAAGTCGACGAAGATGGAGAAGACGGGGATGGCATCCAGGACATGGAAAGAGTTTTACGAGCAATCGATATTGTTACCGTGAACATCGACTGTGAAACAGAAGAAATGGACAGGATCAAAAACTTTGATTGCAAGTGCCAAGTGAGACGAAAGGAGAATTCTGCTGTGGCTCCTACCTCTTGCCTTCGCAAAGTGAACCCTGAATTGGTTTACCGGTCGAGACTGAACATGGCAGCTAGAACTCCAGGAGAGCAGGACTCGTTCGTACACGCAGTTTTGTACGTGTTGAACTGTGATACAGAGCTGACTGTTTCAACAAAGCAAGTTGCTACCAAGCGAAAGTTGCGGCGAACGACGTACCAGATTCACACGACGGTTGTCTGCCGCCAAGCTTTCTGCTTTTCTATAGGGTAAGCTATCTTTATACTACCTGTGCTGTTTACATTTACGTTAGTCGTTTAGCAGTAGCTCATTTCTAAACAAGTGACTGAGTCTAGCTAGCATAACAAATCTAGCACTAACTAACAAAGGCTAGCTAGCTAACGTTAGCTAACATGCTAGTTAGCTGAGCTGTCCCTTCGTTCCTAAACTACCCAGCGAGGCAGCTAATATCTAGCTAGCTAACGTTAGCTAACATGCTAGTTAGCTGAGCTAGCCCTGTGTTCCTAAACTACCCAGCGAGGCAGCTAATATCTAGCTAGCTAACGTTAGCTAACATGCTAGTTAGCTGAGCTAGCCCTGTGTTCCTAAACTACCCAGCGAGGCAGCTAATATCTAGCTAGCTAACGTTAGCTAACATGCTAGTTAGCTGAGCTGTCCCTTCGTTCCTAAACTACCCAGCGAGGCAGCTAATATCTAGCTAGCTAACGTTAGCTAACATGCTAGTTAGCTGAGCTAGCCCTGTGTTCCTAAACTACCCAGCGAGGCAGCTAATATCTAGCTAGCTAACGTTAGCTAACATGCTAGTTAGCTGAGCTAGCCCTGTGTTCCTAAACTACCCAGCGAGGCAGCTAATATCTAGCTAGCTAACGTTAGCTAACATGCTAGTTAGCTGAGCTAGCCCTGTGTTCCTAAACTACCCAGCGAGGCAGCTAATATCTAGCTAGCTAACGTTAGCTAACATGCTAGTTAGCTGAGCTAGCCCTGTGTTCCTAAACTACCCAGCGAGGCAGCTAATATCTAGCTAGCTAACGTTAGCTAACATGCTAGTTAGCTGAGCTAGCCCTGTGTTCCTAAACTACCCAGCGAGGCAGCTAATATCTAGCTAGCTAACGTTAGCTAACATGCTAGTTAGCTGAGCTAGCCCTGTGTTCCTAAACTACCCAGCGAGGCAGCTAATATCTAGCTAGCTAGGTAGCTATTACAGAGAGAAACAGAATGAGAGAGCATGAGAGGTATGTTAGTCTGACACCTTGTTTTTTGTTTTGGTTACAGCATGAGCAAGAACAAGCTCCAGGCCATAGCCCAAGACTACCAGGAGAATGGTGGACAAGTGCGAGAAAGGAAGAAGGGTCCACGTACAAACCGCTACTTCCTTAAGAAAGAGGACATCGAACGAGTTGTGACGTTCATCGGCAACTACGCTGAAGACCATGCCATTGTCTTGCCTGGCAGACACCCTGGTCACAGGGATTTAACTGCAAAGTTGCTGCCATCCAATGTCTCCAAAGCTACAGTGTGGCGGCTCTACAAAGATGCTGTGGAAAAGCTTGGTATGTAAAAGTTGGATACATACATACTTTGACATCCTATGGTTAAAAACATACATATTTAATTCAATAATATCATACAAATAAAATATTATTTATTTTCAGAACACCGTGTTGTGGCTCTGGACACCTTCAGACGGCTGTGGAAGTCATTGCTCCCTCACATAGCAAGCACCAAACCCCGGACAGATCTCTGCTGGCTGTGTCAGAGCAACAACTATCAAGTTTACCGAAGTGCCAACCTGCCTGACAACGTGAAATCAGCCAAGCTGAAGAAGCAGGAGCAGCATCTCAACCTTGTTCTACAGGAGCGGTCACTCTACAATGACATGAAAGCTGCATGTGCCAAGACCTGTGAGGATTTGCAGCTCTCCCTTGGCCCCTCCACACCAGCCAGCAGGAAGATCACTATGCACTACAGCTTTGATTTTGCACAACAGGTGAGAATACGTTCATCCTATGATGAGTGTGTTGTGATGTGATGTGGTATGGTTAGGGTTACATGTGTGTTTTTGATTTTCAATGCATCTCATCTTTTCCTTTTCTTCCTATTTTTTCCTTTGTCTCTTAGGTTCACTTCCCTTCTGACCCTTTTCAGCCAGGACCCATGTACTTCTTGACTCCTCGTAAGTGTGGCATTTTTGGTGTCTGCTGTGAGGGAATACCGAAGCAAGTGAACTACCTGATCGACGAAGGGATGGCCTCAAGCAAGGGCAGCAATGCAGTCATCAACTACGTGCATCATTTCTTCAACAACTATGGAGTTGGAGAAACACACGTGGACCTTCATTGCGACAACTGCCGTGGACAAAACAAGAACAATTTTGTGCTGTGGTACTGTGCTTGGCGGACCATGCACAAGCTTCACCTGCAGCTGGACGTCCACTTCCTGATTGCAGGCCACACCAAGTTTGGCCCTGACTGGTGCTTCGGCCTGGTCAAGCAGAGCTTCAGGAAGACCAGAGTGGACACTCTGTCTGCCATTGCTGGAGTCGTCAGGGACAGCTCTCCTGTGAAGCACGTCAACATCCCCCAGCTTGTTGGACTGGAAGACGGCACCGTGCTTGTTGAAAGCTACAACTGGCAAGAGCATCTGAAACCCTACTTCCGGGCACTCCCACAGATTTTGAGTTACCAGCACTTCAGGTAATTATCATGCATTAGCTAGTCTATTTAATCAACACTTTCTGGTACTATTTTATGTATATGGAGTGCCAGTACTGTGGGCAATAGTTTAATGTACTTTCTTCCTTCTATTCTATTGCAGTTTTGATGCAGAGAGACCTGGCATGGTTGTGGCCAGAGAACACCGTGATGCACCAGCAGTTGAGTTTCAGCTGCTGCGCAAGCCTGATGTCCTGCCCCCCAGAGAAGGTCTTCCTGTGCAAGCCCCACCTGGACTGGACATGGCCAGACAGACATATCTCTTTAACAAGATCAGAGAGTTCTGTTCTGATGAGGGACGAGACATCACATGTCCCCCGCCAAACTCCACAGCAGCTCAGAACAAGACTGTCCGCTTGTAGATTCACTGCAGATCATCAGGATGGACAGCACTGCAGGAGAAAGGCCACAGCCTTTTCCTGTTTGTATACTGAAGCATTGCGTGTTCTCTTGCACAGACTTGCGCACACTTGCACAGACTGCATTGTTCGAATATTGAATACTGAGCCGAGTACTGTTATTACCTTGAGTATTGAGCTGGGGACTGTTATTACTTTGTTGTACACTTGATCACAATGAACACTATGCACCTTGTTATTACTTTGCTGTGCACTTGATCACAATGAACACTATGCACCTTGTTATTACTTTGTTGTGCACTTGATCACATTGAACACTATGCACCTTATTACTTTGTTGTGCACTTGATCACAATGAACACTATGCACCTCGTCTATACAACTGACTGTACACTTTAACACTTAGACTGTTGCCTTTTTTTGTACACTTTACTACTTATGCTTGTAATGTATATCATGTATTTGACAATAAAGAATGTTAAATTTGAACTTCATCTTATATTGTTCTTAACTGCATTCACAACACAAGATTAATACTGACTCAAAGAGTGTGGGGTAATCAGTGAGAGAGCACCCCACTCTCAGGTAATACCCCAAGTTGACAGCCACTCTGACAGATAATGACAGATCGTCCAGTGGGGGAGTGGCTGGGGGTGCGGTTACCAGGCTATTGTTCACGCCCATTACCTGGCAGTCAGAGGTGTGAAATGTTGGAGAACTTTGGAGGGCGATTTCTCAGCTAAGTTGATTTGGCAGTACTAGCATTCAAATAAGCATATCTTCTTCAAATATGTTCAGATTTCAATGTATGAGACCTCATTTGAAAGCTTACAATCTGCACTTTCATAATCTGTAAAAAACTGAAAAATGAAAATGCCTAGTTGAGGACCAAATCACCAGCGGCGGTCACATATGGAACATGGCATCAGGACGAGTAAGATGGCTAACGGAGATGACCAGAGATGTGTTTGAAATGGTTCACTCACTCCCGATTCCCTATTACCATGGATGTATTGAGTGCGACTCATAGTGAACTACATGGGGAATGATTTAACAGTTTTGGGACACTACATGGAATGTAACTGCGTAAGATATTCATGACTCAAACAAGCAGACGCGCCGATCACTGATGGCAGCAGGTTGAAATATCAGGTAGTATTCAGGTTCCATGTTTAGTTGAATGATAAATCCCATATAAATGGTTGGAATTCTAATGATGTGCAAGTGTGATTTTGTCAACTTTAGTGTTGTCTGCTAATAGCAGCCTGTGAAGCTGCACGATAAGACCGTGATAGCAAGTTAGCTCACGACAGCAGCTTCCAAAATATTAACGGTAGCTGTCGGTGGCTAAAAAGCAGATAGCTAACTTTACAACGTTGATTCCTGTAGCTATTTTGATTTTGATGCTATTAGTTCAACTTCTGTTTCTCGGGCAGGAACGGAGACGAACTCGCATTAGCAGCAAAGCAGCTAGAGGAATGATCTTAACATTAGCTAACTGCTTTAGCTACTGCTAGCTACCGTCTTCTTCACTTCTCCTTCTGTAAAACATGACACCGTTGTGTTGTGGTATTGTGGAGGGCTTAGGCAGAAGCAGGAAGAGAAACCACTTTTGCCCCATATAAGTAAAATAATGGTCTCATAAGCATTTTTCGATTGTAAAATTGTGTTCACTTGTTTTAGTTTGCAAACATATGCAATTTTCTTATCATTCCCAGCTTTGTATGTAGTTTTAATGTGAAAGATACATCTTGAATGCAGTCAAGACAAATTATTTTGCCTCTTAACTTTTGTCAAACCCCCTGGTTCCAGTCAATTGGATTATAGGCTATAGGCTACTTTCGTTTACAATGACGTTACCTTATGAACACAAATAGCTTAACCTATAGGCCTACATAAAAACAATAGCCTAAAACCATGTTTATTTACAATGTATTTTCTTTCATTGATAGCATGCCAATAGTTAGGGTGAGGAACGACGCGCGGTCTCTTTAGCCCTGAGACCATCAGGCAGGCAGCTCATGCAGGAGGTCGTTGAAGGCTATATATATTATTATGATATTATGTCTAATTATACATTCGTTGAAAGTACACAGGCTGATCTACTATACGGAATTGGACCGAGGAGTGTTCTCATATGGAACTAGGCTGCACACGCCCGCCCGCGACAAGAGCTGAATTGTAGTCAGCTTTCCCCGCTGCGCGCAGGACGCGTGCGTCCCCCGCTGATCCGAGCGAGAACGCAGGCGGAATGTCGCTCCCCGTCTGAAACGGCCTTGACTCCTGGAATCCCAAGGTCTTTCATATTGAAATTCTCTTGATGGTCTGGTAAGTTGCGAGACGTGTTAAGGGAGTGCATCAGTCGTGATCCTTGACAGTAGGCTACCAGCCTGCGCTGCGCTCAGCACAAAGTTGGATGAATGGATGGACTTATTGGAATCCTGGAAAATGTTTATTGCGCTCTAAAATCATGAAAGCATACATGTAAAAATGCAGCAACAGAAGTAGTCTAGATGAGATGGTGGTTTAAATGAATGGCAACACATAAATTGAGACATAAATTGAGACTGGTGATAATGCTGATAATCTACAGTAGGGCCTACCTCTGGCTGAGTTCATGGTTACAGCCATTCATCTCTTACACATGGGCCTATACAATACTTGCACAATCTACTTTGGACGTAAATCCATCTATCAATCAAACTAGCGAATTCAATGGCCGGTCATGGCAAAGCACCCGCTAACGCAGGCTACCCCCCTCCCCACGATCCAGGGCTAGGAAACCGGTTCATCCAGTTTATTTGAATATAAAAGAATTTGGGGGGGGGGGGGTTACAATAGTCTAGTCCAGGTTCGCTGGCGAGTGACGAGCTAGTCAGATGGCGCATGCATGTGTGGACATTGTAGGCCGATTCTGTAAAACCTAAAGAATAAAAGTAGGATACGTTCAACATTCATTGGAGTGGTCCAGTTGGATAGGCTAGTCTAATCTAAATAAATTGAGGACGTGTATTTTCAGTGTTTGCTGGTAGCGAATGCCACAGACAGACAGGGAGGAAATCTATTCGTTTCATTGTTTCATTGTTTGTGCTCTGTATGCACAATATAGTTAATGTTCGGATATAAATGGCAGTATAGCGGGAAAAAAACCCTATCAAAGGCCGAGATCAGAAGGGATTTGAAGATGTAATTGGTCATTTTAAATGGGCCTACTTTATCTTTTGATGCCTATTTGAACGGACTGCATCGATCAATGCAATGACTCTACATGTTTTTCAGTTTTACCCTTTTCATCAATAAAACATCATTTTTACAACCATGTCTCATTGATTGGGAAGGCATTTAGAGCTGCCGGTCTATTAGCCTACATTCGGACTCAGAGGATGACATAACTGTTTATTGAGAAACAGTTGCAGGCTGGGCTATATAAAGAAATACCACAATGCATGTAGTCTAGATATATTACATTATGTTTAGGCTATAGCCTACACTTTATGGTAGACTGCCCTCTCGCTCGCTAAGCAGGCTACATTGTGGCTGTTTTGTTCATCGCAGAAGCCTATAGCCTAGGCTACACATTAAAAAAATGTTTTTTTTTATATAGACCTAGAAGGAATCAGAATATGTGGAAATTTAATTTTAGCCTATTTTAATACAATTCAAATTCTGCTTAGAGGGAATTATTTTCAACGGACATTATGACCTGAGCATAATTAATAATTATCTAAGTTAATATAGGCCTGAGAACGCTTTTTACGATAGGCTAGGCCTATGCGTCTTGTGATTGTTCTGTAGCCTAGGCTACAACTTAAGGCTTATTTGGCCCTATTGAATTCATTTAAGCCTACTAGGCTACTCATTATTATCGAATTATCTAGTTGATATATGAATAAAACAATAAGCCGTTTTAATGGCTATGGGCTACTAGTTGTAGCTATACACGAGTTGATGCGCTCTGCTCTTACGCACGGTTGAGGCGGCAGCTCAAATTCGCACATATCCTCTGCTATAGCCTCTCACAGACAGCTAGGTGCACTTCATGCATTGGTAGACAGTTCTGCAGCTTGTCTTCACCATGCAGGTATTTTGGTGGGGGTATTCTTCTGTGGACACTGCGAGGGACCGCAGCCGGTGGCTGTTTGGACGCCAGAGCGCGCAGCTCTTCAGCCAACTGGAGGATGTCGCGTCTGGGGAGGCTCTGCGTCTCTCCACCAGTCCCCAGCGAGTCCAAGCTCCCCCAATGAATAATACTTATTTATAATAGCCTACGTAGCGCGAAACTGTGCATATAATAGGCTGTAGCCAGCGCGAAACTGCGCATTCCCTATAGCCGTTCATGGAACGGCTGGCGGTCAGTATAAATAAATAAAAACATACACGATATTTTCTTATTTGAATGATCTTGAATATATATTTATTCAAGATCATTCAAATAACAAAATATTGTGTATATTGTGCATGTGAACGCACTCACTGTCAAACCTGCCGCTATCTATGCACAAGATAGTTAATGTCCGGATATGATTGGCAATGAGTGATCTTTACTCATGGCGACTATGTCAATTTTGTATGGATCCACAAGTCGATCAAGCTTATTTTTTCTTTGTATCGTGCTGAAGCCATATAGCCTACTGCGCTCAGACTTGGCTACAATATGCCCCGTCTTCAAATTTACTTCCGGGGTTTACGAGTAGCCTACCAGTTGAATGCGTTCCAGAAACAAAACGCAAAACCCCCACGTTCACCATATCTTTACTAACAAATATATTTACAATACTGTTATTTTGCGCATTTGACCAAACAGCCACCACGTCTTGACCCGACGTCAGTTACCGAGATAGATAGGCTACTGTAGGCCTAGATATAGGTGTTCGTAATAATTAAATTACATCCAGATGGAGAAAACATGTTTTTGAGAACAAGGTATAGCACCTTTCATACAGATAAATTCAGCTCAAAGTGCTTTACAACAGAGCATTTAAATTAAAGAATGTGAAACTTAATGATGCTTCATTCGTAGACTATAGGAGAAAAACACTGAGCCCAGCCTGCTAAATCTACTCAAAGACGCCACCTGGCGGTGGTGCATCACTAAAACGAAATAACACCCGTCTGAAATCCCACGAGATTTCCAACGGGATTTCCCTGCCAAATACCGCGAGGTGAAATGCTGCAGCATGTGACATTTCTAACTTCCCACATCTGTATAGCCTGTAGTAGGCATATCTTATTGGATATAGCCTAGTTAATAGTTATCAACTTGGAAATAATAACAGGAGTCACAAAGGGACAGTTGACACACAAAGAGAAGGAGAGAAGCAATACTGTCAGAGGCACAAACGTAAATTAAGAATACAATATTTAAGCTGACACAACCAGACCAAATGACAGGGCAGTCAGCACCACTACACAACACACTGGACTGCCACTTGGCACTGCCGCTTGCTTTCTCAAGTTCATGCTCTCGAACCTGATTAAATCAAGAGGAGACACATAGCTTGTGGGTTAAGCAGTCTATAAATTGTCTGGGGTCTGGTATTTCTACAGGAGTGCACCGCCACCATACAGCAAAATTAATTATTTTCCTTTTTGGTCTGTGTCAGCGGTTGCCATCGAGGTCATTGTCTTTTCATCTCCATCAGTGAACATCACATCGTTTCACAGCATGACATTTGGATGGTTTTGGACGGTATTCTTCCCTATTGAATAGTGTGGATATCTAGAGAGTTCAGAGTCTGGTCTTTGTGGTTTGATTTTGAAAAAATCTAAGCTCAGGAAAGGAAATATTCAAGCAATACCAAAGTATCTTGTCATTAGTCTCACAGTTCATTAAGTAGACAGTAGTATTTAAGATATCTAAGAGATAAACGAAAGCATCTGTTCGGTTGGTACTGTACCACTTGCTCTCTGATGACAAATAGAAACAAGTTTATAAAAGAAAGCTTTTTTTCGGCCCCTTTCATTGGTTTCTGTTGCCCCAGAGAGCTCAGTGTTTATCACAAATGAAGATTGCAAGAGAGACTGTCAATTGTTTTCTTGATTAAACCTCCCCATCTACAGTATACCACAATTACTTATCAAATGAGGCAGACAACGTTAAGTACATAACTGAACAAACATGGAATTGTTAATCAGCAGTTCCTTCCGCAGCAGTTTCACAATGGACAGGGTGGTAGAGAAAGGCTTGTATTGTGTTGATGTGATTAGGTAATTGGTTCTGTATGATCACGTGACACGCCTCCTCTGTCCCGGGGTTGGGGGCTCCAGACACAGGGGGACAGGGCTGTCTCTGTGGCATGGTAACACACATTAAGGCAGTGTGCCCTGGGGTTTATTTTTGAATTTGTGTCTCTACAGCAGTGGCTGGAGCAAGCATAGCTGCGGGAGACCAAGGCCATCACACCTCTCCACCGGCCATGTAAATAACAGATGGGCCCAGTGAACACAGCCTGCCTGCTGACAGAGAGGGTCCGGTCCTACAGGCACCGCCTCCACCACAACACTCCCAGCACAGACGCACAAACCAGTTCACCAGAGTACAGTCCGGAGCATAAGACAAGCACAGGCGATGTCACAAAAACACCTTAACAAAATGCAAACAAGTAGAGCATGAAGGTGCCTGTGTGTTTTTGTGTGTTTACATTTGTGTGTGTGTGTGTGTGCGCGCGCACACGCGTGAGTGTGTGTGTGCATGAGTGAATGTGTGTGTTTGTGTGAGAGAGAGAGCGAGTGGCCATCTGTGTGACACAGAAGAGGCAGCAGTGAGTGTTATCAGCTATCAAATAACGCAGATATCTCATGTTATCTAACACTTCTTCCTGCATGATGCATCCAAGCATGGAGTTATGATTCTGCGTGTGGGCTTGACTGGCATCATTACTTTGTGGCCCTATGCCACCTGATCAGCTCATTCGTGTGATCCCTCCATCTCCTCTGACAGGTAGGGAGGAGAACAGCGATGTCCCAACCCCAGTCACACTCCGCTAGGGTGAACCATTCCTTCTGATGGGGGAGGGCTGTGTGTGAGCAGAGCTACTGTATGGTGGCAGTGCACTCCCACAGAAATGCCAGACCCCCAGGGACTCATTAAAGGTTTCCCAGATAGTGGCTGGACATGAAGCAGATCCTCCCAGTGTGGAGGAATAGGCTAGTACCGGTCTGAGCTGAATGGACCAAGGTGGCCCACGGATACAAGAAGAAAAGGCACAGATCCTTTCTCAGAGCTGTGGCATACAGTACAGTAGCTCACATTTAATGTTGTGTTCATGTTTAGTTGACTAACAAGTCTACATATTATGTTTCTATTTGAGAAATACCAAAACAAATGCACCTTCTCTTATTTTGAAAAACGATTGAAGAACATAATATTATATTGTATAAGAGTACATGAGGACAATAGAATTATGAAGGGAGGCTAGGGCCCTAGAGAATGAATGGATCACTGACGTATTGGTGAAGATGACCAGACCAGATAATGCTAAGTTTAACTGAAGATATCCGGACGTGCGATGTCCAGAGCCACACTGACGTTCCGCTGATCTAATTTTCCGTCAGGTGTTTTGACTGCCTGTCGTGGATGTCTTTCCAGCGCATGCCTTTGTGACCCCTAGGGGTTGTGAATCTTGTGCACACTGTGCTGGTGAATCTGAGGAGAAAATCCATGGAATATCATAGCAATCCTAAATAATTCTGTCTTTAAACTCAACTGTTAGATGTTCTAGTGATTTTCTACAAAGCACAACGTGAGATTTAGAACTAAAAGTATAAATTGTGACTGAAATTGGACCAAATGCTAGCCCAGGCTAACATCAGGCCTCCTGGCTACCAGCTGGCCCAGGCTTCCACCAGGCATCCAGGCTACCCGCAAACCCAGGCTACCACCAGGCCTCCAGGCTACCTGTAAGCCCAAACTACCTTCAGGACCAGGGTAGCACCAGGCCCAGGCTTCCACCCAGCCCAGGCTACCTTCTGGCCCAGGAGACCCCTGCAGTGGGAGATTTGCTCTTAACATATAATCCACTGTTGATCTTGAGGAGATATTTTAACAGTCATTCGGGGCTATCTGGACTGTCTGTAAAATGCCTAGAGAAGGCAAGAAGCAAATGGTTGAGATGAGATTAAGGAAGAGTTTGAGGAGCTGAAAAAATCTCTGAACTTCATTTCTCAAGAGGTTGCTGGCATTGTTAAACAGCAAAACACTATAATGGAGTTGATGGGCAATATCAGGGAGCTAAAGAACCAGAATAAAGAGAAAGATGTAAAGGTTGCTCATCTAGAATCACGCTTGGATGATCTTGAACAGTACTCACGTATGAATGACCTAATAGTGAGTGGTCTTGAGACAAGACACAGATCATATGCAAGTGTATCAACAGCTCCAATGAGGAAGCAAGCGAGTGTAGTGGAAATAAATCTGATCGAAAGTAAAGGATTTGCCAAGGTTTGCTCAAAGAGGTTAAGTCTGATTTATTGAGAAAACATACGAGCGCAAGGACTTCAGGATAACGCACGTGAGTCGTTCATCCAACAGAAGTGAAGTAGTCTGGGGTTGCGCGGCTTTATATTCAAGCAATACACAGGTATGACGCTTCCAGGGATGTGATTGGCTAATGCATCTGTACATGACATAATAAATGGCAGACATCAACAATGGTCAAGAGTTGAGACACGTGATATTAGAAAGGGCGTTAAATCTTGAATAGGTTTCAGGGACAATGGAACAAAGAAAGGTTACTGTGGGCCAGACTGAAAGTCTGGGGTGTCGACCTCCTGGAGATGTCATCCTGTTATAAATGAGGTTACCGCAGCTAGGTGTTTTGCATGTGAAAGGCTGAGGGAGGTAGAGTGAAACTACAATTTCTATGACAATTCCGCGGTTTGTGCCTTAACAGGCACATAAAAATACAGAAGTAAACACTCAACTTAATGCTACACACGTGGAAAGGAAGTATTTTTTTTTTCTCCACTAGGTGGAGCAGAATAAAAAATGGCATGAGAATTTTATTATGAACATTTTACAAAAATCTGATTATGTTCTCTCCACATGCAACCATGCACCAAAAATCCTTGCTTAAAAAAGTTGATGGAAACAAGGTAAAAAGATGACATGATTACTAGTCTAAAACAGTCAATTCTGAAAAGGGGACAACCATGCACCAAAAATCCTTGCTTCAAAATTTGACGGAAACAATGTAAAAAGATGACATGATTACCAGTCTAAAACAGTCAACATTCTGAAAAGGGGAAAAAACCTCTTGGTCAATTAGAGGAATTATCAGCTCATGTTACAAACATTATAAATCTTCTAAACAAATACCATACATTTCTTCAGGATACATTTCAAAGTTCATTCACTTCTGTGGACAATAGAATGTCATTGGGGAAAGCAAGGCGACTCCTCTTCTGGATCGCAGCTTCCATTGTCTAAATGTTCAATGTTGATTCCAGTGTGTGCGTGTGTGTGTGTGTGTGTGTGTGTATGTGTGTGTGTGTGTGTGTGTGTGCGTGCGTGTGTGTGTGTGTGTGTGGTGTATTTGATGCAGTCATGGTTGTTGAGCTTGTCCACGTTGCCATAACAACGACCATGGGAAAGAGGTGACAAGCAAGGTCACTTCTTTCAATAGCTCCTCCTCAGAGGAAGCCACAGTGTGGTGGCCCATTGCTTTGGCCCTTGAGATTTGCTGGTTCGATTGCATCTTCTAAGCGTCCTGATGGTTGCGATCCCTTGGTGGATCGTCTGCTCCTTTGGTCTGGGACGCCCCGGCAACGGCTCTCATGGACCCACAAAGTCCTCTCAGCTACTCTGACAGCCATCTGCGTGGTGAGTAGAATCTGGTACGTAGAATCTGTTTGCTGCGTCCTGCGTTTTGTGTTTCATGTGAAGCTGAGGCTTCTTAGATATTGGATCCATTGTATGTTTGAGTCTACACCAAGGTAGATCTGTATTTGTTGATCTTGTATTGGGATTTGAGGTCCTGTTTTGTGTTTACTGTTAAACCCATGTTTATGCTGGGTGTTTTGTTTTATGCTGGTTTTGGTTTGTGTATGTTTCTGTGATTAATTTTCATGCTTGCTGCATTCTAGCTAGGCTACTGTTTTTGTTCTGCTCCAAGCTAGCTATCTTCTCTGTTATCTATGGTTTTCGTTGTTCTATTGTTTCAATGCTAGCTTCCACGTGCTAGCTAGTTCATCCACATGTTGATTAGCCCACGTGTTAGTACTTTCTTCTAACTTTGTGCACACGTGGTTAACTTCCGGTCTTGCTGCTTGTGTGAAGAAAAATAAAGAGAGACTTCCTGTTTTCCCTTGTGGTCCACCATTTTGTTCTGCTACCTTCTTGGCTAGTCTTCTGAGTCTGCCATTTTGTGGAACAAAAGAAGAAAAATTATAATAACAGGAAAAAAATATAAAAATAGAATCTCTCAGCACAGCAGGGATTGGTTGAGTGAGCATGTTTAGTTTTTTTTCTGTACTTTTGACATTGTTTGTATTTCGTTCTCATACTTTCTTTGAAAATGGGCACTACTCCTAGCACACCACAGCAAGACATTTTAATTGGTGCTGCCAGGACTGTTGCAAAGGAATTTGGTCCTTCTGTTTGTGAACAAATTGCATTATGGGCTAAATACAGTGATTTTCTCCCTGTGTCAGGTACGTTATCTGTTAAGTTGCTAGGAAAAGTTAAGGGAGCTGTCCCTTAACTTTTCCTAGCAACTTAGGAGAAGTTTGAATTAACTAAGCTAGGTAAGAAGTCACAGAACCACATTAACTGGTCTTATTTTTCTGTCTGGGAAACGACTGCAAATAACTTATTATTAATTCCTCCATCAGATAATGATGATCTGCTAAGCACATGTAGGCTGTTTCCTGATCCACACGTGGCAGGCCCCAGGCTCAACCAGCCCCCGCTCCAGACCCTATGCATGAGGCCCCCCTTCCTGCTCTAACACCTCTTGTCCAAACAACTGTTGGGCCACCCCCAACTTCCTTGGTTCAGGCCACATCCCTTGCTCCTGCAGTGTCACGGTTTACGTCCCCTCCTGTTCAGCCATCTGTCACCCCTGCGCCTGCTATGTCTCTATCAACTCCCTTGCCATTAACTGGTCCTATTTTTGGAGCCCCCTTACCACAAACTCTTTGGATGTCTAAAATATCGGCCCCTCTAGGTTATTACTCTTCTGACACATTTCCCTCTGGGCCCTCTTCCATTGACCATATGGTTGCTTTCCCTGTGTCACACCCTCCTGCTGTGTCTCGCCCTCCAGTTGGTGTCTCTGTGACCCCTGATCACACCTTTGACACTGCCACACCGTCTCTGCCCCATCCCTTTGTTCCTGCTTCTATCTCACAAGATGACCATCCAGGTTATGCTATAACTGCTAATTTGGTTGAACATCTGGTTACTGAGTTTGGTACACTGTGCTTGCCAATAATCCGTCTGCTCAATGAACAACGTGAAGCTGAGATAAAAAGGGACTCTGCAAGACTGCAGGCAGCGCAGTTTAGGTACTTCAACAACAACACTCGCACTGAGCAACAAGGGACGGGTGGACAGCAACAACAATCAGGGGAGTGTTGTGGAATTTACATCCAAACACCTTAAACCTTTGTCCTCTCACTCCTTTTGTAATTCATCACCTCCCCCAAATATTCACATAGCTGTGCTAACATACAAAATGGCTTCCAGAAGGCCATCTGTCTACAACAGAATAACCATCCTTTGTCATCCTTTGTCCCCAATTGCCGCCTTTTTCTCATGTCACATGTCTGTACTCTTGGCCACGCCTGCCATTTCATATGACGTACAATGGAGTAGCCAATCACATCCCGGAAGCACCTTACCTGTGGTTTGACTGCATATAAGGCACAGCAAAAGACAGAGCGGGCACTTCGCTGGACACCACCCTTGTTGCGTTGTTCAGGAAGTCCTTGCGCTCGTATGCTTTTCACAATAAACCAGACTAAACCTTTTGAGCGAATCTTGGTAAATCCTTTTTTGACTAGATCAGTTACATTTCTATTACAGTTGGCGACGCGGATGAAAAGGGAGGACTGCCTGCGTGTTGCTTCGGGATTCCAGTGGATGAACTGGTCGGCAGACGTGTCGGTCCATAGCGGGCTTGGAAAGTCAATCTTCTCTCTTGCGCCAGAGCGCACGCTGAGATTATTTCCTCAGTTCTTCCACTGGATTCTTGAAGCTCACAGGTACGTTTAAACGAACCCTCTTATGGTTCTGAGTTGTATTTGCCTTGTTTTAGTTTCGGATTGTGTTGGTCTGGCGTGTTCTGAAAACAAAAGCCCCGCGGGGGGGGAGTTGGGTGTTTCCTACCGAGGGTAGGGCGCTCGTTGTTGTTGATGTTTCGTTTTAGAACGATTACCAACAGATGTAGCTACGGGGAGTTGTACCGTTGTATTTTTTCTCAGCGAAGGTTGTACCGTTGTATTTTTTCTCAGCGAAGGTTGTACCGTTGTATTTTTTCTCAGCGAAGGTTGTACCGTTGTATTTTTTCTCAGCGAAGGTTGTACCGTTGTATTTTTTCTCAGCGAAGGTTGTACCGTTGTATTTTTTCTCAGCGAAGGTTGTACCGTTGTATTTTTTTTCAGCGAAGGTAGCTACGGGGAGTGGTTTGGTAGTCCGACCCGCGTTTCTGGTAGAAGCGTTTGTCCCTTTGATCCCGGGTGGTTGGCATAACCTAAACGAGTTTTAGCTTTCAACCAAGTGGCTGGTGCAGCCGGGCAAGCATATGTTTTTTTGCTTGTCGTAAACGTGGGCCTGTGTTCGTCCTGTGTTCGTCCCCTTTGTTCGTCTTTTGTGTTCTGTGTCCCTGCACGAAGTTGTTCGTTTTGTTGTTTACTGTTTGAGCTTCGGCTCTTGCCTTGTATTGTTTGTTAAGCGCGCCTTTTATCCAGGTAAAGTATTGTAAGTATTTTGTACACTGTTTCGACTGTTAAATCCTAACTGCTAGAATCTAGTAGCTGGTCGCCTGGGAGACTCCGCTCTCCCGTGAACCGCCATCGAGCCAGAGAGAGAACAAAGGACCAGTTGCTGGGTGAGTTAGCCTACTTAGCGGTTTAATGTGTCTTTGTTTCTTTCGAAATTGTATTCCTTTGTTTATTTCCCGCCTGTTTTAACTATACTTTTCTTTTCACCGTTAGTTTTGAATTATAGGCTGTAGGGTATTTTGTGTTAATTATGAATACCAATACTAGTTCGCTGTCTGGGCCAGCTAAGATTGTTGCGCAAAGGTTTTGGGATGATGCTTGTATGCAGTTTTTGATCTGGGCGAGACATTCTGATTTCCCCCTGTCCGGTACACTCAAGGTTAGTGAGTTGGCGAATGTTAGGGCTCAGTTACAGGCGTTTGAGATGACTAGGTTAGGAAGGGAGCCTGGAAATGCGATAGATTGGAATGCATTCAGGAAGTGGGAAATAGTCGCACACA
The DNA here is from genome assembly GCF_949987555.1 of Borostomias antarcticus. NCBI lineage: Eukaryota > Metazoa > Chordata > Actinopteri > Stomiiformes > Stomiidae > Borostomias > Borostomias antarcticus. The sequence goes on along the minus strand of NC_140235.1, from coordinate 33,456,468 downwards.
AGTGTTTTTTCAAGTCAGAAAGAAGCGTAGCTGAGGAAGTTAATCAGACAGATGAATATTCAGAGTCCCTCCCCCCTCCTAGTCATTCCGTTTTGAACTCTATCACGCCGACTCGGCACTCAGAGCTCACACATCCTTCCCAAACTATGACTGGTTCACCCGCTGTTGTAGCTGCTGCCCCGCCTCCCAACTCTGTTTTTCCGTCTGCTCCCAACCAACAACGACCACAGGGCCGTCACACGAACAAGAATCGTAGGGATAGAAACAGAATGGACTACAGGATGAAACCGAGGGAGGGAAACGAAAACGGAGACAGAACTGACGCGTGTTTTCATTGTGGTAAAACTGGTCACTGGATCAGGAACAAGCCCCCAGGATTCGAAATCTAAAGTGAAGGCCTATTGAACCGCGCCATCTTGGCTAGATTTGTAGTCATTTTGCTATTTCCGGTGACTTTTGTACTTGCTCAGTTGTGCTTTTCTGTCCGACGCGCGTTCACGCACGTTCCCGGCTCTCCCCGCTTTGATTTAGCAATGAAAACCGGCTTGCATATTAACCTGTTTTTGTCAAATATATCCATTGGAGAAATTATTTTTTCATCCAGGCATCTTAGTTTTAACAGGTTAAATATAACTGAACATGTTTTGTTTGCTAGTAGATGGTATTCATTCCGTTCGCGATAACGTTATTGCAGCCAGGCTAAATTCCTCCAGGGAGCCAGTGACCGGCGAGTTGAAGAGCTTCACTCCCCGCCAGCAGGAGCTTTGGCCGCTGCTACCGCATCTCGGATAACCTGCTGAGTTCGTGGCTGCTATTTCACATTCGCCCTTGATCAATCCCAATACCGATCCATGGTAATAATGAATCAATCGTTCAGATCAGATCGGCAGTGCTGCATGCATGTTACAACATCATTGTTAGCTTTATTAACATAACCATAGCCTACATTTATCTCTCTAACGTTAGGCTATCCATCTTACACCAGTCGGCCATTCGATAGCTAGAAGCGGTCAACGCCAACGTCGACTGAAAACACCCAAACATGTAATTTATCCACTTTGGGAAATGACCTTTTTTTAAGAAACATCTTGCGGTCCCTTGAAGCAACAATCCGGAGTGGGTGAAGTTGCTTTGGCCTACACCTCCTCTGGATTGCAACTTCAACTGACAAAGCATTATTTATAATATGAACAGCTCAAATAAATCAGTGTGTTATTTTTATGTGATGATGAACATACTGCTGTTGCTCTTTTTTTTGTAAGTTTAGTATACATAGGCTAAGTACATTTTTGTACCAAGACATATTTGTTGCCATCACATTGTTCATTAATTTCACTGTTCTTCCTCATCCCTTTCCCACCCCCTCCTCCTCTCCCTCTTCTCATCCTCCCCAGCCAAACCACTCAGTGGGTCTGTTCTGTGCTCTCATTTTACATATTGTGGATGTAGCTGTCCCAGTGTATGACACACATGTGCTCCATGGCCATGCGTCCCACATTATTGTTTTTTTTTTAATTATATTTTTATTATCATCTGTTTTATTATTATAAATACTTTAAAACTACCACTGAAGCTGTCTGTGCAAATTACAGTGTGCCTCCTCTTATCCTCACAGCTCAAGCCATTTTTAGGAGACCAGTTCACACCTCAACCAGACCTGCTGCTGTTTTGGACCTGCTTTAAGCCCTTTTTTTGTGGTGTCTGTTTTCTGTGTGCACTGTCAAGTAAGCCAACCCACCTTCAATGCAGTGTAGCCTCCACACTTGAATGGTTACAGCAGTCTTGTCGTCTACAAGCAACAGTCTCTGGCTTTGCATGGCAATTTATGTAGTATCATCCGAGTTCTACAAATGCTGTACTTTTTTTGTACTGTAAGTAACCCCTCAATTATTCAATTTTACTGGGGAGCAGTGACCATAGCCTACTTGCCAACCCTCCTGACTTCCGCGGGAGATTCATACATTTGAACTAGTTTGTGTAGTAGATAGGCTACAATAAATTAGGACAGATGCACATTTACTGAACAGGACAGACAAAAGTCGGACATTAAAAACAATTGCTCCATACACACACACATATATATATATATATATATATATATATATATATATATATATATAATGTTTCACATTTAGTTTTAATGCTTTTAATGTCTAATTTGTAATGCTTTTAATGCCCCCCCCCCCGCAATTTGGTTTGGAAATGCTCCCTATTTCTGAGGTCCCAAGGTTGGTGAGTATGGCAAGCTATAAGCTATTAATACATCCATGATGGCAAGCCAGCAACGCAGACACAAGTTCAAGTACCACAAATCCAAATACCACAGGTCTCTCTCTCCCTCTCTCTTTCTCCCTAGGCTACCAGAGCCCATTTAGTAAGCCTAGTGTACAACAAAGCCTCAAAAACAGATACCCTATACATTTTGACACTTTTATTAAACTATTACAACAAACAAAAAAGAAAATATCAGAGGTTTCTGTCAGTCTCCTCCTATTGGCCAGTCTGCACCTCCTCAGTCCCCTCCATGCTGCCCCAGTTTACCTGGAGGACTGGCCCTAATGAATTCCTCGCAGAAGGCACATTGCTGCTCCACATTGCTGCTCCTAGGAACGTAACTCCCACAGCAAGGAATATTTTAGCCGAGGTCTTAGCTGAGAAGTCCCAGAACCCGCCGGTCTTCTTCTGTGCACCGCTGTCCAAAGCGCTGACCCTTGTCGGTGTTTCGATCATGGGGATGACCAGGGCTACTCTCGTCTTCTGCTGGGCGTTGTTGTTCTTTGTCGCAAAGGTCTTAGCTAACAGGTCCCAGACCCAGAACATGCTGGTCTCCATCTGCTGGGCGTCGGGCGTCTCTGTCCCCGTTTGAAGACCAGCAAAGCGGCCGTCGTCATGGTCCAGTAAGTGGCAGTCGTGGGTGATGACGCGGTCCGTTCTAGTGGGCGGAGAGGCAGCCCACTGGTCAGGCACAGTGAGAGACATCAGGGTGTCTCTGAAGGCCTTGATGTCCGAAGGATCGATCTTGGCCGCAGCCACCAAGAGAGCAACTCCAATGAGAAGCTTTAAATGCCGAAAAGCCATCAGGAAAGTCTGAAATGTTCACAGGAAATTAATGGTGAATGCACTCCAGGAGGAGACGGAATGTGTGATGGATCTTTACTTATTTGCTGTCTTTTATATGGCTATGATTGTTCTATGATGTCATAGATGAAAGCTGTGGAATCATCATTGAATGATCATCAGCATTAATTGTGCGTGTGTTCTATTAATACATCCATGGCTATGAAGCACAGCTTAAGCAGCTGCATTGGTTTCCACGGTGACGTGTCTCCTGAGGCCTGACTTGACCAATCAGGGGCCTCATTTATCATTGAGGTACGCCTTTTTTTACACGGTCTTTTCCGAGATTTCTGGCGTACGCACTCTTCCGCCCCAACAACGCGATCTATCAACCAAAAAGGGCGTATATTTAGTCGCCCTTTTACCAAGCCCCCAGGATTCAAAATCTAAAGTGAAGTTTACGACTAACGTTAACGACGTTGGCGTTGACCGCTTCTAGCTATCGAATGGCCGACTGGTGTAAGATGGATAGCCTAACGTTAGAGAGATAAATGTAGGCTATGGTTATGTTAATAAAGCTAACAATGATGTTGTAACATGCATGCAGCACTGCCGATCTGATCTGAACGATTGATTCATTATTATCATGGATCGGTATTGGGATTGATCAAGGGCGAATGTGAAATAGCAGCCACAAACTCAGCGGGTTATCCGAGATGCGGTAGCAGCGGCCAAAGCTCCTGCTGGCGGGGAGTGAAGCTTTTCAACTCGCTTGTCACTGGCTCCCTGGAGGAATTTAGCCTGGCTGCAATAACGTTATCGCGAACGGAATGAATACCATCTACTAGCAAACAAAACATGTTCAGTTATATTTAACCTGTTAAAACTAAGATGCCTGGATGAAAAATAATTTCTCCAATGGATATATTTGACAAAAACAGGTTAATATGCAAGCCGGTTTTCATTGCTAAATCAAAGCGGGGAGAGCCGAGAGAGCCGGGAACGTGCGTCTACATTTCACATAAAAGTGAACTTTTTCGTGGACGCGCGTCGGACAGAAAAGCTCAACTGCGCAAGTACAAAAGTCACCGGAAGACCAGAAAAGCTGAACTGCGCAAGTACAAATGTCACCGGAAGACCAGAAAAGCACAACTGCGCAAGTACAAAAGTCACCGGAAATAGTCAAATGACTACAAATTTGCCAAGATGGCGCGGTTCAATAGGGCTTCATTGTTGATAGCGGTCAGTGAATGGAGTGACTGTATCCAGTTCTATTAATACATCCATGATCAGGAACTGTCGCAGTTACCGCAGGCGAAATGAGAGAAAGAATCCTGCAACCTGGGGTTCGGCGCCACCTGCTGGAATTTCCCTGAACAACCCACAGCAACAGTCATGACTAGGCCAGGAACAGACAGAGTTTTGCTGAGGGACCGTCAGATAGTACAGCTGTACAGGATAAAGAGAAGGTTGTTCATATTTGTCAATACCTTAATCTGCATACAACACCGTCCGAGCTTCCAGTCGTAACTTTAGAAGTTAATGGAGAGCAACTCATGTTTTTAGCTGACACCGGCGCACACTCATCAGTCCTAAGCCCCTCAAAGATTAATGTTGTTCCTAAACTGACAAATGAAGTTGCAAAAACCATTGGTGCAGCAGGTATTGAAAAATCTGAGAGAATGACTACGTCACTTCCTGTTGTGTTGGATGATGCTGAATTCCAACACCAATTTATCTATTCTCATTGTTGTCCTGTTAACCTAATGGGGAGAGATCTGCTGTGCAAACTAGGGTTTCAGATGTGCTGTGACTCAAATGGGGTCACCATTATCCGGCCTAAACAGGTAACACCACTGCGCGACCTCATGTTTATAGAACATATGACAAGTTGGACATATTCCTGGAACATTGAAAATAATGATCAGATGTCCCTCCAACGTTCTAAGCTGTTCTCAAAAATTAACTCCTGTTATTCATATGACACCCCTCTCACACCACAGACTACATTACACTGCACTGCAAATGTATCCCCACTACAACAAGATCATGATTTTGAGAAAGTCTAGTTACAACCACAAAGTAGTGAGGTTCTTGAATGTGCTATGCTGTATGTAGATCCTGATCATGCAGCTCTCTCTGTGTGTCTGACAGAGACACAGAAACAGCTGTATGATGAAAAACAAGGTGTCCCACACATTTCACTTGGTGTCTCTGAGTTTGTTAACAAGGAGGAGACAGGCACGTGGCTGCAGACGGCAATGGAAGCTACTGACTGGGTTGGAGATCCACACATGCAGGGTCAACGCCTCAACCCCACGTTTGTCCAAATTCCTTCTGACAGCATAGAAAATCCATCTGTGTTGCAGGGGGTGCCCGACTCATTGTGGGCCAGAGATAAGTTTGATATAGGCAGGATTAAGAATGTCAACCCAGTAGTCGTCAGCCCAAAGGGAACATTCCGTCCAAGACGTGCCCAGTATCCTCTGAGTACAGAGGCAGAGGAGGGGATTGCTAAGGTTCACGCCTCTTTATTAGAAAGAGGTGCTATTGTTGAGATTGACAGCTCACCTTGCAACACCCCTATTCTGCCTGTGAGGAAGGCTTCAGGTGAATGGAGATTTGTTCAAGATTTGAGAAATGTTAATGAAGCTGTCCATGCTAGAACAGCCCTTGTTCCAAACCCTGTTACCATTCTGTCATCCATACCTGCCACAGCTACACATTTTAGTGTTATTGATTTGAGTGATGCATTTTTTTTCCCCCATCTCTGTTTTTATCCTGACTTCAGGGAATTTGTTTCTACCCTTAGGGGGAGTTATTTTGTTGAGACGAGAATGTGTTTATTTTATTTTATTTCATAAAATCGTGAGAGAAATTCTAGAGCAAAATCCAATTGCTTTGATCATGACTGGGGACTGGGCGTGTTAAAGTCATTCTTACACTGCCCCTGATGTCACTGTAGGCTACTGCAGAGCCTAGATCCCTGCTACTGTCCGATTCGGTAATGGACAAAAGCTAGATTCCCCACTGACAAACTATAGACTGACGAGCCCGACTGGCTCTAATGACACTTGAACAGACACCCTGTTTAAGTTTTCCTGACTGAATAACAAAATTTTTCCCCAAAGCAGGAGCTTGCACTTAACCATGTTTCTGAGTATCTTCATCAGACTGCTGATAACCGTTCCTGACCAAAGAGGGGAACAGGGAGACCAGACCAGAGGACTCAAAGAGGGGAACAGGGAGACCAGACCAGAGGACTCAAAGAGGGGAACAGGGAGACCAGACCAGAGGACTCTCCTTTTGCTCTTCTGTTTTGTCTCTGTTTGTCTCTCTCATCTGTGGATTCACAGGTCTCTCCTCCCATGTCTCTCAGACATTGCCGGCCTGCTCCCCGTATGTAGTCCCAACTAAGGAAGGCGACCATTCCGGACGCCAGAGAGGGCTTCTTCTTATCTCCAACCAGGCCGTTGGGTCCTGATCCGCGACCTGGGGCCGTACCAGATTCAACTCACCACGCAGACGGCTGCCAGAGCAGCTGAGAGAACTTCGAGAGAGAACTACGACGCCGTTGCGTCCCAAATCAAGGAGCAGATGAGCAGCCTGAGAACAGGCCAAAAAACATGGAAGAGAAGTAGATGTTGCGGGGTGAACCTACCCGTCAAAGATGGAACAATCAGCACCAGGGCATTCTGGCCTGTGTGGAATAGCTGTCAAAAGTAGCTGAGAGGACGGTCCATGCAGCCGAACCAGAGATCTCAAGGGCAAAACGGTCACCGCCACACTGTCCTCTCCTCTAATGAGCAATCGGAGAGTGACCTTGACGGTCACCGCCACACTGTCCTCTCCTCTAATGAGCAATCGGAGAGTGACCTTGACGGTCACCGCCACACTGTCCTCTCCTCTGATGAGCAATCGGAGAGTGACCTTGACGGTCACCGCCACACTGTCCTCTCCTCTGAAGAGCAATCGGAGACTGACTTTGCCGGTCACCTCCTTCTCGTGGTTGTGGTATGACAACGTGGACAATCTCAACAGCAATGACTGCACCTCTAACCGCACACACTGGAACCTACATTAAACATTCAGAGACGCAAACATGGAAGCTATGATCCAGAGGACATTACGGACATGCGATTATTCACAACAAGAGTGAATGAACTTTGAAATTATCTTGAAAAAATATCATATTTGTTTACAAGAGTTACAATGGTTGAAACATGAGTTGATAAATAAGTTTGGGTTTTTCCTCTAAATTGACCAAGAGGTTTTTGCCCTTCTTACACTAATAACCATTCATCTTTTTGCCTTGTTCAAACTTCTAAAATCAAGGTTTTTGGTGAATGGTTGTCCACTTTTAGACTATAAATAGTATATAATCATGTCATCTTTTTTACCTTGTTTCCTGTCATATTTCTGAAACAAGGGGTTTTGGTGCGTGATTTTGCACGTGGAAAGAAAATAATCTTTTTTTTTTTCTTTTTTTTTTTGCTCCACCTAGTGGAGAGATTATTTCCTTTCCACATGTATAGCATAGCTGAATGTTTACACTTTGTGTTTGGATTTTATATTTTATTTTTGTGTGCCTGTTCAGGCACAAATGGGGGAATGTTGTGGAATTTACATCCAAACACCTTAAACCTTTGTCCTCTCACTCCTTTTGTAATTCATCACCTCCCCCAAATATTCACATAGCTGTGCTAACATACAAAATGGCTTCCAGAAGGCCATCTGTCTACAACAGAATAACCATCCTTTGTCATCCTTTGTCCCCAATTGCCGCCTTTTTCTCATGTCACATGTCTGTACTCTTGGCCACGCCTGCCATTTCATATGACATACAATGGAGTAGCCAATCACATCCTGGAAGCACCTTACCTGTGGTTTGACTGCATATAAGGCACAGCAAAAGACAGAGCGGGCACTTCGCTGGACACCACCCTTGTTGCGTTGTTCAGGAAGTCCTTGCGCTCGTATGCTTTTCACAATAAACCAGACTAAACCTTTTGAGCGAATCTTGGTAAATCCTTTTTTGACTAGATCAGTTAAATTTCTATTACAGGGGTACAGAGATAACCAGAGATATTCACAACAAAATAGCAAGTTTGACCGATCTAATAACCGTTGTTATTTCTGCAATCGCAGACGACATTTACAGAGGGAGTGTAGACTTTAGCTGAATCCCAAATCGCGCACTTAGGCGAAAGTGCAGAGCACTCGCGGCCTTGTGGCCTTACATGCGCGTTCCCGCTAAGTCCACAAGGGCTCAGGGTAGTTCCAAAACGGAATTGCTAGGTCCACAAGTGCGCCACGCCGCCATTTTGCGCACTTTAACCGCACTTACCGAAAGTCCGCAATTTCACGGACTTAGGAGCAGAAAATACCCACAGCCCACCGCGTCTCATGTGACACAGTGCTTGAGTGCATCCGAGTCATGATCCGAGTGCATCACACATAAATGATGACATTTGCAGATAACACAACATTTATCTTGAAATCCACATGCTGCAAACATATCCCACCCAACCTAATTTTTTATTTATTATTAAATTAAAACAGACGTCAATCGGTCAATTTGCAGAGCTGAAGGGAGCGTCAGAGCAGCCTCTGCGTCGGAGGAACGCGGCAGCCAATGAAAACGAAGTGGGAGGGGCATTGAGCGAAACTGGAAGTGCTGTCCCATTTAATTCACGGCGCTGCACCCTCTGGCCCTTCCAGCTGACGTCAATTAAGTGCTCAGGCCTCAGGCCACAAGTGCGAGGGGCCGCAAGTGCGGTTTCCGCACTCAGATTGGGATTCAGTTTATAAGCTAGAGTATAGAAGTCGTCTGTCAGTGCTCCACAGGGTGGTGGGTTCTGACCAGATAAGATAGATATTTCAGTAGGGAAAGTCTAGTGAGAGTGAGGGTGTATGTGACAAGGGGGGAAAGAGAGAGAAAGAGAAAAGAAAATAATATTTGCCAATATCTTAATCTGCATACAGCACTGTCTAACAACCTAATTGTAATTGTTTTTTAAGATCTCATGTTTATAGCTGATTTCAGATGCACATTCATTGGTTCTGGGTTGTACAGACAACTGTCTTTCCTGGACTACCGGATAAATGCGACCGGTTGGAGCCGCAAGTATTTTAATAATTTGAAATGACTGCCAATTAAAGTTGTGTTAGATGATGCTAACTTCACACTCAATTCACTGTATTGTCATATTAACCTAATGCGCTCAGATCTGCTTTGCGGACAAGTTTCTAGAGGTGTTGTGACTCCAACGGAATTGATAACATCCATCCTAAGAAGGTAAAACCACCATACTACAATATCATGGGTCACGGCCTTTCACTAATTGGACATATTCTTGAAAAAAAAGAGACATCACTCCCATTTATCAAAACTGTTTTCTATGATTTATTTTGTTATGTTTATGTACCTCCGGCGCATAATTTCTAAGAAGAACTGGTGTTACCCACAAGGGTGATGAGAAATTGAAACGTCTTTTATTTTGTCTGTTTTATTTTGTCTGTTTTATTTTGTCTGTCTTTTATTGTATGTAAACTGCCCATGCAGCTCTGTCTGTGCGTCTGACGGCCCACAGAGACAGCTGCATGGTAAAACAAATGTGTCATGTATTATTTCAGAAGTTTGTTTACAGAGTAGACACAGGCACGGGACGAGAGATGGAGGCTACTCCAGGAATTGGATACTGGATTGGATACAACCGGGGTAACCGACTTCCCATACAGATGGGCTGACACCTTGGTTCGTGGGATGCTGGTCAAACACTGACTGTGGGTAAGAGATAGATATGACCTAGACTAGATTTAAGAATAGTAACCAAGTGGTTGTCAGACCCAAGGAACCATCATGTCCAAAACGTGCTCAAAACTCTCTGTCCTCAAACGCAGAAATGTGGTTATTGAAATTAAGAGCTCAACTTACAACACCCCTAGTGTTCTCTTGAGAACGGTTTAGATAAATTATATTTGTTCAGACTTTGAGAATCGCATATGAAGCTATTCATTTAATGTTATTTGGTTTGAATAATGCAATTTTTTCCATTTGTTCACCCTGACTTCAGGGAATTTTTGCTTTCACCCTTAGAGGGCGTTGTTTTACATAATTTGTTAGGTCTCCCCTCTTTAAATTATCAACTTCTTGTTAGAAACAAGGAATCATGTTTTGATGACACAAAAGTGTTGTTTTATTTTAGGAAATGGCCATAGAATTTTTAAGAACTAAATCCAATTGGTGCGTGAGCAGGGTGATTACTTTGGTCACATAATAATAATAATAAAAAATGCACTGCTTGGGACTAGGCTACTGCAGAGTCTATCCCTGATTTAGCAGACAACCCTCATTAGACAAAAGCTAGCTCCCCCTGACAAAATTACATGGACTGACGAGCCAGACTGGCTCTCTCACAACGCTTAAACAAAGACTGACTAATACACCCTGTTTAAGTATTTCTGACTCCAAAAATACTTGACTCTGTTAAGAGGACTCGTGTCCTAGAAACATCACACAGTGTCCGTATGAAATCCTCACTAAGGGAAGGCGACCATTCCGGACGCCAGAGAGGGTTTCCTGCATCATCTCCAATCAATCAAAGCTTTATTTGTATAGCGCATTTCATACCCAGAGGCAACACAATGCGCTTTACAGAGAACAAGGGAGGTGGGCATACGACCCACTCTCTACATATTCCAACCAGGCCAGTGGGTTGTGATCGGAGACCAGAGTGCCCGTTGGCTGGGCCCGTACCAGATCCTGCTGCCGACCCAGACGTAGCAGAGAGGACTTTGTGGGTACACGCCAGCCACTGCAGGCTGGTTCCGAATCAGGACGAGCACAACCGGCCCAACCCGATTCCAACAACCAAGATGCAATACCCTGTGTCACCACCAGGGCGAAGGCTCACTCTCTGGTCTCCTCAGATGAGGAATCAGACAAAGAATAACACACTACCTTTTCCTCATTGCTGTTAGGATGACAACTCTGACCGCCACTCCAGCAAAACACAATCATGGGCCACCACACTGTGGCTTCCTCTGAGGAGGAGCTATTGAAAGAAGTGACCTTGCCTGTCACCTCCTTCCCAGGATCGTTATGACAACGTGGACAAGCTCCACAGCCATGATCTCATAAACATACACCCCACACTCACTAGGACACCAAAGTAACTCAAAGCATTTCTCTCCTGAAACTGAAGCCATTGAACGAAGGAAAAGACAAGAACACACCCCAGTATTCGTTTGTCCTATTTGAATGTTGCACTCCACTTGACTGTTGGGTCTATACGGTAGACGAAGATGGATGGAAAATACTGCATTCTGCATATATAAGATTTGAAAGCAACAAAGATTTCCAGGTTATACTGTTGTAACTGTGACTGAAGTTTGGTTTAGAGTATACAAGTATTGAAAATTCATAATTATAAAGTTGATCTTTGTAGATCTGTTCCAGACTATTCTCAGGGTACCGTGTTTAACTGTGTTTAACTGCTCTGCACCTAACTACATCAACCAAGTATTAAAATAAAGCCTAACAGAATTGCATCCACAGGGCTGAACTTGAAAAGCGAGTTAAACAATTTGAAGTGACCTCTTCAATATGTCACAGCATGTATTGAGATTTTCAGATAAACACACAGATTAAGACAAATTAATGATCTAAGCATATTTATGAGATGTGAAATTAAGGTTCAGAGAGCCATCCAAATGGCGTATTTTTGAGCTATAGGGAAATAGCGTATTCAACTTTAAATTGCAACAGTGTCATATGGACGTTATCTTGCTCATTTAATTCCCAGGATTAAGAAGGTTGATCACACTCAAATGCAGGTAATTCTCTCATGAACGCATGACACATGAACACATAATACCAAGTTATTTCAGCCTTAGCTAAAGAAATAAATTACATGATAAAGGTTGTGCTACAAAATAGACTTCCCTTAGAGATAATACTGGCTATATCTGCTGTTCATTTAGTTCAGATCCAAATGCTACATTGAGTTCCATGAAGCAAACAAGAAAGGTATTCAGATCTTAAATAATGTTCCTAAATTGAATGCTTTTTCAAGTCCTGGATATTCTCAAATCTGTGTGTATCATTTGTATGTATGTTTTTCATCATTATTATTTTTTTTTAAATATTCTTAAGTGTATGTTTAACTGCTGTTCCAGATATGCCTATGCTGCCTTAATGATAATAGAAAAAGTTTAATTTACTATTAATTCAATTCAAGACCTTAATGATGTCTGTGCCATTGACATTGAATATTTTGAATATTTTGATACATAATCTGTTGGTTCTAATTTGAATTTAAGGGTTTTCATATTATCCTACTTAAATAGCAAATATGTTAGCAAATATGTTTTATGCCCGTATACTACCAACATATAAATGAAACCTAAAGTACTTCAGGATATTTAGTATGTAGTATCAAAAAGTAAATTGAAAGCTGTTCTTGAACCATTTGGAGTAAATGCAAGGGGTTGGTTTGCTTGCAGATGACTATCTGGGAGTTATTAGCCAATGGACCAAAGCATGAAGCCTTACCTAGTCCAAGTTCAAAGTTAGATGATAGAATTAGAGAAAATGAACAGGCCTGCAGGCGGGACATGGGATTTTAGATAAACTTTTATTGTTCCCAAAGCAAATTCTAGTGCCATCACACCCAATGCAAAATTATGCCAAATACTTGATTGAAACATGCATCACCTACAAAGGACAGGAAAAACAATGATTGAAATCTGAAAAAACATGACTGCTATGACATTTTGAAATTTCTAGTTTTATGTGGCACCGTCTTACAACACAGGCAGCTGTAGCAATCGAATTCTGAAATGTCACCATAAATACTACAGTTATTATAAGCGTAACTTTAGATTTTAGCACTCACTGAAATTGATAGTGCTGCTGTCGGGTGAAAACATGTTATTTACCTGGAGAACCCACTGGGATAACATTGAACTGAAACATGATGGTCAAGTGAAAAACAAGGCTGCTTTACTGTTCACATTTCTGAAAACGATTTTTTGCTCTTTGACCTGACAGCAGCTCTATCTAATTGTCTACTATGTGAACAGATGTATAGTTGAATACTGTGAGTGCTACAGCTACCTGTAGGTGAGTGTGTTGTGCAGAAGACAGCCTGGCAGCCGGACGCACTTTTGTTTTCCTCTAAAACAAAGAAAGGTTTTTTCCCACTCAGTCATGAATATGAAATGTGTCTTAGATTAGTAATCATGTTATCTTTTTACCTTGCTTATGCCAAATTTTGTGAGGAGTTTTGGTACATGGTTTGCATGTGGAAAGAAAATAATCTTAAATGTGTTAAATAACCTTGAGTTTGTTAATCTTTATTATGCTCCACCTAGTGGAGAAATAGATTGCTTCCTTTCCATATGTGTAGAATTAGGTTTTTACCAAATCTGTTATTATTTATTTTTATGATATTTTATAATTTGATTCCACATTGTTGATTCTTTCATTTCTATTATAGTTTTTGTAGTTTAAAATTGTGAATGAAATTCAAGTCTCACCAAAGTGTTTTGTTATCCTACTTAACTGTTGTTCTTTCTTTGTAGTTCATTCTCATAGATCAGTCTGTTAAAACTACCAATTCTTCCTGTGTGACATCACTTCCCTGTCCTCTTCATCCTGAAACTATGTCACTTCCTTTTTCACGTTATAAACTATCCCTTGTCCTCAAGTCAACTCACACAAGCCCGGATTCACTTCCTGTGCTCTTGTCCGACTCTGCAGATCGTAACATAGAATAAACTTTTGTCTTTGTTTAAAACCAGCTTGACCGACCACTCAGCGTGTTCTTTGAAATCTAAACTAAACCAAGTAAGATTTTTCCTTTACAACCGGAACCAAACTCCTGGATAGGGGTTGGACCCTGTTCTTCTCCGGAGTTGCTCACGGTATGAGGCGTAAGGCAGGTGTGGCTATACTAGCTAGCCCCCAGCTGAGCGCCTCTGTGCTGGAGTTCACCCCAGTGGACGAGAGGGTCGCCTCCCTGCACCTTAGGAATGGGTGGGGGGGGGACTCTGACTGTGGTTTGTGCTTATGCACCGAACAGCAGTTCAGAGTACTCAGCCTTCCTGCAGACCCTAAGTGGAGTCCTATTTGGGGCTCCTGCAGGGGACTCCACTGTCCTATTGCGACAATGTATGGGACCAAATAATTTCTATTTGGGGAAAAGGTTAGCGACAAACACTTGAGATGCAACTACTGTCACAAAATAGCAAATATGTTTTATGCCCGTATACTACCAACATATAAATGAAACCTAAAGTACTTCAGGATATTTAGTATGTAGTATCAAAAAGTAAATTGAAAGCTGTTCTTGAACCATTTGGAGTAAATGCAAGGGGTTGGTTTGCTTGCAGATGACTATCTGTGAGTTATTAGCCAATGGACCAAAGAATATAGCCTTACCTAGTCCAAGTTCAAAGTTAGATGATAGAATTAGAGAAAATGAACAGGCCTGCAGGCGGGACATGGGATTTTAGATAAACTTTTATTGTTCCCAAAGCAAATTCTAGTGCCATCACACCCAATGCAAAATTATGCCAAATACTTGATTGAAACATGCATCACCTACAAAGGACAGGAAAAACAATGATTGAAATCTGAAAAAACATGACTGCTATGACATTTTGAAATTTCTAGTTTTATGTGGCACCGTCTTACAACACAGGCAGCTGTAGCAATCGAATTCTGAAATGTCACCATAAATACTACAGTTATTATAAGCGTAACTTTAGATTTTAGCACTCACTGAAATTGATAGTGCTGCTGTCGGGTGAAAACATGTTATTTACCTGGAGAACCCACTGGGATAACATTGAACTGAAACATGATGGTCAAGTGAAAAACAAGGCTGCTTTACTGTTCACATTTCTGAAAACGATTTTTTGCTCTTTGACCTGACAGCAGCTCTATCTAATTGTCTACTATGTGAACAGATGTATAGTTGAATACTGTGAGTGCTACAGCTACCTGTAGGTGAGTGTGTTGTGCAGAAGACAGCCTGGCAGCCGGACGCACCACCCATTGGGTGTGGCCTCAGACGGCAGCAAGCGCAGTGCATTATGGTTGTTGTAGTTTCTTCCGTTTGAGCAAAAAACACATTTTCTGTCTTTTCTCTGGCCATAAGGCGTACATTTCACAAATAACTGCACATTTCTACTGCATAGGTGACCTAGTTTCAATTGACCTTCACATTCCCAGCGGCAAAATACCCCTTTAAGGTGCTCTTTCTGTCTGTCTGTCTCTCTCTCTCTCTCTCTCTATCTCTATCTTTCTCACCCTCAGGTTGCTTTGCTTGTTTATCCTGTAGAAGAACTGCGTGGGTGTGCATGAGCAGGACAGAATTCCCGCTCAGCTCACCTCTAATAGTTGCTCATCTCCTCCCCACAGTCTCCATCCTGTCCCCACTGATCACTGTCTGCTCTCTGGGCTCTATTAACTCCCACTGATCACTGTCTGCTCTCTGGACTGCATTACTGCCCACTCTCTGTAAACATAAACCTACCAGATCTACCAACCACTAACCATTCACCACATGGATAATTACCACCTTGGAGCAATTTGATTTTATTGTACCTCTACTGAATAGAGCAAGTAAGTGCTGACTGTCAGATCTACCAATCTGAGCCATGAGAGAATCACCTCACAATCACTGGCAATCCCTGGCTTGGATTACAGGCTTGATTCTAAGGGAAATGACTACTTGCCAAGTTTTCAGAACTGTGGGAAAACTCTCTCACTCTTTAGAATGCTCAGTCTCTCTTTGCCCCTTGGTCTGATCAATATCCATATCCTCAGCCTGTCCATAGACCTGCTTCAAATAACATGAATATCAATGTCCAACGGGACTCAGTTAGCACTCGATAGCTCGACCTCAGCTGTCGCTTCCCCCTCTCTGGTCAATCAGACATGGCTCCGTGTCTGAGGACTGTCATCTATAATTAATGGTGGGAGACCACAGTGCTAACTGACACAGATGATGAGCTGTGGCGCATTTCCACTCTCTTAAAATGTAACTCTCATAAACACCACCTCATGATCTCCACTGCCAAGCTTGTTCCAGATATCTCCTGCCTAATATCCGGTTGTATACAACTTATTTTTTTTAATGAAGTGAAGTCATTGCAGAACTGTCCTTATTCACACTATGTCTTCCATGAAACTATGCCTCCTCTGTGTGTCTATTGGAAGCGTGCAATCATACTGTATACAGTAACTGTGCCATCCAGCCTGGCCTTATGGTGCGTTCGTTTATAACTGGGAGGTGGCAAATTGCGACTTGCTACTAGGAATGATTAAATAAAACGCTGCATGAACTCGCACTTCCTCGTCGCAAATTCGGATGTTTCTCAGCCCCCAGTTGCCGGCTGATGTCAATATCATATATCATCATCATATCATTCGCTATAGCTTGAATGCACACAGGTCGGAGGTAGGTATTTTGCCACTTGCGACTTGCCACCTCCGACCACAAACGAACCATTAGTCTGTAGACAGCTCTAGTAGAATGTGCACAGAGGAAGAGGTGGACAGCTCCCTGGGGGGAAAGCAATCTCCTAATGGTATAATTTGAAAGTATGGGATTTGAAAATAGGGTAGATTTACACAACAAAGGAAGGAATAGCAGACGTAATTATTTTCTCACCCGTTTCTGAGGGGAAGGGGCTCTCGCTTGCAAATTGAACCAATTAGATTACAGAAATACATTTACATTCCAAACCACTGGTGTCTTTCCATTTCTCAATTTGAACTTTTCTTTTCAAGAAGTGTGTGTGTGTGTACTGTGTGTGTGTGTGTGTGTGTGTGTGTGTGTGTGTGTGTGTGTGTGTGTGTGTGTGTGTGTACCGTATGTCTGTGCACGTGCACATGCTTGCATGCTCATTAGTTCTCAATCTCTGAAACATTCCCTGCTGCTACTTCCCTCCCAGTTCTCCCACCTCCGCCCCTCTTTCTCCAAATGCAAATCTACACCAGGAAATGGTAACGCAGAAAAGCCCTGCTCTCCTGTGATTGTCAGCTCTGAAAGACAAAATCAGTGGAGGTTGATTTAATTAGCAGCACGATAGGGATATGGGTAGTGAGGGGTCATATAGTGACAATACAGAGGGAGACTGGTGTTTCAATGTCCCTACTAGTTACCTGCTTGATCTGAGGGTTCGGGGAAGGCGGGCTGCTGGGTGTGCTGGAACAGGAGAGGAGAGAATCTGGGTCATTCTGCCCCAGCCCATAATGCCCCTGGATCGCCCCCCACAAACAGCACAGAGCCAAGCACAAAGCAATCCACCACCTGAACTAAGAGCTCAGGCCTTCTCTATCTCATGAAATATTCATTTTTGGGAAGTTTCTCTGAACAACAAGAGAAGCATGGATTAACTGGCTCCTAAGAGGATTACAGCTGGCAGTGTGCTAAAGGGTTGTGGCAATCTCTGACACACCAACCTTGGAGATGAACTGAGATGGACTTGGGATGTTCTCATCTAGAACCCTCTGTTCTCCAACCCTACGAGATTGTATGGTCATGGGGCAGCGTCACTCTGGAGAATTACAGTTCCTGACATCTGAAGGTCAAAAAATTACTCTTCTAACTATAAAGGCTGGAATCCTGTGTGTCTGCTGTCTGTATTTCTGCCTCACAATTATTGTTGATATGCGGCAGGTCTAATTGCTCAGGACCCAAGGATGTGCAGTGTCACGCGTGAAGCTGAGAAAATGTACATTTTGGCTCATTTTAACATTAATAATTTTTTCTTTGCGCCTTTTGACTGTAAGCATGTAAATATTTGCTTGGCTTGCAGAATGCAGAAATTAGATGATAATGGTGTACAGAGTGTGTTATCTATGTTAACAAGCATAGCTAGCTTGTAAATTGTGTCAATGTCATTGTGCAGAAGGACATTTCCTAGGCTACAGGACATGACAGGAAATGGTTGCGCTATCACATTTAATCTGCTTTTATTTCCTTCTCGGTATGAGACACTGGGAAAGATTAATGTTATTTAATGTGGATGGCATTTTTCAATTGGGTAGCGCAATCAACTATCGATTCACACTACGGTAGCATTTTTCGACAAGGGCAATCGCAGAACATGCTCAGAGTGCATGTACTGTAATGTGATATAGCCTACAGGTGTCTTCAATAAATGTTGAGTTCATGCAGTTTTGAAAAAAATATCTTCTGCACTCTTGGACCAATGACCTTGGGTAGCTCCCTGTGCATAGGAGAGCAGTGACTGAATAGAAGGAAAGAAGTTCCGGCACACTGCTGCAAAATAGAACTTACTTTAATAAGACACAAACGTTTCAATTCATTAGGATGTTCTCAGGTCTGAGCTGAGGAAGATCCTAACGGATCCAAACGTCTGTGTCTTATTAAAGTAAGTTATATTTTGCATACTACTGTATCAGCAGTGTGCGGGACCCTCTTTCCTTTTACTGAGTTCATGTCAAATTTATGGATATTCATTATATCAAGTCCACAACGTGCTTGAAATAAACCAGAAGTTTAAAAAACAGGCTATCACACACATATTGCAGACAACATTTACATATCACAGACAAAATGTACATAATTTGGTGATAGGCCAACTTTATTTTGACACAGCCAACTGACACAGCAAACAAAGTGACACAGCAAACAAAGTGACACAGCAAACATGACACAGCAAACCGTAGATCATGACATCCTTATTGGAAGACTTGAGAACTGGGTCGGCCTCTCTGGTCCAGTCCTTGACTGGTTCAGGAGCTACATAATTGGCCGAGAGTTTTTTGTCAACCTTGGTGATCACAGCTCAAAAAAACACTTCAATGACTTGTGGGTTCCCACAAGGATCCATTATAGGGCCCCTACTTTATATGCTACCCCTACATGATGTCATTAGGAGGCACAATATTAGCTACCACAGATACGCAGATGACACCCAGCTCTATATTTCTGTGACACCCGATAACTACAGCTCAGTTGACCACTTGGTAGAATGCATTGCTGATATAACTGCATGGATGTCGCAGAATTTCCCTCAGTTAAACCAGGATAAAACTGATGTGCTGATCATTGGTGAAAAATTTGTAAGGGAGAGACTATCTGGGCACTTTAAAACACTAACACTGAATACCAAATGCCAAGTCAAAAACCTAGGTGTCATGTTTGATTCAGATCTTAATTTTGAGGCCCATATTAAGAATGTGACTAGGACATATTTTTATCACTTGAGAAACATTGCTAAGGTGAAACATTTTCTCTCCCAAAGGTGAAACGACTAATGCATGCTTTAATCCGTAGTAGGTTGGATTGCTGTAACACTCTCATATCTGGTCTACTAATGAAAGCTACTACCCAACTTCAAATAGTACAAAATGCTGCTGCACATGTCCTCACTAAGACCAGAAGGAGGGCACAGATCACACCAGTTTTATAATCACTGCACTGATTACCTGTCGGTTTTAGAATAGATTTTAAGATTATTTTATTACCGTAAATCCTCTAATAGTGGCCGGGGCCTTTATTTACTGAGCTGCAGAGAGCCCCAGGCCTTTATTACAGGCAGGCCTATATTAGAGGCAGGTCTTTATTTCTTAAAATTAAACTCTCATGGACATAATCCCTTAATTTCTCTCTGTTTTGTATCATTTTCCTCGAGACTTGGTTGTTTGTCCCGCATTGAGAAGATCCAATCTGAAAGTTTAGCTTCTAGCTCCAAGCTAACTTTCTTCCGCCCACCACCAGCGTGCTCTTTTCTTGTCAGCTAAACGCAGTTCATCCTTCTGCTTTCTCCAGTATCTGATTATCTTCGGTTAGATGCCAAAGTGCTTTGCAGCTTGCTCTCCCAAATGTTCTGCAGCATACTGCAAAGCTCTCTCTTTAAATTTCACATCAAACTTTCTTCTGGTCGGCCCATGTTTGTTACCACCTCAAACAACGTGCCTAGCAACCAAAACTACCGTTAAGGCCTGAGCTTGTTTTCCCCTCACTTTTTGACCCAGCCTGTATAGGGAGCCGGCCTGTATTTGTCCATTGTCCGTTGACGGTGCCCCCAGCCATTATAAGAGACCCGGCCTACAATTGAATACAAGCCACTATTCGAAGATTTACGGTAGTCTATAAGTCATTGTATAATCAAGCACCTATCAGATATGCTTTAAAAATATGCACCCAGACATATCAGATATGCTTTTAAAACATGGGCGTCGGAAGGGAAATTAAAGTGGGTGGGTCGGACACCAAAAGGGGGGGTCCGAGGGGCCCTCCCCCAGAAAAAGCGAAGAGCGAAGAGATGCCAATTCCTGTATTCTAGAGCATTTTTACAGGTGGTGCGATACTTTTATCTGGCTATAACAAGAGGAGAAATATATATATATATATATAGATATTTATTTATATTTCCTGCACAAATTTAACATACTAAATAACATAGTATCCAGAGCCCCAGAGAGAAAGAGAGCTGGCAAGCTTTCATAATGTTGCCAACAAAAGTCTAATTTACCTGTGAATCTCTGTCTCTCCCTGTCTGTTCCTGAACTGGCGGTGTGTCACTTGTTGTCTGCTCTGCCGCCTAATGACATAATAACATTTCCATATTAGTGTTTCCACATTTCACATATTTTCACATTTCTTGTGAACATTAACCAGTTATTCTTTTAGGTAGTATTTTATTCCATAATATTGTTACTTTGAGTTTTGGTGCAGAAAAAAAAGTTATGTCCATTTTTCTTTTTTCTGCCATGATGGCTGGCTTTGTGCACACACACACACACACACACACACACACAAACACACACACACAGTTTGTAGGTTAGTTATTCTCCAAGTAATGTTAATATTAGACCCAGGAATTAGCATTTGTCACAATTTACACAACTATATTCTTATACCAGCAACAGCTAGGCTACAAGCTGTGTACAACCTGCATTTGCTTGACTGCAAACTGTGATCACTGAAACTTTAGAATATGCTCTGCAGTCATGATTCTTAATTCATAGAAAAACGTCTTATAATGACGGGTCGTCTTACACCGTGTCCTAACTGCTTGCGACGTGAGCAACAGAACGCGACATCGCATGCTTGCTGTCCTAACTGAAACCGTTACATTTCCTGTTCTGTTATGTCATTTGTCTATATTCCCAACTGAAGACAGTTAAAGAACGAACGCCTGTCAACGCGAGCGACAGGAGGAAAATAGGAACAGGGCGAGCGTCAAAAGGGCAGTTAAAACGTCGCGCCGCTTCGCGCTGCGTCACTCGCGTCCAGTTAGGACATAACCCCCGTCCCCACTGGTCAGCGTGAATAAACGCGTGTACGCGTGCCCTCTGCGTTTACATCGCTTGGGTGTGCGTGAAGGGGAGGAGTTCAAGCTAACGAGCGTTATAATCTTGCATAGAATACTGATTCTGTCAAATATATCGGTTCGAAAAATTATTTCTTTATCCAGGCGTCTTAGTTTTATCAATTTCATTAGAGCAGAGCAGGTTATATTTGCTCGTATGTGGTATTTATTTTGTTCACAAGTTCGCGATCGTACAGCCAGGCTACAGAGCTCCAGGAACCCCTATGCCAAGCCGAGCTGCATCAAATTGTGGCCGGCCCAGAATAGGGGTTCCTGGAGCTCTAGCCTGGCTGTACGATCGCGAACTTGTGAACAAAATGAATACCACATAAGAGCAAATATAACCTGCTCCGCTATAATGAAACTGTTAAAACATTTCCCTGTATACAAGACAAATGGGGTGGGAGAACTGAATTTTAACTTGATTTAATTGAAAAAGCAAATTTGCAACTGTTATGTTGAATGTTATTGAACAAGCTTTTTGACTAGAATGACTATGAATAACAAACCTGACAAAACAAGTTTGTGAAGTCAGATTGCACGTAACTCAAATATACTTAACTGAGATAATAAGTCAAAACATGTGGGAGCGGCATAATGAAGAGTAGAATCCTCCACGTACATTGTCAGGGATGCTTCCTTAATAGCAGATGGCAAATCATTTGTGAATATGGAATAAAGAAGCGGGCCAAGGCAGCTCCCCTGTGGAACACCACAGTTTAAATCTACTGTTTGATAGTGCCATTAAAATAGCATCTCTGTGACCTGGATGACAGGTAGCTCCATTTTCACATACATGAAAATGTAATTCTGTTCTTTAAAAAAAATCATCACCTACAGTATTTAAGTTATGGTGCTGAGGTGTGGTGAAACACCAACAATTTTTATCTAACATTATTTCATTAAAGAGGGCATATGACTTTGGCATAGGAGTCTGGTGAGGAGAGGCTTGGGGCAGTCTGGTGATGGAGAGAGCCTGGGACAGAGGCTGGTGGTTGTAGACTTTGCAGGATTGCCTGTGAATGACAAAATGGCAAAGCAGCACACCGCTCTGTCAAACTAGTGTAGAGTAATGTCAGTCTAGTTTGCTGATTAGTTAGCTAGCATCCAAACATTTAAAAAAATGTTTGTCATTGGTCATTTTGGTAATCGACCACTTCAGCTATGTGTAAATGTGCGCCAGGAAGGCTCCCAAGTGTGACTCTCTCTATGCTAAGTGCCAACTATCTGAATCACCAGCCATCGAACTGACTTTATACAAATTATAATTGACAATCTCTAAAACAATAGTGTGATGACGACCTACTATATTTATAATGAAGACTATGCAAGCCACTTTTGTGACACACCACCTAAACAACTTTACACATGCCTATCTCCAGGCTGCTGACGTATAACGGTTCCGCTCAAAACTGGTCGAAACGTGGGCCTGTTAGATGTAGAACCAAGGTTCCAAGAATTCTGAACCGAACCGGTTCACGAACCAGAGTTACTTTGGTGGAAAAGGGCTATGTGGTATCAGTAGTTTTAGAAAAGTTAAAAAAGCTAATCACTCATGAACAAAATCTCTGAATAGCTGTAGTTTAGACATTTTTGCGATTTAAAATTAGGACAGCACACTACCAGTTGCTCTTCAAACAGTGTGAAATGAAACTTAGGATGTCTAGTAGCTGTCTTTCAAGGAATTTCAAAATAAAGGCCACGGAAAAAATATATACTTTTTTTTTTTTTTTTTTTTAACTTTGTTTATTGGATTTTCAGCATAACCAACAATTACAAAGGAATTGTACTTGAAAATTATCCAATAGGAACACACAACAAAACCCCAAAGATAACACACAATAAATCAAAATGAAAAAACAAACAAACAAACAAACACAAAATGAAAATAAAAAATATTCATTCACACATTCATACAATGGTTCATACAATGGATTACAGGTCAACCAACTCTGATATCAATCCAAGATGTTGTACACACACCAGGCCTCTTACACC
This sequence comes from Borostomias antarcticus, assembly GCF_949987555.1. NCBI lineage: Eukaryota > Metazoa > Chordata > Actinopteri > Stomiiformes > Stomiidae > Borostomias > Borostomias antarcticus. Next base: position 33,433,050 of record NC_140235.1, on the reverse strand, counting down.
AGCAGGATGTATCGAGGATAAGGTGAAAAGGAGAGAAGAAAAATAAGCAGAAAAGATCACGTACAATACTATGTAAAATAAATATACACATCACTCTGGAACTACAGGGAAATTAAGCCTCTTAACAAAAGAAAAGAAGGGAGCCCACATCGTATAGAATTTGTTTACAGATCCCCTGAGTGTATGCCTAAATTTCTCTAGCTTTATACAACTTAGAATAGATTTGATCCAAAGAGCATGAGAAGGAGGTACAGAGGATTTCCATCTAAGCAAAATTAGCCGTCTTGCCAACAAAGTAGTAAAAGCAATAACATCTTTATTCATCTTTGTCAGTTGTAATGTGGGCGAGGAGACCCCAAATAATACAGTCAAAGGGTCTGGTTCAACCTGTATGCCACTTATAGCAGAGAGTGTATCAAAGATATCCTTCCAAAAACCAACGAGAGATGGGCAATTCCAAAACATGTGTACATGATTTGCAGGAGACTGGTTACATCTTACACAATTAGGAGTCACATCCTTGTAAATTCTGGACAATCTCATTGTGGTCCAATGAGCCCGATGAATGATTTTACATTGAATGAGACCATGCCGAGCACAGATAGAAGAGGTGTGAACCTTTTTGAGCGCTTTCTCCCACATGTCGTCAGATATCTCTGCCCCCAGTTCCTCCTCCCATGAGGACTTAATGCTGCTTAAGGAGGTGGACTGCAAAGAGCATAATTGTCTATAGATTATTGATAGTGAACCTTTTAGAGTGAGAAGAGGGGTAAGAAAAGTATCAAACTGTGTTCCACCAGTAAGGGTGGGGAACCGGGGATCTAATTTGCGGACATAACTCCGGATCTGTAAAAACCTAAAAAAATGATTTCTGGGGAGACCAAACTTAACTGATAATTGCTCGAACGTAGCAAAGGTACTGTCAATATAGAGATCTTTAAATCTTCTAATACCTAGACTAGTCCAAATTGAGAAAGCATTATCAATCATAGATGGGGGAAAAGCCGGATTTGAGGCCACTGGAGCGGCAAAAGAAGTTGTCTGAAAGCCAAAGTGGCGTCTAAATTGGTTCCAGATCTTCAACGTTGATTTCACACATACATTTTTTGCGAAAGAGGGACAAGGACCTAAAATAGAGGCGTGGGCAAGAGAAGATAGTGATGCCGGTATAGATGAGGCAGCTTCCATCTTTAACCAAACTGGGGGTGAAGACAACTCTCCACACTGCAACCAGTACTGAACGATCCTAAGATTAGCAGCCCAGTAGTAGAACCTGAAATCTGGTAATGCAAGACCTCCGTCTGGTTTGGGCCTCTGCAAGAACTGTTTCCGTATCCTGGGAGGCTTCTTATCCCATATAAAAGGTAAAATCAGACCATCAATCTTTTTAAAAAATGCATTGGGAAGAAAAATAGGTAGGCACTGAAAGAGATACAAGAATCTAGGAAGAGTGTTCATCTTAACAGTGTTAATTCTTGCTGCCAGAGAGAGACGTAGTAGAGACCAGCGTTCAAAATCATCCTTAGTACGAGTTAAAAGGGGGACAAAGTTGGCCTGAAAAAGTTTATCAAATTTCTCCGTAACATGCACCCCAAGATAAACGAAACTATTATGAGCCATTCTAAATGGTAGGATATGTAAAGGACAGTTCTTTGCGGCTACATTAAGTGGCATCAGTTCACTCTTATTGAGGTTCAGTTTATACCCAGACAGGCGACCAAAGGATTTGATAGTGGTAAGGGCAACAGGGACAGAAACAGAGAGATCAGATATATATAATAATAAATCATCGGCATACAACGATACCTTATGCTCGTGGCCGTATCTGACTATACCTTTGATAAGAGGGTTGGAGCGAAGTGCTATTGCAAGGGGTTCTATGGCAAGGGCAAACAATAAAGGGCTTAACGGACAACCTTGACGTGTTGACCGTTGCAGAGGAAAATAACTGGATAGCGTGTTATTAGTCCTGACTGAGGCTTGAGGGGAAGCATACAGAAGTCTCACCCAAGCAATGAATTTGGAGCCAAAGCCGAAATTAGTCAGGGTGTAGAAAAGATACTTCCACTCCACCCTGTCAAACGCCTTCTCTGCATCTAGGGATATGACAGCCTCAGAAGTGTTACTAGTAGAAGGATTATACACAATATTAAATAAACGTCTAAGATTAAAGAATGAGTGTCTATTTTTAATAAATCCTGTCTGATCAGGCGAGATAACTGACGGAAGGACTGTTTCCAAACGCATTGCTAGAAGCTTGGCTAAAATTTTATAGTCAACATTTAATAGGCTAATTGGGCGGTATGATGCACATTCCTGAGGGTCTTTGTCCTTTTTAAGGATTAGAGAGATAGTGGCTAGAGTAAGAGTCTGCGGGAGAGTGCCATTTGCAAATGCTTCATTATACATGTCACTTAAGATAGGGGCTATTTTAGGAAAAAGCTTTTTATAAAACTCAGCTAAGTAGCCGTCCGGCCCTGGACTTTTCCCGGATTGAAGAGATTTAACAGCAATGGACAGTTCCTCAGTAGTAATTGGTTGTTCTAATCGCTCACTCAGATCATGGCTAACTAAAGGTACAGCAAGGGAATGGAAGAAACTATCTAATTCTAAAGTATCCGGTTCATTTTCAGACGTATATAAAGACTGGTAGAAACGCTTGAACTCATCATTGATCTCCTTGGGATCTAAGGATATTCCAGACGACGTACGAACTTTAGGGATCAGATGTGATGATGAGATCTGACGTAACTTATGAGCCAATAATTTACTAGCTTTATCACCTTGTTCATAATAAGTGCTTCTAGATTTGACAAGCAGTTCAGTAACCTGATCTGTCAATAATGTATCATGTTCTGCTTGTAAAACTAACCGTTCCTTATAAATACGTGGAGATGGTGACACAGCATATAAAAAATATATACTATTAATTTTTCATTCATTTGGCATTGGTCTGATATACTATATACAGTATTGAAGTATATCTGATATACTGAATGGTATTTAAATGGCTTATTTATGAGTTAATGACTGATTAATAATGGGCAACCTTAATCTAAATTTATGCAAGCAAAGACAGTGTCATCATATTGGTAGGCTACAATAATATGGGTAAGACCATTCTCAGAAGTCTTTTTATATATAAATTGGTATCAGTATCCATATCGTCCGATCCTGAGAGAATAATCAGTGATTGGTATTGGCCCCAGAAATCCAGATGGGAGCATCCATAACTGTATTATATGTTTGAGCAAGGCTCAAATGTGGCATAGAGCCGTAGACCACAGTAGACCCAACTGGTCTGTTATACGTTTATGCCGTTCATGGGTTGGTTGGAGCCACGTCTCAGCTTAGCCACTAGTTAGCTACAGCTAGGTGCCTAGCTAAGTAGGCCTACTGGCAACAAACTACTTTTAGGCCTATATATTATATAGTACTGTGTGTGTGTGTGTGTGTGTGTGTGTGTGTGTGTGTGTGTGTGTGTGTGTGTGTGTGTGTGTGCCGTATGAACCCTCCTATACTTGGCATACTTGCATAGTTGTGTGTGTGTGTGTGTGTGTGTGTGTGTGTGTGTGTGTGTGTGAGAGAGAGAGAGAGAAAGAGAGAGCTACATAAGTAATTGACCACAGTTTTAGTCTTCTGATGTTAGTGCTTATGTACATTGTAGCTATGTATTGTATCTGATATAAGTACATGTACAGTAGCAATGTGTTAGTACTATGTAGACCTACATGTAGCTATGTGTTGTGGACATAGTTCTAAGTGGCCACGTTGGCATTCAAGTTAGTTAACTAGCTAGCTAACTAGCTAGCTAGCTGCCTTCAATTTGAATGCAACAGGGTCCTATGCTGTGAAGATCCTCTCAAACACATACAGGTCTAGTGGTTGTTGTAGACCTCAGCACAGTACATTATACTTTAATGGAAGGACTCTTTTCAATGGGCATTGCCGTGTACAGTGTGATTGGTTCATGGTTTCATCAGCTCCTAACATTATGTCAATGGGACAATGATGTCATTGAACAAGATAATATCCTCCAACTAATGCATCAAATCAATCAATCAAAGCTGTATTTGTATAGCGCATTTCATACCCAGAGGCAACACAATGCGCTTTACAGAGAACAAGGGAGGTGGGCATACGACCCACTCTCTACATATTCCAGAGGGAAGCAAAAAAACAGTAATCACCCGGGGGCCAGATAAGTGAGCTGTAAAGATTCTTCCCTGATCCCTCTCAACAAGGCGATCGAGCACGCTCCAGGAGTATGTTTGTCTACCGGCTAAGAACATTTAATTACATTAAATTACATTTCAGAGTAAGAGAGGCTAAAAAAGCATCATAGGAGAGACATGGCAAATACTGGTGTGTTGTTTGCTATGGCCCAGGCCTAAAGCCGGAAGTGGGCTGGTGTATGCCTGTGTGTACGTGTGTGTGTGTGTTAACTAAATGCTACGACATCCACAGCAGACACGGGGGTATCTATCGGACTCCGGGAGGTCTGCTGGTGACAGTGGGGCATCCACTGGACCTGGTTAGAAGATAGGAGGGAGAGAGAGGGGCACTAGGGAGAGGGAAGCAGAACAGGGTTAGTAGTACATAGAGCCATAAAAACCACACAGATATTTAAAACAGGAAACCTGGAGCAAGCTCCTGGAATATATTTGTCTAATGGCTAATAACATTTATAGAGCAATAAATTACATTAAATTTTCAGAGCAAGAAAGGCTAAGAGCATCAGGTCCAGGCCTAAGCCGGATGTGGACTGATGTGTGTCTGTGTGTACGTGTGTGTGTGTGTGTGTGTGTACTAAATACTACGACATCCACAGCTGACACGGGGGTATCTATCGGACTCAGGGTGGTCTGCGGGCGACAGTAGGGCATCCACTGGACCTGGTTAGAAGGTAGGAGGGAGAGAGAGGGGCACTAGGGGAGGCAGAAAACGGTTAGTAGCACACTGAGCCATTGAAGCAACACAACTGTCAGAACATGCATGGGTGTTTTCATCCGCTTTTTTGACCTCCTGTGACAGCCTTCCCCTCATAAATTCATCTCAACTCCAACTGGTCCAACAAAAAGCATGGTTGGAGAGTAGAAATATCCAGAATAATGGCCAATGCCTCTGCAAAATAAATAATGCAAAACGAACATGTATAAAGCTGTTAAATGTACTGTGACGTGGCCCAAGTCAGACCCTACTCCCACATAACAGCCAGAGAGTGAAGAGCAGAAAATCCTGCCCATGCATCTTGAACATCATTCAGCTTTTTGATTCACAGTACACAGTAGCACGGTTTTAAGCATCTGTATTTTCATATAAACGCACGAAGGCAGTGGGTGTTATGAAAGGAGAGGAAATTGCTCAGAAAGTTAGGTAGGAATTCAGGAAATTCAAGGAGTTATACAGGCTTATCCCAGTTATCTAAACTTGCAGGATGAAATATGGCTTTACTGTAGGAATGGACTAGAGCTATTGAGAGACAGAGGAATATGATATTGGATGAAGGAAGGAAGTGAGAAAGACAGAAAGAGACACCATTACGCCATGAAGAGAAAGAGAGAGAACTGAGAACTGACAGCAGAACTGTAGTATAACATTAGTAATGTGTCTCGTGAGGTATCCAATGCTAATCAGTACTGGCATCTGGACATTATAAAGCCTCTATTCAGACTTTTCATCATTCTATTTCAGAGGAGGACAAGCTGCTGAGACTTTGCAGTCCTAAAATGAACACTGAACAATCAAAATGATAAATCCAAGGAGAGAAAGATGTGGGGAGTGAGAACACAATTCACAACCTTATGGTGAGAAAAACAAAGACATATCTGTGCAATAAAACCCATTCTCTTTTGAAATATCCAGATATTCGCACACCACTCAGAGATTTTGTATATTGAATATGTTTACATACTTGTGCAGCAACTTGGGAGTGACACAGTATTACAGAATGAAACTATTGCAATTTAATATTGTGTTTATAATGACTGTTTACCTGCATCTGTAGTCTTGTTCATCCTTGGTTAACTCAGCGACAGTATAATTCAGACCTGTTGGTGCTCATCCCTGCTCTTCCCTACACGCTCTGCACTTGTCTGACAATGTTCTCAATGTGACATGAGTTCACCTGAAGAGCAGGACAGTCGCATTGCACGACACGTTGTAAAGAAACCATTCAGTTGCTAAATCCAGATAGATGTTTTGAATGTGTGGTCTCAGAAAGATCAACAAGCAGCATTCCAACAGCTGAAATTGAGATGGTTGCAATTAACATGCTCCCACAGTAGGGCTGTTCATATCGACAGTACAGACAGACTCCCCATGGTGAGGCATTGACACATTTGTGTCACATACTATCAGTCAAAGCAGAAAATTCCTCAATTTATCAAACAGCAGGGATGTGAATCTACCGCCCCAGAGCAAAAAGGAGATATGAGGTGTGTCTGTAATGAAGCAAACATTGTCAAGACTCTACAGAAGTGAAGATATGAAACATGAGTCACAGGAACAGAGCAGCCACCAGAGAGGCATCCATCACCATAAGTGTCTCCTGCACTGAAGAACACTTTTCTTCTACAGTGCCTCATGAAATATTGTGGTCTACAGAGTGAGCCGCATATGGTGGCTAAGACATTCTAACAAATATATACCAACAAAGTAATTTGGTATCATTATCAAGAATTATGAGTGTAATTATGATATTTAAATGAATGTTACTTCAGCTAGCTACTGGAATTGACTGTATTCCATTGACTAGTGTGGGATTTGGATCACATGAAGCACACCCCAATAAAGTGGGACTGTTACTATCAAAGCTCTTCTAAATGGTAGCATTCCCTATTGGTATTTTGAGACTGTCTTTATAGACAAACCCTATCAGTTCTTCCTGATACAGAATGTGTAACGCCATTCTTCTTATATTCATTATCATACTCAGTCACAATCATGTCTCAACTACAAATTATTCAGGAGGTTTTAAATTCAGGAACATTTAGGATTTGTATTTCCTATGTCATCTTCTGTTTCAGTCATCTCAGGGCAACTGCTTGACATGTTACCTGTCAATCAAGATATGTTATTTTCTTCTGTATTGTTCAGGTATTAAATGTTATTATTAAATGGCCTCACATTTGACTTAATAGGCAAGAGATTAAGGAGACAATGGTGCGCTCTTCATTGATGAATCTTCTGCCGATTTTAGGATTTTAAAATTATTTTAGGATAGGAAGTCTCTCAGTCAAGTACAACAGCATTTTAGGATTAGTTTGAGTTTGTGGAGTCATGTGATTGGATTTCTTTATTTATTTTTTCTACTGTAGGTCCAAATCTCTATTTAATGGACCAGAAGTTACCTATCAGTTCATATAATGAAACAATAAGAGATATTCAAATCAATTCAAATAATCAACTTCCTTCAAGTTTTTAAAGAGACTCCCTAAATCAGTGTTTGAAAGGCCAGCATAGCAGCCCAGGATCAATGAGCCCACAATCACCTATCTGAGATAGCATGGATCGTTAAGCAGCCAAACAGATTGATGCTGTTTGTCTCCATTCAAAAAGTGATGGAGCACATCATCCTCAAGCAGGCAGAGACCATTTCAGATGATGCCTCACTGACCAAACAAAATCAATAATGAGAACACTGCTGCCTCTTCCATAGCTTATGACTCAAAAATTTTTCACCATTCTCTCATCACATTCTTATTTAATTTTTGTCATAATATTACTCACAGGGCAACCTTTTCACTGTCTCGACTCGTATGTGCAGAATAAAAAGAAAAAGCTATCCTTTCCGCCTCAGTGAGAAAGACAACGGAGTAGCAGCTCATTGAGAAAGACAACGGAGTAGCAGCTCATTGAGAATGCCCCAGAGCACACAAATCGTTATAGTGCCAATAGTAAAAGGGAAGGGTAACCTTTCCTTCCCATACAACTGACACTGTTCTTATGGGAGCAGCGAATCATCCTGACTGGAATTCACAACGAGGCACCTTTCCAATCCAATAACCTCTGCAACTTTACAAAAAGGGGATTGATTTATGGAGAGGCTTCCCTCCACAGCCTCTGCTCCCACAGGGCTGACGGATCTACATAAAAACAGTGATTAGACAGCAGGGGGAAGGAGAGAATCAGATTGGGCAAATCTGTGAGAAGGACGAGAGCACATTTTCAGATAGTAAATTAGGTGTCTGTCAAACTATTGCTTCAAGGTTGTGAAAATTAAATAAAAGTGATCCATTAGTTGAATTTGTTGTTCTCCAAGGGATTTACTACAGAAGGCTATTTAGCTATCGACATACTGTGTCTGGAAAGAATACATGATGCTGATGGTGCTGTCAGTTTAGAATGAAAATTATTGGTTAAAAGCAGAAATCAAAGGTTGAAGACAACACTTTGGCCAATACAACCATCCAGTTAGTCTCTCATAAAGAAGTTAACAGGCATCCTGCTAATCAATGATGTGTGCGGTTAAACCGCTTGGCGGCAGCTCTAAAAGGCTTCTGGCCACTCTCCCCATCCTTCTTGTGGTTTTACATGACAGGCCATTAGACATCAACATGTCTATACACACACACACACACACACACACACACACACACACACACACACACACACACACACACACACACACACACACACACACACACACACACACACACACACACACACACACACACACACACACACACACACACACACACACACACACACACACACAGTATTCCAGCCAGAGCTCCAAAAGTCCCTTGAAAGGAGCAGGAGCTGAAGAAACCTCAAAGGAAGGACAGAGATGCCCAAGGATCGACCCGCTGAAGAACAGAGCTGAGCATCACACTGGAGGAGGCCTGAGCCAGCACACACACAAGCACCACCCTCTGAGTATACCCACAGACTGTGTGCTTTCCATGTGTTTATATACAGTTAAATATGTCTCACTCTGCCCTGCTCCCTGTGACTTCAGCCCTGGTCTGCCCTGCTCCCCAGTGAAGCTCTTTGCATCCTGTGACTTCACCCCCATCCTGCCCCCTAGAGACTTCCTTGCTCGTTGGCTTATATTTGTCACGTTGGTTATTGTTATAAATGTTCTCCTCCCCTCTCTCCCTAGGGACTTGGTTCCCTGCCCTGTGTCTCTGTGTTGCCGTCTCCTTCCGTGCCCCCGGTTGATTCCTCTGTTTGTGTTTCCTGTTTTGATACTCACATTTTTGTCTTGTTTCAGTTAAAGGTACTATAGATAACATTTCATGTTTCTCTTTTTTGTTTTTTTCTAACCAGACTTGTGAGCCAATAAAGCCAATATGACTCCTGATCATCCTGACACGGAAAAGCCACATGGTACCTATGTCATAATACTATTGGCTCATGAACCTTGTTAGAGGTGGGAACCAAACCTCAGACATGTCAGACAGAGATAAGCACAACATTCATTTGGGACCCGTTAAATGTTTTTAAATGATAAATTAATGTATACATAAAAATGTTATCTATAGCACCTTTAACCCTTCACTATCTGCCCTCCAACGCCTCCAGCCTCCTGGTCCTGCCTTTCTGCTCCATAACACCATCCTAACATTATAGAGGTTTTTTGCTCATTCACATGCCACACAAATATATTATTTGATAAAATACTTCCCTGCTTACATAATTGAGACTTGTCCTGTTTTGTGATGCACATTCATAGAAGCATGGTTGAGTACTCTCTTTAATTTCAGCACACAGTCGAACAGACATCATTTTTTCATTGAGGAACCAGGTCTCTCCTCAGGGAGAGAGAGAAATCTCCCCTCCTTCTCACACAAGTACTGAAGAAAAGCCAAAGCTGCAGTTTGCTAATGAAATTACCCAGGAAGTGTATTATTCCATGATCCATTCTCTCCCCTGATAGTGTAATCATGGCTTTGGGCTGCGTTGGTGCCATGCAAGACATTGGGGTACTTTTCTCCTTGGCCACTACTGTATTGTGGGTGATTTCACTATTCCCTTGGAACCGCCTTCAATGATCAACACAAAGATAATGTGAGAATATATTACTGTATGCATATGTAATTAGTTGAATTGATTAAACAAAGTAGCAGAATCATTTCTCAGCACGTGAATGTTTTTTATTGGCAGTCAGGGCCTCTTCATAGTCACCAGAGGCCTACCTTAAAATTGGACGTTTGCTGATAAAACAAGAAATACCGTACCTGCAAAACTGAATGAGGACACATTAATCTAATAATATCCCCTATCTTAACCACAGACCAAATATCCCCATGTCTCCATCTTCAATCAAGCATCAAGTCTCAGAATGGACAGATTTTTGTTTAACTTTTTGATATGGTGCATTGAATGGTAAATGCCCCCTCCTCAGTTCACTTGTGATAGCCAACACGTATCTATGTACCCCCGTGTCTCAGCAGCCCTGATAGGTGAAGGCACCACTGGACTAACGTGTTTGTTTCTCACCATGGTTTCGCTGTAAGAGTTCGGTGTACTTTCGAGTTTGGATCTTTCATGAGAGTACTCTAGATGAAAGCTTCAGTGGCTGGCAAGATAAAAGGGAGGTCTTCCATACATTTTCTCTGAAACCAGTGCAGAAATAAGCACTTCCACGCCTTTCACTGTCGCCCACGCGGCAACAGCCAAAGGGGGGCGGGACTTTAATTTGGCCAGTGTCATGTCATCCGTCCATCAGTGAGTGAGTGAGTCCCAGGACCAGAATCCACCACAAAAGGGGCGCCTTTCCAATGCATTTTTCCAGTGACAAGTACATTTCGATTTTTACATAAAAAACTATGCTTGGTGTTTCAGTATAGTCTCAGACAAGTTTACTTGGGAAACCATGTACTTTCTACATCCGCAGAGAGTAGAGCTTGAGGTGTTTAGATATGTCTGTATTTCAACATTCATTATAGGACCTTTGACCATACAGGTGCATGGACTTGTTTATTTGAAGGCTCCAAATCCTCTAATTTCACTCAATGGCCTTGTGCCTTGGTATATATCCTTTGTGCCCTACAAAATTGAGCGACACGGAAGGCCAAGTGGCCTTGTCCCTAAAATTAAATTCTAGACCTGATTATGGGTACAATTGTATTACACCGAATAGATTAGTTAGGTCTAATTTAGGCTTTTTTTTTATACATGAGTGGACTTTTTTGGCTATATACACTGTAGTGTCCAACCATCAACAGTTTGGTCATGTCCAGAGGTAGGGTATCTTTGGGTGTTCCTCTGATATCTTAGCAATGAGTACACATTCACACTGTGGTTGTAATGTAGTTCCACTAGGACATATAATTCATTGATGTTGTTGAATCTCGTTGTCTTTTCTTTATTGTCTTTAATTAGCTCTGCGTTGTGTTTTTTGTTTCCAATAAAAGACGACCCCCAATCTCCCAATATACCACACAGTCCAGTGTCTCTTTTCTCAGGTGTTCCAAATGAATCTCTCCTACACGGGATTTGAGTCTCAAGCAAAAGCGGTTTATTCCAGAAGGTATAACATACAAAAGAACATGGCAATGTTTAATGCACAGATGACCTGTCTGGATGCTGGCTGAACCCAAATCAAAGAACATACAGACTGAACAGTGGTTTTAAACCCCAAGGCAGGAGAGGGAGGGGTGGGTGTCCCACACCCCCCTGCGTCCTTCTAGACAAAGCTGTCTCTCTCTCTTCTCAATCATGCAGCCTTGCAACTAAGATAGGATGAGGCGCCTGACACCCTCGTATCTAAAGAGTCGGTGTTTGTACACCACATGAGAGACTGTCACCCTTACCCTAGGGACATATACAGCTATCAGGTGAGGACCCTTCCCTATGCCTAGACCCCCCTTGGGTAGCATGACTCCCCTGTCGTAACCTCCGTCTCCAGGAACCCTCGGGCAGTCACACAGGAGTCATACACACACACACACACTGGAACCAGCTGACAATGCTAATGATTGACAGTTCTTTATAGCAGCCAGCTCTCGTACATTTTCATCAATGTCTATGAAGAATTTTTAAGGGTGATTGTTTGTGCGTATATCTGCGTCATTTGGTCTGACCAGCTGTCTTGTTATCTAGGCAAGGCAAGGCAAGGCAAGTTTATTTGTGTAGCACATTTCAGCAACAAGGCAATTCAAAGTGCTTTACATGAGACATCAAAAGCATCAAGACAAAGTGCAAGAAACACATAAAAGGTCATATTAAACTAAATGTAAAAAAACATTTTTTTTAAAAATGCGGGAAAAATAAAATACAGGAATAAAAGTTACTGTGCAGTGTATGAATGAATAATTATTATTTAATAAGAAGCAGCGGCAAAAAGAAACATCTTCAGTCTTGATTTTAAAGAACTGAGAGTTGCAGCAGACCTGCAGTTTTCTGGAAGTTTGTTCCAGATATGTGGAGCATAAAAAATGAACGCTGCTTCTCCATGTTTTGTTTTAACTCTGGGGACAGAGAGCAGGCCTGTGCCAGATGACCTGAGAGGTCTGGATGGTTCATAACGTAGCAGCAGATCATAAATATATTTAGGCCCTAAACCATTCCGGGGCGGCGAAACCAAACCGGGGCGGCTGTAGCTCAGTTGGTAGAGCGGGTCGTTCAGTCATCGAAGGGTCAGTGGTTCGAATCCCAGCTCCGACTGTCCACATGTCGAAGTGTCCTTGAGCAAGACACCTAACCCCAAATTGCTCCCAATGAGCAGGTTAGCACCTTGCATGGCAGCTACCGCCATTGGTGTGTGAATGTGTGTGTGAATGGGTGAATGAGAGGCCATTGTAAAGTGCTTTGAGTGCCGCTAAGGTGGAAAAGCGCTACTGTATATAAGTGCAGTCCATATACCATTTACCATTCAGTGCTTTATAAACTACGGAGCTTCCTAGGCGCAAATGAAAAAAAAAAAAAAGCTTAAGTTAATCTCGTTATAACATAAGTCGTTATAACGAGATAGCAAGTGAAAAAAAAGAAGCTTAAGTTTATCTCGTTATAACGAGATACGCAAGTGAAGGAAAGAAAGAAAAAAAAGAGCCTTACAATGAAACAGCCTTTTAATCTTGTCTCTACCACTGTAAATATGTCATTTTATTACGTTTTAATATATCTTCAGGTGAGAAAGTAACCATGTAGTCCCAAGATGTGGTCAGTTGATCAAAATAAAGGCTGTTTAAAAATATGGCGATACTGTCGGCATATCCATAGGCTATTGAAATCAGCGCGTATGGACAGCTGAAAGTAGCATTGCCTTATCGATTCGTCATGGATTACCGTTTGGAACAGCTTGATATGACCACGAAAGGGTAAAGAATACCAACAATATTTGTTGCATTTATGACAAATACGTTGGGATTTGATGTCATATTGAGACATGAACACAATATTTGATAGTTTACTGTAAAACTTTAAGTTTACGCAACGTGTTGGTTCTGTCATTGACAACAGCTGCCTAGCTCAATTATTTCAAGCCTTATATGCCTGCAAAGTGCAACTGTTCTGCTTTCCAGCGATACCAGGCATGTCTAGGTTCATGCGAGCGTTCCTTGTGTTTTGTTGCGTTTTGTTTAGCGAAGCACGTTGACTTGTCACAAAACTGCGTGGGCTACCAAAATGTTACAATTATTGTTACAGGCATATTGCTAGGTCAAATTGATCAAATTGAAATTAGATCAATGTAACATTGCTTGTACACTATGTGTGCATATTTTTCGGTGTTGTCCCCGCTGGATCTGCCCGCGGGTCCGTAGGGTGGAACAGGTTTGATCATGATGCTGTGTTCACACAGGCCTAAACGAAGCGCTCTAGGGCCCAAAGCTTGTTTGGTGCGCACTAACTGTCTGTGTGAATACACCCTTAGTGAGAACTCGAGCAGCAGCATTCCGAATCAGTTGCAGCTGTCTGATCGATTTTTTAGAGAGACCTATAAAAACACTGTTACAGTAGTTGAGTCTACTGAAGATAAACGCATGGACAACCTTTTCCAGATCCTGCTGAAACATAAATCCTTTAATCCTTGATATATTCTTCAGGTGATAGTAGGCAGACTTTGTAATTGTCTTAATGTGAATTCAGGTCTGAGTCCATGACTACACCAAGATTTCTGGCTTCGTTTGTGGTTTTAAGCATTACTGACTGACTGCAAATTCCTGCATCACATTGCCCAGAGATGGTTCTGCTGACATTGTTGGTCTTTGCTCCTCTAGACTGAGATGACATGGCCAATCCTTCAGCCCTCAGCTCGTTAAGAGTTTAGACATGTAAAAGTGTCCTTGCTTGTTTAACCCTTGTTTTACATTCTAGGATTCTCATAGGTTAGTGTATCATATTCATTCAAAAAGAAATTCCATGTTTACACTCAATCATTGCAACAAAGGAACATGCATGATGGGTGGGGGGCCACATGTTTACTATGAGCCTGCTGGTGATTAGCTTGATCTCTGGTTCAGCACACCCTGTGATATTGCGTAACAGTAAAGACGACAGCTAACAGGAAACAGGAAACCTCAGAAGGTTATTTTTATTTATTTTGGGCGGAATTAAAGATTGTGTTAATTCAAAACCAAGGAGAACAAAATGAATCCTTCACTTTCATCAAATTGTTAAATTGAGAGAGAGAGACAAATACGGTTTGTCTGAGTCATGCTGATGAAAACCGTTAAAGGCACACTGTACCTTGCTTGTGAATTATTTATATCTGTTTATTCATTATTCAAAGATAATGAGAGAAAGGAGAAAAGGTCAGCAGGTTTCTAAATGACAAAGACAGCAACTGACAGAGGAGGTCCATTTTTGTAACATTGTTATAATGTTCAGCCACAACCACAACCTTTCCTGTCACAGAATCCCTACATCTGAAATTAGCTCTTTTTAATGTCAGATTATTGGCTAACAACTCATTTTTGGTTAATGATCTGATAATTGAAATTAATTAGCAATGTATGTTTTTATCTGAGACCTGGCTGAGCAGCGCTGGTGTAGCAGCACTGACTACGTTTACATGCACTCAATATTCGGTTTATTGTCCATATTCCGGTTATTGAAACATTAGGAATAAGGAGTTTACATGCGCAAGCACAAAATAATATTCCCGTATACATGATAATTGTTATCATTCGGTATATTCCGAATTTAAATTCGGTATATTCCGAATTTAAATCTAAATTTAAATGAGAACGTCATCGCAATGATAGTTTCTCGGCGCTTTTCTTCTTCCTGTTTAGCCTATCTCGCCAGACAGCAAAGAATGGAAACGATACCAATATGTTTGTGGTGCGCTATAGTGCTTGCTCTCATCCAGCAACACCACTTCACACTGCTCCTCATTCACTTTCTTACTGAATGGAAAAAACGAGAGGAAATGTTACACGCCGGTGCTGTGGCTCTCTTTCATATGCCACTCGTTCGCACCAGAGCCCCCCGGGCCCTTTGGATGAAGATTCGCAGCCAGGATTGGTGGGAAACACATAAATACAATCACAGAACGGGAGACAACATAACGAAATACAATCAAAACAGCAGCAATAAATAGAATAATAAAATACACTAGATTTGTGTACTGTGCTTGTGCGTGTGCAAAATTACATTTGTCAGTACAAAACTAGTTTGTTTAGACATGATTACAAAATTGATTTTGCAGAATAAAATAAACTGTAGGCCTACCTATGAAATATACTATAGATTTGTATTGTATTGCATTTTGATAGTTCAGCAATCTACAGAACCAAGATTCCTTGCAAATAAAACATGCGCAGAGCACAAATTCATGTTCCTTTTGGTGGGAATAAACCGATAAGCGTATACATGACCCAATATTCGGTTTGGAAAAGGAATAAACCAGCGTTTCCCAGAGGCATCGTTAAGGCATCGTAGCGCTACGTGCATCGTAAGAACGTCGTTAGGTCCACCTCTAGGTGGCGATTCGTTTCCCAGAACCTTCTTCAGCCAAGGTATACCTTGGCTACGAAGGCTCTGGGAAACAGCTCCACCCAAGGTACATCGGAAATCGCCCTTACGATGTACCTTCCGAAGATACATCGTAAGCCCTCCCTGGAGCCGAAGCGCTGTTTCCCAGAGCCTTCTTAGCCAAGGTATACCTTAGCCAAGGGATACGTTACGAAGGGCTGTCTGAACCCATCGTAAGCTGTCCCTTGGCGATGCGCTCCGTTCATCCCGTTATAGTTTTAGCTCGATTAGAACAAAATTACACTTTTAAAAAGGAGAGTTGCAATACAGCGAACATCTATCCTACCTGCGCGAATTACATCATTAGTGTACACAAAATTCAATGAAATTGAATGATGAAAATAATGTTATGGAGCCTACAGAACACATCATGGGAATGTTGTTTTTAAAAATGTAATTGAGCGAAACAACATATAGGGACTATCCATAGCCTAATATAATCCACTCTGTGAACAACAACAACATTTTCTTATGTAAAGGGATAATTTGATGACGACTTTTCTGGCTGTCTTTTTATATTGTCAGACAGATATCCTGGCGAATTTATTAAAATGAATAGTCAAATATCCTCACACACGCTCCAGAATATTGTAGAAAGCCTTCCCAGAACAGTGGAGGCTGTTATAGCTGCACAGGGGGGACCAACTCCATATGATGCCTATTCATTTAGAATGGGATGTCATGAAAGTTGCTATAGGTGTAATGTGTAGGTGGCCCAATACTGTTGTCCTTATAGTGTACTTCTGTACTAATACAGATTCACAGTATTTAGTGATCTTACAAATGCTGTTTGTTATATTGTGTGCCTTCTTCAAAACCTCTACTGTTGTAATGTGGCAAGAAACGACAAATATACAGGATAAAGGGAACTTGTTTAATATTGGTTGGGAAAAAACATGGGCAGGTTTGTTCTTCAGACTTTTGTCCTGTAACAGGCTGTCTTTTTCCGGGGTGGGGTTGTTAGACCCATGCCCAACCCCCAACCTGGAGGGCCAGTTGTTGCTTTTCGTCTGGCCTACCCTGAACCTGCCCGGCATGGTTGAACCTGCTGGGGGATGACCCCCCACCAATATAGCCTTCATGGTCATGGAGGCACACAAGCCTTCCCACCACAACAAGGTAGCAACACGTAGGAAGGATGAGTGGTGTGGTGAGTGTATGTACTGTGGTGGGTGGGCAGTGTGTGGTAAGTGTATGTAGTGTGTGTGGTGAGTGTGTGCAGTGTGTCTCAGGCATCTGCATCATCTGCAAGGGAGGAAAATTAAATTAGCAACATTAAATGGAATGCATGCAGTGTGGGAATAGACAGAGTATACAAAATACACACTTAGCCTACCTGGAGTTGGCAGATTGGGGGGGGGGAGAGCGTCGACGGGGTGGAGCGGTCTGACCGCGCTGGGGTCTCCTCTCCAGAGGACTGGGAGGCTTGGGGTGATTCAGCTGAGGGCTGGATGTTGGAGAGGCCCTCTTCAGACTCCAAATCAAGGCCACCAGTGATGCCTTGGGAGGCTGTGAGGCCGATGATCGATAGGGCCTTCTCCTCCTCCGGGGTGAGGGAAGGCACGGTGCTCTGCCTCTCGGCGCACTGCCGCCCCCCGACTTTTGGCCTGACTGGCGAAGTCCTGCCATTTCTTGCGGACGACTGTCCACTCCCTGGGTGGCCCAGGAGTGGAAGCAGCCATCCGCGCTGCAATGCTCTCCCATGCAGCCTTCTTCAATGGGCTATATGCACAACTCCAGTAGGCTACTTCCTGAAATGACATGCTTCTTTATTTCCTGTCTTACACTATTGGATGAAATGATTATTCAGGTGTGCCTGATCATTGTACTGCAGTCAGGCACACCTGAATAATCATTTCATCCAAAGTGTAGGACAGGAAAGAGAGAAGCATGTCTAATTTATGGAAGTAGCTTACTGGAGTTGTGCATAGGCCCTACTGGTAGCCGGCAAACAGGACGGCCTTCGGCTGCTCCACCTCGTCCAGCTTGATCACTAGTTATTCTTTGGTGAAAGCTATCACACGCTTCCTCTTCATATCTGCCATGTCGCTCAATGTGTGCAGTTACCCTTGTTTTTTTAATAGGCTACATGTGCCAACACCGGTGCTTGATAGATTAAATTAGTCATCGTATCAGCGCGAATTCTGACGTGGGAATGCTACTTGCCCACAGGGGCAATTTATATGGGCATTATACCTTTGTTTGTATGATAACTAAATCAGTGGTTATTTTGCTATCATCATTGCCTATCATCATTAAAGTATTTTTTCCTGGCCTTTCAAGACATCCTCGATGGGGCTTATGTGTCCTGATCCGATCCATGCTCTTTCTTGGATATTTTATTTGATGTAGGCTAATGTAATTTGATGTACTGTATGAATTGGGACTATCACAAGGTCTCGCCTTGACTCTTAAATACATTAGCAGATGAGCTTTCGGAGGCATAGCTTCCTTTTTGGTAATATTTAAACTGAAATAAAATAATTGACAGCACGTATTATATTGGCCCGTCATTTCTGTGACTTTACGAATGGCCATCGATGTGTGCGGCATCGATTCATTCTTTTTTCCCGACAACGGGACTGAGAAGGGCTACTTTGAGGGGCAGCTATGACTGCGTAGCAAATTTTACACACCGTGTAAACTTGGTCCAAATCTGTCTCCGCGAACCCATAGTGTTTCCACACCACTGACGTGGTTTTAGCTCTCGTCCACCAGCGGCTCTCTTTCTGCTGCCATAATCTTCTTGTCGTGTTTTGTTCGAGAGGAGCATGCGTGCGCCTCGCTTGACAACTCCTCTCGCACTGAACTAAAGTGTTTGTTTTGGGGCTTTGGGGGGTGGGGGAGGGGTCAAGCACAGTATAGCTCTGCAGTGTAGGGTGAACTTGATTTGTGCAAAATCGTTTTATGGCGATTATTTTGTTTTAATGATCGTTGACAGCCCAGATCTTAATCTAGCAGCCCTACCCCTAACGTGTCCGTGAGACCACGACAAGGTTGGTTCAGATCACGAAGCATTCTCATTACTGTCTCTTTTAAATGGTAAATGGACTGCATTTATATAGCGCTTTTCCACCTTAGCGGCACTCAAAGCGCTTTACAATGGCCTCTCATTCACCCATTCACACACCAATAGAGGTAGCTGCCATGCAAGGTGCTAACCTGCTCATTGGGAGCAATATGGGGTTAGGTGTCTTGCTCAAGGACACTTCGACATGTGGACAGTCGGAGCCGGGATTCGAACCGATCGATCATTGAACGACCCGCTCTACCAACTGAGCTACAGCCACCCCAACTCGAGGCCATATTTCTGCTTCCACAAAGTTCTGTAATCAAACAGATGTGAATAAGTCCTTCCAGCTATGATAAGGTAGCCCTTGTGAAACTGGAAATGACGGGTTCTGTACAAACAGGAAGTGTTGTTCCTATCCTTTCTGGGCGAAATGTTGTTTTGGCAAAATGCTGTTGTGATTTCACGAAATGTGTTTTTGCCAAGTGTTTGGTGAAATGGTGTTGTGTTTTGGTGAAATGTGTTTTTGCCAAATGTCATTGTGTTTTCTTCTGATGTAATTGTGTTTTGCAAAATGTCGTGTTTTTCTAAATGTTGTTTTGTGAAATGTCGTGTTTTGGAACTGTGTTTTTGCAAAATGTGTTGCGAAATGTCATTGTGTTTTGCACTTGAGGGCCACCGCAATTTTTTAATGCTTAGCGGTTTTCAATGTTTAAATATGATTGATGCACTTCACATGTTTTATAGTAATTTTAAATAAACATATTAATTCAGTTATTTTATTTTTTGCACAGGTCATCATAAGAAACTGCTTAAATAGCTTACTTGTATAAATAAGAGTTCATAATACTTTATCTTCCTTGACTTGAATCAGTCATGACAATTCTAGAATTCAAGTTTGACCATACTGTAAGATTGTCTCACAATGATACTATGACATCATATTTGAACACAATGACAACCACATTCTAGATCATAGTTAAATTTTGCTCCATCAGTGGTCAGTGGCGTTTCGAAGTGGTTGGTGTATGCAATGAAATCCAGTGCTCTTAATTTCTCCATGGCCTCCCTGTACGTTGGGGATCTGCACCCCGATGTGACAGAGGCCATGCTGTGTGATTTGTTTAGCCCCATGGGGATGATCCATTCTATCCGTGTCTGTAGAGACAGGATCACCAGGCGCTCCTTACGGTATGCGTATGTCAACTTCCAGCAGCCAGCTGACGCCAAACGTGCTCTTGACACCTTGAGCTACGACACCATCATGGGCCGACAGCTCCGGATCATGTGGTCTCAACCCCACCGTACCCTGAGGGGCAATGAAGTTGGTAACATCTTCCTGAAGGGTTTGGAGAAGTCCATCGACAGCCAGGCCCTGTATGACACCTTCTCCGCCTTCGGCACCGTCCTCTCCTGTAAAGTGGAGAGTGACGAGAACGGCTCCAAGGGGTTCGGCTTTGTGCAATTTGAGGCTCCGGAGGACGCTGAGAGGGCCATCGAGAGAATGAATGGCATGCTCCTCAACGACAAGAAGGTGTTTGTTGGCCCTTTCAAACCCAGCAAGGAACGAGAGGCCGAGCTGGGCGTCCGAACCAAAAAGTTCACCGGCATCAATCTCTATGTAAAGCACTTGGAGGAAGAGATTGATGACGTGCAACTGAAGAAGGAGTTCTCTCTCTTTGGTACTGTAATCAGTGCCAAAGTCGTGACGGAGCGCGGCCGCAGCATGGGCTTTGGATTTGTGCGTCTGTCCTCCCCTGAGGAGGCCTCCCGGGCCATCGCAGCGATGAACGGACGCATCCTGGCCACCAAGCCCCTGTATGTGGCCCTGGCCCGGCCCAAGAAACAGCCACGGGTGTATTTAGCAAACAGGTACATGCAGCGAATTGCCGCCATGCATACCACGCCTGACGTTGAGATCAAGCTGTCTGCACTGCCCTCTGGATCCTCCATGGCTGCCGTCCCTCGGGCGTCCGTCCAGTGTGTTTCCGCCCAGACCGTGGGCCCTCGTCCGACCTCTGACCCCCCAGCCCCTGTGCATCCTGCTGTCCACCCGCTGAGCGAGGAGTCTCGGACAACCTCCATTCTGGCTGCCACTCCACCACAGCAGCGGAAACAGATGCTGGGTGAGTGTAGTGGACTGGTTGACTGTTCACTGTTAATTGTCTGGTTCATTGCCAGTTGTCTGCCACCTGTAAAGATTGTGCCCCCTGTTAACTTAAATTAACCATCCAATTTTCCCCTCAAGAACACAACACTGATGCTTGGTCCAGCCAACATTGGACCATTTCTGGATACCAAAAGGTAAGTAGCCCCCCTAAAAGTTTATATTTCATATACCATCTAAGTATGGTCAGTCAGGTTTATCTGTATTTTTACACTCTTGGACCTAGACCCACCCTATATTAAGACCAGATAACTCTTTTATTGCCAGGCCACTGTAAAGGTTCTCAGGATCTTGTCATTTCTCAATATCCATACTCAATTTCAGACAATAGCTAAGTTTAAGAGGGAGAACCTCAAGGGTCAAGCTCAGGATTTTCTTACATACCATAAGCAATGAGCATATTCAATATCCAATATTGGATTAGCTTCAGCGACGTCCTTTTTCATTAAAACAGAAAACTCCACCTCTGATGGCCTCCCCATCAATGGAGGATGAGGTCAATGACTTGGCGCTGCAGCTGGAGGCCAAGCTGAGCCCCCCTTGCCTCAGGGAGAGGGGGAAGACGGGATTTTGGCCTTGTGTTGCCCCTGCACCAACTCCATCTACTGACCTGGCACTGGAGGCAGAGGGCAGGCCTCTGAGGAAGGACAGAGAGACAGGGCACTCCTGCTCCTACATCCGTGCTCCTGTGAGTGCCCTTAAGCCTGCTCCCCCTCTGATGGCCTCTCCAACAATGGAGGATGAGGTGAACGACCTGGCACTGCAGCTAGAGACCAAGCTGAGCCCCCCTCGCCTCAGGGAGAGGGGGAAGACAGGTTTTTGGTCTTGTGTGGCTCCTACATCCACTCCAACAATCAGCCAGGCACTGAAGGCAGAGGACAAGCCTCTGAGGCAGGAAAGACAGACGTGGCACTCCTGCTTCTACACCCGTGCTCCTGTTGGTGCCTATAAACCCGCTCCGCCTCTGGTGGCCTCCCCAACAATTGAGGAGGAGGTCAACGACCTGGCACTGCAGATGGAGGCCAAGCTCGTGTTGAGCCCCCCTCTAGTCAGAAAGCAGGTTGGAGCTAACCTTACTCCTGTCAGTGCCCCTGCCAGCACAACGTCCGACACCGTGGCTGCCATTAAACCCGCTCCACCTGTCATGGCCTCCCCAAGAACCGAGGATGAGGTCAACGACCGAGCACTGCAGCTCGAGATGAAGCTGAGCCCCCTTTGCCTCACGGAGAGTGAGAAGATGGGTTTTTGGCCTTGTGTTGCCCCTGTATCAACTCCAACTACGGGCCTGACACTGAAGACAGAGGACAAGCCTCTGACGAATGAGAGACAGACAGGGCTGTCCTGCTCCGCCAAACGTGCACTGAAAGGCTCGGGACGACCTGTTCATGAACAGGAATGGGGTGAGGTCAAAACAGCCTGGACAGCCATTTTGTTTTTTGATGCTCTTCCGGAAGTAGCTGTGCACGTTAAACAATGTTCATTTTGTGATTTCAGATATGAAGGACATTAACATTCAGCTGAACCCTGCCTTAGTGAGCTCAGGCTTCATTATTCAGCTGGGTGCTGCCCCTTCAGCCGAAAAAGAGCTGGTAAAGTCTCTTTAGAATCTGATATAACGTTCTGGGCTGAATTACACTTTCAGTGAGGGTAATCCACTGAACATTTTATTGTTGTCTGTTTTCACAGATTTGACAGATCCAGTTCCGTATGCTTGCCTGCATGTCAGTTATACTGTAGATTGTGTGTGCAAGTTCAGTGTACTGGGGCTCCAGGAGACAACACACAACAACAACAACAACAACAACACCATACACATACACACACTATAAATTAAATACATATAGATTCTGAAATGGTACCAGCCCATCTATATATAAAATAAATACCTGAAGATTCTGAAATGGTACTGGTCCATCTATGTATAAATATATGAAGAGTACGAAATGGTACCAGTTCATCTATATATATAAATATATGAAGATTCTGAAACATTGCAGCAGTCCATATTCTCTCAGTCACAAACAGTTGGCTGGCAGAACAAATATGCTGTGTCGGTTAATTTATAATCAGTCGACAAGTGTTGTATGACAAATATCTGTTGACAAAAAAAAAATGTCGACCAACATTTAGCATTTAAACTTCAGCAAAGTGTCTGATCACCTCCATGGTAACTTGCAGACGCGTGGCTGATTGATCCGTAGCAACGAACGTGCCTTCTATCCAGCTATGCAATCACAGCTGTGCGACGAATGTGACGGCGTCTGCGACATTAGAAAGTTTGGTAGGTGCAAGACACCCCTGTCCGACACAAAAAAGTGTCGACAGTGACGTCATTTAATTTCTACTAAAATATCATATTGTACAATGACACTGAAATGGTAGTTTTATTGATTTTTGTTCAAAAACAATTGTCACGCGTTAGGGCTTTTGATTTTTATTTTCAGTTTACCCTGCCTTTAAAGATACACCGAAAGGGAGGTTGGAGAACATCTTGCTTCCGTACTTTGACGTATTTCCGCCCGAAATGGGCTGCAAGGGCGGGACATACGTTTAGATGAATTTCATTGGAACGTTATCGAGCGGGCGGGATATTCAAAACTTGAGGCTGCAGAGTAGTTGACGTTTTGATTGACAGGGTGGATGTCGTGAGATTATTGCCTAAAATCTAAGGTACCTGGTGTCGTAATGGCACGTGACCTACCGTTTTCCAGGAAGTAAGAAATTATATACTTTGATATAAGATTACAACAAAATTAGAATTTTGAAGAAAAAAATTGTATACATCGTTGAATAGGTGAACACTATGACCAATTATGTGAACCAAAATGGGACAGAATGCTTTTTTCATTTCTGTGTGACTTTAAAGTCGCACCAAAATGGATGTTAGTAATCATCTAGCTTCCGTAGTTTGACGTATTTCCACCTGAAACAGGCTGTAAGGGCGGGACATTCGTTAAGACGAATTCCATTGGAACGTAGTCAAGCGGGCGGGATATTCAACTCTTGAGGCGGGACATAACGTTTAAAAGAATTTATTTCGTTTTGATTGACAGGGTGGATGTTGTGGGATTATTGGCCTAAAATCTAAGGTACTTGGTGTCGTAATGGCACGTGACCTACCGTTTTCCAGGAAGTAAGAAATTATATACTTTGATATAAGATTACAATAAAAGTAGAATTTTGTAAAAATATATATAATTGGCATACATCGTGAATAGGTGAACACTATGACCAAGTATGTGACCCAAAATGGGACAGAATGCATTTGCCATTTTGGTGCGACTTTAAGAATAGCCTTCTCTCACATGGGACAGCTAGGCTGGCATGCACAAAAACTATAGTACCACCTGGTGGAGGTGGGGGTACACATGTTTGTGTCTGTGCCAGTAGCCAAGTGGAGCCTCCGATCTTGGGAAGTTCGCCTCACCAGGTAGCGTTGGACAGGTAGGGTTTCACTTTGACAAGCCAAATCTCAAACCAAACCGATCACATGACCGAGGCCTCGTTTGTCATTGATCATGTGCTTCTTGGAAAACAAAGTGAGTTTTGACACGGAACTTCGGTCTCACACGTAACATCACTAGCTGCCATGTAAGGCGATATAGCCTGGGAACAATTTGGGCTTCAGTGTCTTGCCCCAGGACACTTCGACATGTGGACAGGAGGAAACGGGATTGGAACAGCCGACCCTTTGGTCATTGGACAATCCACTCTACCTCCTGTACCACAGATGCCCCACACCAGTCAAAGAGGATTGGATTTGGCCAATCTTTGGCCAAACTTTCGAGTCTTTGGATCATGCCTCCATAGAGTGATCTATAGACTACGTGTTGTCTTGTATTCAAGTCCAATAGTTCACTTGACACAGTTCATAAATAGACAAGAAATCCATAATAAATGTATTTCTGTGGAAATGAATCTGTCTACTGTCTATCTGATATGAATGCATTGTTAAATGCATGTGATCACCTGCTTCCTCTCCACATGTAACTCTTGAGGTGGGCTGCATACTCTTCCTCAGTGGTTAGTTCATGAAGAACTGCTTCAAAAGGTGCCTGAGACATTACATGTTGGCTTTGCTGCACCATAGTAGCCTACTTCATCCTGCTTAACTTAGACCTGTTGCCCTCATTCGTGGATACTTCTTGTGCCATCTTGTGTGTACTTCTTGAGACAGCTGATGAAATTCAACATGTCAAAGCCAATGATGGGACTCTTTTACACCTCCATCATCGAGTCCATCCTCACCTCCTCTGTATCCATCTGGTTCTCCGCCGCAAGCATCACTTTTTCATAGCAGACGGGCATGGGGGCGGGTTCTTGAGACAGTTTGAGGCGAGGGGGAGTGACAATTTTGTAAGTCTGACGTCAGACTTACAAGGGATGTGAAAATGGCAGTTTAAAATGTTATCATATAGTTCTCTAAAACTAAAAAACACACAAATTTAACACTTCCAGGATGTTCACACAATGCCTCCAAGTACAAATACGATGCAACAACGGGACTGAGAAGGGCTACATTTCAACCAGACATTCCAGTGAAACCAGGTAGTCAAAATAACTTACCTGATATAAAATGGGCACCGCAAACGCATTTCTGATGATGTCCTCAGTCCAGTCCGTGTGCTTAATAATGGCGATTTCGTCTGTCTTCCTCTGCTACTGTTTCAAGAATGCGCGCGCATACTTGTGCTGACTAGGCTGTAAAAGGGTCATCATCATCATCTTCATCCGCTTATCCAGGGTCAGGTCGCGGAGGCAGCAGCTCCAGCAGGGGGCCCCAGACATCCCTTTCCCTAGCAGCATCAACCAGCTCTGCCTGGGGAATCTTTAGCCGCTCACAGGCCAGTGCGGAGATGTAGTCCCGCCACCTAGTCCTGGGACTACCCCGCGGCCTCCTCCCAGCCGGACACGCCTGGAACACCTCCCTAGGGAGGCGCCCAGGAGGCATCCTCACTAGATGCCCGAACCACCTCGACTGGCTCCTTTCGACGCAAAGGAGCAGCGGCTCTACTCCGAGTCTCTCCCGGATGACTGAACTTCTCACCCGATCTCTCAGGGAGACCCCAGCCACCCTCCGGAGAAAACTCATTTCGGCCGCTTGTATCCGTGATCTCGTTCTTTCGGTCATGACCCATCCTTCATGACCATAGGTGAGGGTGGGGACGAAGATAGACCGGTAGATCGAGAGCTTTGCCTTTTGGCTCAGCTCTCTTTTCGTCACAACAGTGCGGTAAAGCGACTGCAGAACCACACCAGCTGCTCCGATTCTCCGGCCAAACTCCCTCTCCATGGTTCCCTCACTCGTGAACAAGACCCCCAGATACTTGAACTCCTTCACTTGGGGTAAGGACTCATTTCCTACTCGGAGCGGACAGGCCACCGGTTTCCTGCTGAGAACCATGGCCTCAGATTTAGAAGTGCTTATTCTCATCCCAGCCGCTTCACACTCAGTTGCGAACCTATCCAGAGAGTGCTGGAGGTCGCAGGCACATCAGGACCACATCATCTGCAAAAAGCAGTGACGTGATCCCCAGCTCACCGAACTGCAAACCCACCTCCCCCCGGCTACGCCTCGATATCCTGTCCATGAAAATCACAAACAGGATATGTGACAAAGCGCAGCCCTGGCGGAGGCCAACACCCACCAGAAAGGAAGACGACTTACTGCCGAGGACCCGGACACAGCTCTCGCTCTGGGTGTACAGGGATTGGATGGCCCTAAGTAGGGACCCCCTCACCCCATACTCCCGCATAACCCTCCACAAGACCTCTCGAGGGACCCGGTCGTAAGCCTTCTCCAAGTCCACAAAACACATGTAGACAGGTTGGGCAAACTCCCAAGCCCCCTCCAAGATCCTTCCGAGAGTGAAGAGCTGGTCGGTAGTTCCACGACCAGGACGAAATCCGCATTGTTCCTCTTCGATCTGAGGTTCGACTATCGGCCGGACCCTCCTTTCCAGCACCTTGGAGTAAACTTTCCCTGGGAGGCTGAGTAATGTGATGCCTCTATAATTCGCACACACCCTCTGGTCCCCTTTTTTGAATATTGGGACCACCACCCCAGTCTGCCACTCCTTCGGCACTGACCCAGACTTCCATGCAATGTTACAGAGGCGTGTCAACCAAGACAGCCCCTCTACACCCAGCGCCTTCAGCATTTCTGGACGGATCTCATCAGTCCCTGGGGCTCTGCCACTGTGGAGTTGTTTGACTACCTCAGTGACCTCCTCCAAGGACATTGACGACCCCCCATCATCTTCCGGCTCTGCCTCGATCGTAGAGGGTGGATTAGTCGGGTTCAGGAGTTCCTCAAAGTGCTCCTTCCAACGCTCAACAACCTCCTCAGTTGAGGTCAGCAGTGTCCCCTCCTTGCTGTAAACAGCTTGGATGGTCCCCCGCTTTCCCTTCCTGAGGTGTCTGATGGTCTTCCAGAAACACTTTGGTGCCGACCGAAAGTCCTTCTCCATGGTTTCTCCGAACTCCTCCCACACCCGCTGCTTTGCCTTGGTCACGGCCGAAGCCGCAGCCCTCCGGGCCAGTCGACACCCTGCAACTGTTTCTGGGGTCTCCCGGGCTAACATAACCCGGAAGGCCTCCTTCTTCAGTCGGACGGCTTCCCTCACCACTGCTGTCCACCACGGTGTCCGAGGGTTACCGCCCCTTGAGGTACCTATGGCCCTCAGGCCACAGCTCCCAGCCGCAGCTTCAGCAATGGAGGCTTTGAACACCGACCACTCATGCTCGATGTCCCCAACCTCCACAGGGATGCCTGAGAATCTCCGCCGGAGGTGGCAATTGAAATCTCTCCGGACAGGCTCTTCCTCCAGACGTTCCCAGTTCACCCTCACTACACGCTTGGGTTTTCCAGGTCTGTCCAGAAGTTTCCCCCGCCATCGAAACCAGCTCACCACCAGATGGTGATCAGTGGACAGCTCTGCCCCTCTCTTTACCCGAGTGTCCAAAACGCATGGCCTCAGATCAGATGATACGATAACGAAATCGATCATCGACCTTCGGCCTAAGGTGTTCTGATGCCAGGTGTACTTGTGGGCATCCTTGTGTTCGAACATGGTGTTTGTTATGGACAAACCGTGACTAGCACAGATGTCCAACAACAAAACACCACTCGGGTTCAGATCGTGGTGGCCATGCCTCCCAATCACGCCCCTCCAAGTTTCTCCATCATTGCCTACGTGTGCATTGAAGTCCCCCAGTAGGACACTGGAGTCCCCTGCAGGAGCCCCCAAAAGGACTCCACTCAGGGTCTGTAGGAAGGCTGAGTACTCTGAACTGCTGTTCGGTGCATAAGCACAAACCACAGTCAGAGTCCCCCCCCCCACAGTCCTAAGGCGCAGGGAGGCGACCCTCTCGTCCACTGGGGTGAACTCCAGCACAGAGGCGCTCAGCTGGGGCCTAGCTAGTATAGCCACACCTGCCTTACGCCTCATACCGTGAGCAACTCCGGAGAAGAACAGGGTCCAACCCCTATCCAGGAGTTTGGTTCCGGCGCCGGTGCTGTGCGTGGAGGTTAGCCCCACCAGGTGTAATTGGTATCGCTCCACCTCCCTCACAAGCTCCGGCTCCTTCCCCCCCAGCGAGGTCACGTTCCATGTCCCCAGAGCCAGCCTTTGCCGCCCGGGTCCGGTCCGTCGGTGCCCCCCGCCTTCACCGCCACCTAGTTGGCAGCGCACCCGACCCCGACAATTCCTCCCGCGGGTGGTGGGTCCACGGGACGATGGAGGAGGAGATGGTGCTTCCACGTTGCTTATTCGGGCTGGGCCCGGCCGGGCTCCGTGGTAAGCCCGGCCACCAGGCGCTCGCATGCGGGCCCTCCGTCTGGGCCTGGCTCCAGACGAGGGCCCCGGGCTTCCTCCGGGCCGGGTCTCTCTTCCTTTTTGGTGTTCTGTCATCAGGGTTTTTTCCTGTAACCCCAGGTAGGGGGGCTAGGGGGTACTACCACTTGCCCAAGGTGGACCCCCAGACTAGTGGAGGGAAGGAGGCGTCTTACTTCTCCATTCTAGTTTTGCAACTAGCCACTTGTAAAAGGGTCTATAATTAACAAATATGACCCATGCTCGTTACATAACTTCTATAACATCCAGTGACAAAATATGTCATGGTACCTTGGTATGTACCTCGTCCAAAACATTTCTAGAGACTGGGTCGCAGAAATCCACAGCCTGGCTCCTGCTTGCGTGAGAATGTATCGCTTTGCGGTGCTTATTCCTCATCCAGTGATGGATGGGTGGATGGAAAACTTTCAACTGAATGTTCATATTGTTCTGATAATTGTAGGCTATAGCAACATAAGAGTGGCAGCTTTGACAGCAACCCAAATGAGCTAATCCCATAGCTGTACCATTGCTAGCTAGCCATGAGTGGACTGTTGGATACTGCATCTGTGCAACATATTCCATTGTCCAGTTGTCAAATCTATTTGCCAACAAACTGTTTGAGAGCCAGCACACCTGGGGCCTCATTTATCAAAGAGCGTGTAAATTCCGGTGTAAAAGAGGGCGTACGACGAAAACGTGGAAAATGCGAAATCGAGCGTACGAGGAGAATATATACACGCTTTTCGGATCTATCAAAAAGGTCGTACGCTCTGAAATCCGAGACGGGCGGAGAAGAGAGCGTACGCGCACGCGCCCCGTGTTCCGCCCTCTCCACGCCCAAATCCAACCATATATGGTCAAAACTATGACAGCGCACGACGGGGATACCCCGGAAGGAACCGACATAATATAGCGTGGAGCAAAGGCAAGACAATTACGTTTATGGAAAAACGCGGAAAGAAGAGAAACTTTTCGGAGACGGAGGTGCATGTGCTTGTTGGTGAGGTCCACGCGAGGAAAGAAAATCATCTTCGGAAGGTAAGCTATTTGTACGAGCCTACATTTGTCTGATCGCTCCTACAGTTTAGGTAGTCTACTGTATTTCGTGCATCCTGTATGTGGCGTAGGCTACACGGACATGCTGTATTATGTGGCAGTGAGGAAAGCAAACATTCCACACATTCTGTGGTAGGCTATGATCGATTCAGGACCAAAAACAGGGAACGATAACACAGATGACCACTTCATAATGTTAGACCACATTATTAAGACTCTCATCTAAATCACCCGGTAAATCACACTTAAGCATTTATTTGGCTGCCAACAGAAAAACATATCAATTGAATATGGCTACACAATAAAATGTTTAATGCATAATCAAGTTAACAGACAAACTCAAAGAAAATGACTGAAATTGTTTCTCCAGACTCTGACGTGGGGTGGGACTCAGAGGAGGGGGAGTCTGCAGTGGTCCTTGACCTGACGGTCGTGCCCCCGCCGGTTGCAGCCTCTACATCCAGTGCCACGACCTCCAGTGCCTCCACCTCCGGCTGCCAGCGTCCCTGCCTCAAGGGTCCCTGAGGGCTGGGCTTCCTATCAGACGCTGTGCTGGAGGCTCATGACCCTAGAGGCCCAGAGGGAAATGGCAGAAGGGATTGGGGCAGTTGTGGGGCAGTTGTTCAGCAGTTGGTGGAGGTCACCACACTACACCACCAGAGCCAACAGGACATCCTCACTGCACTTCATTCCCTCACACATGCTGTCACGGACCTCACACTGTCACTCACTACCACACTCACGGACCTCACACAGTCACTCACTACCACACTCAAGGACCTCACACAGTCACTCACTACCACACTCACGGACCTCACACATTCACTCACAAACGCACTCACACACCTCACACAGTCACCCACCAACAGACAATAAAATGGTAGAAATGTGAACCTTACTTGTTTGTGTCTTCATAGCTGGCGCATGACCTCAGTGTGGGCCCTTTGGCCCCGCTGGTAAACCTCATGACGGGGAGGGGGCTGAGGGCTTGGGTCCTCATTTTGTGGTGGGGTCTTGACTGGTTCTCATTCTTATCAGCTTTGAATATACATCTTGGCAAACATAACAGAATGATGTACAAGGAGGGGACAGATACCTAGTGAAAGTACTATTGGTTGCTAGTAAAAAGACAATAATGAGGGCTTGGTATAAGGTGGGACCCCCAACCAAGGAGCAGTGGTGGGTGTTGTGGAGGAGATATATGAGATTTATTTATGCATTGAGGATGCAGGAAGGAAAGTTTGAAGGGAGATGGGAAAAATGGATGGATTATAGAAGGAAGTGTGATGATACCACTAATATTAAAATTGTCATATTTGAGTAAGAAAAAAAAGCTGCATGGATGGAAGTACCCATAAGCTGTTATTGTAAGTTTTTATGTTTTATTGTATTGTCGTTGTATGGATGGAAAATGCTAATAAATATTAAAGTAAATAAGACAAAGAATATGTATCTTGGCTATGGACACACCAACAAGCCAGCCGTCACGCGCAGCGCCTGCCTCCAGTCTAGCCCCTACCCTGCTGTGCGCCAGGATGAATGAGTCATGCGTGGAGCCAGGCCACCGTGCCACTACACTTGTGATGAGCATGTCGGCGTCACATATGATTTGGGTATTTCTAGTGTGCACATTTTAGCGATTCACATAGACGTATTCATTCACTGATGGTGCCCTTATGTGGGTGCAGTCGCCATCGCCGTCACCTCTTTGGAGTTCTATCTCGGCCAGTAGGCCGAGTAGCGCCGGATTCATTTAGGCTCGCATTACGCACAGGAGGACTGTCATTTATATGCTTACCAAAGAGCAAACAGGTCCACATGATCACATATTAATGACAATCTAATTGGTCAATTATTGCCGTTTGATGGAGTGCCTGCATTAGGTGTGTGACATATAGCGCGGAAAGGTTTGGGACAGCGCATAGGTTCCGTTTGGGGAACAAATCCATATCGGAGCATGAATGAGCCGGTTAGAGGACACGTCTAATCTTGCATTGCGATATATGTTTGTGCTGAATTGGGCTATTAGCCTACATGTTTGTGCGTTCATGAACTGTCGCTCTTATTCTCTCCGTCAAACATAGTAATTCACCGACGCACCACCTGCGTCGCCAGTTCCCCCTGTGTTCAAAAAGGGCGTAGAACACCGTGTAAATCGGTACGACAACTTGAGAGGTGTCCTACAAAAGCGCGGAGAAAGGCGACTAAATTTCCGCCCTTTCGGCTTGATAAATCGCAATGTGGGGGGGGCAAATGGCGTACGCCTGAAATCGCGAAAAAGACCGTGTAAAAGAAGGCGTACCTCAATGATAAATGAGGCCCCTGAGTGTCCCCTAATCAAAAACATTTTTCATATATCACCTAACCTCTCCAGTACCTCACCAATATCAATTATTTTCTCTCTTTAGAGAAGAGTACAATCCATTACAACAACTATTGCTTACAATGTTTTATTGTTGTTTTGTAATATTTTATCATGAATATGATAAATAAATGCTGCATGTAGTTAAAGAAAGTGTTATTCAGTTTTTCATATGCTAAAATTGACTGTAAATCCACTTTAAATCTGATATTTCAAATAATAACTGACTGAGGGAAAGTGCCCCCCGGCGCCCATGGGCGGTTCGCTTCTCTTCCTCCTGTCCTCCTCAGTTTTTTGAGTCACCAGCCGCCACTGGTTCTGACCATCTTTAGTAGTGTGTTCTAGTGTTCTGACCATCTTTAGTAGTGTGTTCTAGTGTTCTGACCATCTTTAGTAGTGTGTTCTAGTGTTCTGACCATCATTAGTAGTGTGTTCTAGTGTTCTGACCATCTTTAGTAGTGTGTTCTAGTGTTCTGACCATCATTAGTAGTGTGTTCTAGTGTTCTGTGCTGTACTGTGTTGCAGTGTTCTGTGTTGCAGTGTTCTGTGTAGCAGTGTTCTGTGTTGCAGTGTTCTGTGTAGCAGTGTTCTGTGTTGCAGTGTTCTGTGTTGCAGTGTTCTGTGTAGCAGTGTTCTGTGTAGCAGTGTTCTGTGTTGCAGTGTTCTGTGTAGCAGTGTTCTGTGTAGCAGTGTTCTGTGTTGCAGTGTTCTGTGTTGCAGTGTTCTGTGTAGCAATGTTCTGTGTTGCAGTGTTCTGTGTTGCAGTGTTCTGTGTAGCAGTGTTCTGTGTAGCAGTGTTCTGTGTTGCAGTGTTCTGTGTAGCAGTGTTCTGTGCTGCAGTGTTCTGTGTTGCAATGTTCTGTGTAGCAGTGTTCTGTGTTGCAGTGTTCTGTGTAGCAGTGTTCTGTGTTGCAGTGTTCTGTGTAGCAGTGTTCTGTGTTGCAGTGTTCTGTGTTGCAGTGTTCTGTGTTGCAGTGTTATGTGTTGCAGTGTTCTGTGTTGCAGTGTTCTTGCGTGCTGTAATGTTTTTTCTACCACTGCTGCTGCTCCGTCCACGGTGACACATTGGAGCGTTACTGAAAGTACGTTACTAGACGCATGAGAGATATTGTTTCCTATCAAATCAATCCATTTAATGTCCATGCATTTTATTTGAATCCACCTGAGTGTGTCTGTTTCCCCGCTCCTGAGCTCAAGTCCAGGAAGTGTCTGGGCAGCCGTGAGCGGGAGGCTCTGTGGCGCCCACATTGTGTTGGACCGGTGAGGGGCGGTTCAGTGCACTCCGGGCTGTGCCCCCCCCCCACCTCCCCCGCAGCCCCCAGTCCAAACCCAGTGTCTCTAGCGCCCCCACATGGGGAACTGGCTTCGCTCAAGGTTTTGCACACAAACATGCGTCAAACATGTTTGGTATTGCTGCATTCATTTGGGTTCAGGTTGAGAGCTTTATATTCCAAACCCTGTGTCTCTGTGACCTTCCCATGTTGAGATATAGCCGTTTCAATCCTCCTCATTCGCAATAATGGGGGGATGTTTTTGCTCCTGAGCCAAGCTGGCTCAAAGTTTTGTTTTAATTCATGGATCCGCCCCATGATTCTGATCCGCTCCAAAGTTGAATGGGTTTTTCCTTGCCCCATGCTACGCCCTCCATCGAGTTTCATGAAACTTCGCATAACCATCTGGGAACTCTTCATTGGGAACTGTTTGGAAAACGGCAGGCACTGTCAAAAATACTTGGCAGGTGATTGGATGAAACATCTGTCTATCACCGTCTATCATGTGCTAACTTCAACCGCTCCTCACTGTCATCACACCTAAACCCGCTCAGCGTAGCTGTTTGCATTTCAAATTCCTCAGAACCAAAGCTAATTGGAGAGATCATTTTCTGATCTGGTACAAACGGACAAGAGAAACAGAATGTGAGCTTGTGAAATCAGGATGTTCTCACGAGGCTAGCTTACTACATGTAACTAACTAACTAACTAACAGATAAACACAATCACCCACACAAGTAACCAAAAATAGTACTCGGAGGTAACAAGGCTGTATCAAATGTACAGATCCCAGGGACCTTATACAAGGATATTGAGAGACGCCAATGTTGTGGATGTGTTGGTGAGAAAGGCAGGTCTACTCACTGACTAACACTGATTAACAGAATATCTCTCCTACATTCTCAAAAATATGTAATATTGTTTATGATGGATATGCATTATAATAGACCTAAAATATATCCTTTTAGATATTTCAGAGTAGGATGACAGGCTGGATGTTAAAAAGATGTGGCTTACATTGACATTTAAAGTAATACTCTCCAGCAGCCCTTTGAATGAAAAACAGAACAGATATTCCCAGCTATATATTAACTAGATCGCCTGTGGTGTTAAACACCTCTGAAATGGTGCTCCTACAGGGAGAAAAGGTTTATGTAGGAAAATATTTCACAATCCTGCTGCTTTCTGCCTTACACGCTTCACTCATTTAGTCATCAGAGAGTTATTTTCTGTTCATGTTAACATTGTCTGAACTCATCTGAGATTTGTGATAATAATTTAGTTTATCTCATGGATGTGCAGTGTATAGTTGCAGGAAATGTGATTTATTCTACAAGAAAACAATATTGAGCTTTCTTTGGATTGATGTCCCATGTCTGTGGCAGGCCTTTATGGTCTCCAGGGAGGGCAACACCATACCAGTCATAGCAGTGCTACAAGCCAAAAGAGGCAATGAAGCCGCTGATCCCTAGCCTGTTAATCTTTATCGCCGCCTGTATATCACTCTCTCATCAACACAGCGCCGTGGCCACGGGAGTCTGCCCAACAACACTCAGCATCAGCACATTTCACTTTGATCTGGCAGATTTAATTTCCCTCTGCAGTAATTTACCCACACGCTGAAAGAGGGGGTAACAATGTATGCATTGTTTATGAATTCCAGTGAAGTCATTGTCAGTGGCACTGTCTGTGGAATACTTTTGTCTGTCATTCGCCCTGCGTTCCTCGTCTCAACTCTGAACAAAAGATCCCAGAGGCAGGCGGCTGTTCTACCCCCATCCTTCAAATGAGGCCACGAGGGCAGCTCTCTAAGATGATAAGGACTGATATTTACCCATCTACCCTGGCAGCATGGGGTTTACCTCTATTCTGTCTCATGTCTGTGCAAGGAAGAAAAAATATCCAATATTCTGGGAAGATATAGGCCTAGTAACACCTCCAAGATCTATGATTAAGAGAAAGATTAAGTAGTAAATTCAAGTCAGATTGGTGACTGGAGGCCAGTTTCCCTGACCTCATGTCTAGGAAAGGTCCAAGAGAAGTGGATGAAAAAGCTCAAGCCAACAGCCCTAAAAGAATGCAAGAACCAGCATGCATACCTACCAGGACATAGCAAAACAAATGCTCTTGTTAAAGCCACCCACACCTGGCTTACTCAGACAGACTCTTGCCAGTCACCTATGGTTGGGATACTGCTGGCTGATATGTCAAAAGCTTTTGACCGTGTTGACCATGCTCATCTCCTACAGCACCTGGCTACACTACATCTATCACAGCTATACAACTGGGAGAAGACGGGAGGTTATGGCTAAAGGCATATGTAGCACATGGAAAGATAGTACATCTGGTGTTCCACAAGGAGGCGTTGTTTCACCTTATCTGTTCTTATTACATATGTCTAGCCGATCAGTCCTCTTTCAAGATACTCTTGACAGTGTCTGCTGATGACATCGGGCTATCCATGCCATTAGACTGTCTGATAGTGGAAAGGACACCTCAGTGGAAAGGGAAGCAAGGCAGCTTGAGGAACGGGCTGCAGCAAACAACATGCTCCTTAATGGCAGGAAGTCAGTGGAGCTGAGAGTGGCTTCGCCAAGAGCCCTCCCCAGCCCCCCCCCCCCCCCCCCCCCCCCCCTCTGATCCTCCATGGCCAGGCTGTTCCCTCCCCCCCCCCTCTGATCCTCCATGGCCAAGCTGTTCCCTACCCCCCCCCCTCTGATCCTCCATGGCCAGGCTGTCCCCCCCCCCCTCCCCCTCTGATCCTCCATGGCCAGGCTGTCCCCCCCCCACTCCCCACCTCTGATCTCCCATGGCCAGGCTGTTCCTGTTGTCATGAGTGACAAAAACTTGGGGTTCTACCTGGACAACCAACTCAGTGGGGACATTCACATCAACGAGGCTGTGAAAAAGGCCTCCAGGCGATTGCACTTCTTAACTGTGATGTCAAGACACGGGCTCCCTGTAGAAGACCTGGTTGAGATTCATAACACACTGGTCAGACCATGTCTGGGATATTGGGATGTGCTGCTGGTGGCTATAGCAGAACAACGCTACACCATGGACAGAGTTCAGAAGAGGGCTAACAGAATAATGACCAGGTCCACAAACAGCCCTCTGCGCCTCCCAGACCTCCAGACTGGAAGAGAAGATGCTTCTGTGAGGCTGATCAAAGACATGCATCAGCCTCCCCATCCACTCCACAGCATCCTCCCTCCTAGCAAGGAAGAAAGGACTGGCCTCAGGAAAAGCACTCAGCTATCACTCACACAGATCAAAATAAATAGACTGAGAAACTCCACCATCTCCTGCGCCATCAGACTGTTTAACTCTCTCTAAATGTTAGAATATTTCAATGTTTATCATGATGTTCATATGTTGGATGCTTTGTGTTTTGTGTATTTTTGTATATTCTGCATAATTCAATTTGTAAAGACTGTAAGGCAGAATTATTAAACTCAAACTCAAACTAAATCCACAATAATACAGGGGTAGATTTTGACAGCAACGCCTGGATATTAATTCTCAGTGAATAGATTTTAGTCACTGAAGGGAAAAGGTCTGAGCACAGTATCGCTTTGTGTTCTGAATAAGGTATTCTGGAATAGATCTGATCTCTGGGATGCTGAACTGACTGCTGACACCAGAATGCAGCCATGTGCGGTTTCTAGCTTGGTCATCAGCTTCATAGCTCTTTAAGAACTAGTGAACTCAATCATCCAGGGAAACGTGGGAAGCAATTTACAGCCCTCACTAAGTCCAGATGATTTCTCCTGTAAAACCCCTAATGCACAACTATTTCACTAAGGAGAAAATACACTTTGAGACTTGTTTGAAAACAAGACACCCAAATAAATATCTAGTCTACTTATTTGGTTGTATACCTTCAGATTTCATAATTTGCTGCAGATTGTGTACAGCATCCAACTGATTGATGTGGGTCATTAGTGTCTGTTGATCCTTGTCCGCCATAAATGTTCTGTGTGAAATGATGCACAATTGATGAATGCCTGATTCATTTCTATTAACATATTATGAGAAAACCCCCATTCATCATCCTTCACAATACCTGACAGATGTTGTCAACCTCATGCATAATCCATGAGCCTGTATTAAGATGTTACTGCCACAAATTAAATCTGCCAAGTGAAATAAATCACTAATCATCTGTCCATTATTAGTCATTTGTGTGTTTCTTAGTTTGATAGTCTTATCACCTACCTACAGTATCACAGAGATGGTCTATGGGGACTGATTGACCACATCAGAGCCTCCGTGCCCCGTTCGGTACCAGCAGACTCAGACTCAGCAGCATGAGAACCCCCCCCCCATCCCCCCCCGTTAGGTGGGCCCACGGATACCAGCAGCATCAGAACCCCCCCCCGTTAGGTGGGCCCACGGATACCAGCAGCATCAGAACCCCCACCCCTCCCCCGTTAGGTGGGCCCATGGATACCAGCAGCATCAGAACCCCCCCCCCCCGTTAGGTGGGCCCACGGATACCAGCAGCATCAGAACCCCCCCCCCCCCCCGTTAGGTGGGCCCACGGATACCAGCAGCATCAGCAAACACACGTTCAAAACAACCGTGCTGGGCTGGCCGTAGTGAATGTTTCCATGGTTACCAGTTTTACAAGTTGACAAAATGCCCCTTTCTTCTCCAACCTTCCTTGCGGCAGTAGATCCCAAGAGAAGACAGGCTTAGTCCTCACCTTAGAAATATCAAAGTGTTCTGTACTACACCACCCTTATCCTGTGACTGTAAAGATGGGTTCTGGTTGTGTGTGCAGGCTGTAAAAGGAGCCTGAGAGAGAATATCCTGAACATTTGTCTTAAATAAAATCAAATTAAAACTGGATAGGCTATGCTACATTACTGTGCTATTTCTTTAGATTTCAGGTGTAACTTGTTTTATTCTGCACCTATAAGACCGAGCCTCTTGAATCAGATTTATATCTTTCTAGGGTGAACATGGCCTCATTAAAGTAGGCCTATGAAGGTGTTATACTGCCCCCTGTAGACAGGCAATTGTACTACACTGCTCTTTGAAACAAGATTTGTCCTGTTACTTAAATTCTCAACTCATTGCAGCCAAGGCTCTATCAGCAGCTGTAGGCCTACTCTACATTGTCGGCCCAGAGTTACTTTTAACTACAGCTCAATAGCCAACCATCTGTGTTAATGACACAACATTTGAAAACCCTTCGGTCTGTGACTGAGCAGTGTCCTCATTAGAAAACGCTGTCGTTTCCCTCATTAGTGTGATAAAACTGTAAAGCGCTGACTCTGATACATAATTAACTACAGCCAACAACACGGCTCTGGGATGCGTGACTCATTTGCAGAATAATGCTGATCAATGTCCAGGGGTCAGGAAGAGAAAAAGGGATTTTTTGACCAAAGCAGTTGAATAGTCTCCTGATGAACATTAGGGCTACAGTCTCAACATCAATTTACACGTTAATTTATGCATCTTAATCAACTGTATAACAAACTGTGGTATCATTCGTCCTTTGGAGGAAGGAGGGATAAATTATATTGTTCCTGCTTCATGGTGGCACCTTACTACTGCAGGCTACCTTACAGGCACAAACACATTGAGCATGGGCAGAGGAGATTAAAATTAAAATCAGTAACATAACATGTCACCCTTACATTCAGCTTTCCCACTTCTATCTACCCGCTGTTGCTATCTGGGGTGATGTACAGTACTGTACTTCTATCTGTCTTGGGATGATGTGAGCTTTATCAAAACCAAAATACATCAAACTCACGTACATTTAATCACAACTTGTGTTCTATATTGTTTATTTCTCTGTCAGTCTGTATCTAATAAGAGATGGTCCTTTAGCCAGCCCCATAATCGGGTGAGCCACAGGTTGACCCCTAGGTCTGACATGTACTGTATTTCAGGTGTTAGCATCTTACGACAGAGCGTCCTGTATTTGGTGTCAATGTTTTTCCTCAGGTTGTAGCCAAGGATGGAAGTTTCCCCAACTGGCTGCCAGGGAAGCAGACGCCTATCCCGGATCGTCTTGGCCTCCACCGCTCCCCCACCCTCGATGCAGATAGCTGCCATCTCTGCATTCCTTCTCCTCAGCTCATTCACATCCTGCTCCATCCTCGTCCGCCCATAGGCCTCCACCTTCGCCCAGAATGTGACGTTGAAGTGTTGATAGAGCTTCCAGTCCGCCCCGTTCCACTGCAGAGCTTTGGCTCTCAGCTCAGGACTCAGTCGGGACACAGAGGAGCCCCTGCGAGCGTTGAGCTTGAAGAACAGCAGGTCCTCCATTGTCCAACAGAGAGTATCTTTGAGCAGGATGAGGGACTCCTCAAAGTGTTCGGCCATGAGGACCAGATGGAAACGTCTGGACAGGGCTAGAATGCCCCTCTCCACATCTGGGTGATTCCCCTCCAGGTTATTGTCAAATCCAAAGTCAAAAAAGAGCAGGTTCTTGAGGTAGAATGAGTTAAAACCCCCGGGAGTGTAATAGATCCTGGGATTGCGCAAAAACTCTGCCAGTGTGTTATTCCCTGGGATCCTCCATGTGAGAGGGATGGCCCGGCGATAGTAATGGAAGGTTGACTCAAAGAGCTCTGCGGGGTCACGTAGGATGGTGATATAGGTAGCATGAGAAGGAAGAAGCTTGGCCACTTCATGGTCATCAAAGCGCATGTGGTTACAAACAATGTTGAAACAGTCCCCCGGCTGGTAGCCCTTCACCTGGGAACACAGGAAAGGCAAGGGATAGAAGAAGTCGTTGCGGCCCTCTGGAAAGGCAAACTTCAAACGGTGTTTCTCACCAAAGCGGAAGAGGTTGTTGAGTAGCGTGCTGCTAGCAGTCTTGTGGGTCTTCATGAACATGATGTCAAACTTGGCAGAACACTCTCCTGACTGGGAGATTGCGCTCTGATAGGAGTGGGTATAATTCGGCCTCCCTCTTCTCGCCAAGCTGTGAGTACAGGAAGGAGCCGGGGACACCCTGTCGATTAAGAGGTATAGTACCTGAGTAAACTGTAAACAACCTCAGTTCATTAATACTTCACAAGGTATTAAAAATCATAAATACTCACTGCTGAAGATCGACATGGACTGTTGGAGAATATATGCAATACATGACTATCATAATGCTCGTAAATAATGCTCCAAAAATCAGCTGTCTTGTTATTGATTTGGGCCATCTTCCTCTCAGACCATCCATATTTACAATGTGAGGGAAACCTGTGTGTGTGTGAGAGAGGGAGAGAAAGAGAGCTATTTGAGAACAAGAACAAAACTGCAGTGTCATCCTCTCTGCTGAGAGGGTGATTGGCTGCAACCTGCTATCCGGGTGAAACTGTTTTTTTGCTTCCCTCTGGAATATGTAGGGGTGGGACCTATGCCCACCCTCCCAATGCTCTCCGTAAAGCACATTGTGTTGTCTCTGTGTATAAAGTGCACTATATAAATAAAGTTTGATTTGATTTGATCCCTCCAGGACCTGCACACCTCCAGGGCCCTGTAGTGGCAAATTCCTCATATGAACACCCACTTAACAATAAACTTGTTTTTGATTCTGAGATGTCACTCATTTGACAGGACTTCGTCATCTGGTGGTTAGACATACGAGCCAGAGAAACTATAAGTACTACAATTAGAGATGCTGCATCAGGATTATCTCAAACAAAACACAGAGAACCCTCATGTTTACACATCAAACAAGTGTTCTGTTCTACAGTTCTCCTATTGCATTGAGCCCTCTTGAAGCAAGGCCAGTGCTGTGGGAAATGCCCTTGACTGGGGTGAAGGTGTTCCTCATACCCTCGAAAAGCACATGAGACCAGCATAAACGGATTGATGTTTACTTACCAAACATCCAGATAAAAAAAAGTGCTCCACTCCCATAATACATGTAGATGTTCTGATGAATGAACTAAAGAATGCATGCCAAGATAAATACATCAATTTGCACCCCTGAGACACTGTCTTAAAATAAAAGTAATGTTGCCATGCCCATGTACAGGTAGGAACTGGTATTTGATGGGAGGAGCACAGGGCTCTGTGACGTGCTGTGAGCAAACAATTAAATTAAACCTGATATTTTCACTTACAATTGTTTAATTGCTCAAATCAGCAATTAAACGAATGTGGGTGTTGTGACAATTATACTGATAGAAAAATGTGCCATGCACGATGAAAATAAAGTAAGGGAGGAATCTTCCTCAGAGTGTGAGTTGGCTTTGAAAGGCATTGAATCCTATAATGTCTTCATCATGTCTGCATGCATAGCCTTCTCTGGATTGCAAATTCAAAGATTTCTTAAAACCTGGTCCAGATACTTTGTCAATCATCTTATGGCATTTGTACCTCATCTTCTTAAGGTGTGTGTGTGTGTGTGTGTGTGTGTGTGTGTGTGTGTGTGTGTGTGTGTGTGTGTGTGTGTGTGTGTGTGTGTGTGTGTGTGAGAGAGAGAGAGAGAGAGGGAGAGAGAGAGGGAGAGAGCAAGAGAGAGAGGGAGAGACAGAGAGCAAGACATCTCTTATCCTACCAGCACCACACTATAACACTCTAGAAAAATAAATCAAACATGATCTCACTGACACATAATGTTAAGTAAGGGATAATCAACGAGTAGGTGTGCGTTAAACGGTTTTAAGGCACGACGTGGAGGCGAAGAACCACCCTCCGCTTCAAAACTTATTTTCGGGCTTGCAAAACCTTTTTCAAGCATTCAAACACTGAGTTTCATCTTTTCATTTCAGACCGCTGCTGCGAGTTTCAAGTCCACCGTTTCAAAACCGTCTGCGGAAGAACGCTGCCAAAATGACATTACTCGCAACCTCGCAAGTGTGTGGCCAAATCTCTGAAAATGTGACTTTGAATGGTTGAAAAAGCAGTGTTGCATCGTTTTTTCCGTTTCGAATTATGGCATGATTCTAATCCCATAGATTGAAAGAGACGATTTTAAATTTAATACATCCATGATTTTGAAACATGAATCTAATTAATCATTATCAAGCGAACCCTAGCAGATCTAGCAGAATATAGTGTTTTGAGCGTTCATATATTTGTGGTTTTGGGGCTCAATCGCACTGACCATGTTCAAATCGAATGCAAGGTGCAGCAACGCGGTACACCGCAGGGTGGGCCAGGCGGCTTAAACGATAAGAACACTAGAGTGGGTGGACTCCTTCGCAGAAGAGACGCGCTTGTTTCATTTCCCGTATTTGCGTATTATTTGAAGGTACGTCTGAAATCCATTACTATTTGACAAATCAACATATTAATTACTGGACGAAGTACATTGCGTGTTTTACTCTCCCGGTACAGCTAATTTCTCGAGATAATTCACGTAGCTAATGTTATTTCAAAGAAGCTAAAGTT
Source organism: Borostomias antarcticus (assembly GCF_949987555.1). Lineage (NCBI taxonomy): Eukaryota > Metazoa > Chordata > Actinopteri > Stomiiformes > Stomiidae > Borostomias > Borostomias antarcticus. Next base: position 33,390,059 of record NC_140235.1, on the reverse strand, counting down.
AGCCTACCTAGCTAGAGATAACGACGTTAGCTAGCTAGCACTGAATCAATCAACAAAGGATTCGGCTGCTACCTAGCCCACTGTTAAGTGGCTGAACTAGATCGATTCTAAAATATGCAGTTCAACAGATAGCTATGTAGACTAGCTGACTGGTGTAATTTAGCCTTTCAACTATCTAGCCATCTAACGTTAGCAAATTAGCTGATTATTTGTTATTCTGGAGGGTCGGTACACACGATTAAGGGAAGTGTGGCAGCAGCTAACGTTAGCTAGATATCTAGCTAACGCTACGCTATCATGACCCACAGACGGCCTTGCCACCATAGCTAGTAGGCTAGCTAACCCTATGTCTCGTTTGCTGGAAAAATAACAGTTCCCACTATGATTCCCACACATACCCAGCCAGCTAACGCTACAGTTACATGCTAGGCATGGCCATGCGGCATGAGACAGCATCTATCTTAATGTAAGTATTTTTCTCGACTAGTCTCAATATTTGGGAAGCCATCGCTCCGTGGTAACTTTAGCGTGGAAGCTAACGTTAGGTAGCTAACGCTAGCTAGTTAGCTGACGAACCTAGAAATGCGACTGGCCTAGCTAACGTTAGCTGGCTGTACAACATATAAATACGTCGATCCCCTTACGGAAACGCCAGCTTTTTTTCTCCTTTTTCCCTCGTCATTCATTTGATTATAAGATTTAAATTAATTGTATTCATTAGCAACATGCTAATATTGGCTTGTAACCAGGAAGTTGTCACTGAACTTTGAATCATGAGACAGAATTACATTCATTCATTCCACCAAACTGCAAACACGTGTAGGCATTTAGATAATGTTGTGCAAGTAGTAGGTGCATATTCATTTGTGTAGTGTTTGAGGGAATTCATTATCCTCTTTTAAAGCTTTCAGGCTCTGGTCCATACTCCTGTGCTGACTGTCTTGAACCCAACATGTACTGCTACCATTGCGCCTCACAGATTTGAGTGTTTCCTAAATTGAGGGATTAGAGGAGGATGGACTAAGAATTTGGATTGGGACTAGGATTAGAAAACGGATCATCTCTACACTTTTTCGTGGAAACAACAAGTGAGCTTGAAGCCTGCAGGTTCCTTGGGTTTTTGTTAGCAGGGCCAGTCCAACCTCTACCATGACGGACGGGCGGATCTACGTGGGGAATCTTCCAATGGATGTCCAGGAAAGGGATATTGAGGATCTCTTCTTCAAATATGGAAAAATCCGGGATGTCGAACTAAAGAACAATAGGGGAACGATCCCTTTTGCCTTTGTACGCTTCGAAGACCCACGGTGAGTTCCTGGGATGATCTTGGGCCCATTCAAGTCGAAACACAGTTTCCTACTGTTCGCAAGATGCTCTCTGATTTTTGTACACAGCGCCAGTGACTGACCTCGGTGGACGGATGGAGAAGGCGTGTTTGTCCCTTAGTCAAACAGGAGTGCTTTAGTAAGGAGTTCTGTGCTCTCTTCTCTTAGGGATGCAGAAGATGCTGTCTATGGAAGGAATGGATATGGATTTGGAGACTCCAAGCTGCGTGTGGAATACCCTCGCTCCTCTGGTGCCAAATTTAGTGGTGGTGGTGGCCCTAGGGAAGGGGGGCCGAGGGGGAGGTTTGGGCCCCCAACTCGGAGATCTGAGTTCCGGGTCATAGTGACTGGTAGGTGGACGTTCTGAGTCGTAGGCAGTTTTGTTTTTGTCTCTCTTTCTTGGCGGACTGGAGGTCAAGGGGACTAAGTGGATGAGGTCAAGTCCAACACTCCAAAACAATCACGAAAAAACAGTAAACTCAAACTGATCATGTTGACTGCATAACCCCAAACACCGTCCATAACCCCAAACACCGGCCATAGTGACTGGTAGGTCTGTGTTCACTCCTTTGTTTTAATTCATCCATTGTTTGGAGGTATTTTCTTGTATGTGTTATGCCCTATACTCATCCGGCATTTTAAAAGCTGTCCAAGTTGTAAACTGAGAGAAGTCGTACTTCTCACACACATCTACGGCCTATACGATTTCAAATTAAGTCAGAGAAACATAAGCAGATTTGTACACAGAAGGCCACTCTCCTTTAAAGCTTTGCATTTGATTTGAATGTGTATTGTGTACACTTTGCATTAATGCTTAGTGACGTCTCTACTTAAATTAGGAAAGCTAAGAAACTCCCGTAATTGCCCTGTTCTTTGTCTGTACTTGACTCTGTGTCCCCTCTTAGGTTTACCCCCGAGTGGGAGCTGGCAGGACCTGAAGGACCACATGCGTGAGGCGGGGGATGTGTGTTTTGCGGACGTGCAGCGAGATGGAGAAGGGGTGGTGGAGTTCCTCCGCAGGGAGGACATGGAGTACGCGCTGCGCAGGCTGGACAGGACTGAGTTCCGCTCCCATCAGGTCAGAACACAGCGGGGTCCTTCTCCAATCAACTACTATTTACATGATCTGACATTGGAGAATGACCCTGTTTTCATTTTGCATGCAATATTTGTGCGGATAGTATTCAGATTAGTTGATTGGGCCTGCGCATTTGTACTTGCTATATATGGCCTGACAATAATAATAAACTTATAGAGCACCTTTTGTGACAAAATGCCATTCAAAATGCTTTACAGAGGAGACATTAAAAGCAAAAACAAATGGCAACAATTGAGATGGTCAAAGTAAAGTGCATTATAAAAGAGACATTAAAAGCAAAAACATAAATATCAATTTAGACTTAATAAAAATAGAAGACCATAAAATAACTACAATAAAAAATAATGGTATAGTAAAATGCAAAATGAGAAAAAAGTGAGGAAAAAATAAATTGATTAAAAGCAAGGTCAGAAGTAAGTTTTCCAGAGGTTGCTTGTCTGAGGGGAGAGCATGATCTAAATCCTCAGTGCGTATCTACTGAAGGCAACATCACCGAGCCTCTTGCTGTTTGACGGAGGCCCCCTCAGCAGACCAGCACCAGTCTGGAGAGTGTTTCTCTTGATTGCCTGTTGTCTGTCTTGCAGTGTCTTTATCTGAAGGCAGTCTCCATACAAATTGCCTACTAATACCAGGTTATGTAACACTGCCACAGATTTGGTGGTGAGGCTATATTCAAGAAGTACAAATAAACCATGTGTTGTTTTTGTTGTCCTTGCAGGGGGAGACGGCGTATATTCGTGTCCATGAAGAGAGGGATTCCAGTTATGGTCGCTCACGGTCTCGCTCCAGATCCCCCAGACGCTACTCACCCCCTTACCAGGGCAGAGGATCCCCTCCTCCACGCTACCAGTCCCCCCCACGTCACACCATGTCCCGCCATAGCCCTCCTTCCAGGAGACACGCCCCCCAGAACCACAGCCCACCCCAGCGCCACTATCGGTAGGCCAGACAGCCATTTGCAAGAGCACTGATGAAAGGAGCGTTTCTGTTCTTTGCTTTGTTAATCCCAGACCCTTTCCCAAGACACATGTTTCTCTTCTTGCTTGCGTACATTCCATGATCAGGAGTCTGACCCTGATTTCCCTCCCATGGCCTTAAACTTGTAGGTTTCCTCTTATTGGTCACTGATTTGAAGTCAACTTCTGGACTATTTTTCATGTTACTGTAGTCCACTTAGTCCTTATGTCATAAGATTTGTTCATCCAACACAACTATGTTAAAGTAGCGAATTTGATGGCCTTTTTGCTCGATGTATGAACACCAACAACAGTTTGAGATGAGCACTGCCATGACACAAAAATACAAAATGTGAACTGCCTGCATCTTTTTTTTTTTATTTACCTCTATGAACGACAGAATATTTGGATATTTGGACAAAGATCTTGATTGTATTCTAGTGAACTTCTGTGAAAATTCTTAATTTTACTGTTTTTAACCAGTTCATTCCTTTGCTATATCTCCCAATGATTTGTGTAACCTGTGGTGGCTGTATGGAAGAGAACTTTGTTTTTCAATTAAAGTACATGTATACAAAAGCCTGTGCTCAGTGTCTTTAGTGCCAGCATGCATTTATGCACCAGGTCTTTCCACAAGTCTGTCAATAGCAGAAAAACAGTACAATGGAGGAGGGGTGTGTGGAAAGCACAGTCTAACACACATTTAGATGGCTGCCTGTTTAATTCATCATGGTTTATGGTGAAAACCACTGTTTTCTATTGTGTGAAGACATGGTCACATATGACCATAGGGTAGAAGCTGAATGGATTTTATTGGTCTATGTCGTGACACTGGAGAATATTTGCTCCCTATGCTTGCCAGATGAGACAAACATGACGTGTATAAGGATTTTATAGTTCAACATTAATCTTATTTATTGCCAAATTTCTGCATGTACCAAAGCCATCATCTCATTTTCATCCAATCAGAAAAAAATCCACTTGACATTACTTGCATAATGTAAACTAGGTGCATGCACCTAATGATCTTAACTGCCGCAATGCTTCCATTGTGCTGTAAATGGCAGACTACTTCAGTTCCATCTCCAGAGTGACAATTATAGCCAAAGAGCGGTCATCTCAGACATGATACTATATCTCAGACATCTCATCAGTGCTTCAAGAAAATACAAGATATCTGGAACACAGCTTCCTTTACAATTTCAGTATCTCAAGTTACATCAGCTAAAAAAAAAAGCTTTAAGTGACCATGGGTGTTACTGGTCTTGTTCATATGTCTGGATTTCCAGAAACTCCTTGTTTTCATACAAGTCATTATTGGTGGACGACACATTCTCAAACCCCATTGGTGTTAAACACTTTTGATCCTCGCAATGAATTCTCTTAATTCTCAACACCGTAGGGACAGAGACAGGCCCCCAGACTGAGCAAACTGCTGGGAGAGCCTGGTCTTCACATCCTCCATGGCACGCTGAAAGAATCACAAGGCAAAGGAACTGGGGGTCCTCCCTGGTCAGCTATGTGGCTTCTCTTTATTGGGACCCATGAACTCCACACCATCAATGGGAATGTCCTTTTCTTTAATGGCCTTCTGCACACACAAAGTATACATCAGTTTGTTAGTTACATATAACCGCAGACAAGCATGAACACGACATATCTGAATTATAATTGCGGAACCACGGCATGTGTGGGGAGGTCACTGCATGCCTGTGACAGTCAATATCAGCAAACGTCACAGACGCAGTGGCCGTGGATATAATGTTTTCAATGACCAACAACTACACTCTTGTTTCATATGCCACACATTAGGCCCTGGCTTTACTGTTGTTTAAAACCAATCATAGAGCAACTATATGTCACACGCAAGCCCATGGAATTTACCTGGACACAATTCTGATATTTCTTGAACATCTCCGTACATGGATCACCGCTTCGATCTCCCTTCAAGAATTTCTCCGCAAACCAACGATTGAAGCACTGATCATATTCTCTTTTAAGATCAGTACAGCCCTCTCCGACACTATTCATATTTACGATGTATCAACTACAACTGAAAAGGTACAGCACACAATAAATATCCTAACAGTTTTATTTGTAGGGGTGTTATAAAAGCCTTCTTCCGCAGATTACCACTCTTCCCTTGACTTTCCTTGAACAATGTGGTTTGATTGGCTCAGTCTGGCGTGATATGATGACGTATCTCAATAAGCGACACCTTAAAGGGATAGTTCACCAAAATGACTCTTCTACCCTTCTGTCTATACAGCCCGCAACAAGATATGGTTTGTAAGAGAACATGTTTTTCTGAGAAAGCTTATCACAGAGAGCCAATGATCAACACTATACACTATGCTGATTGCAAAATATACTGATTGTTTAATACACAGCAAAGTAATTATTACAACAACAGTTTAAGAAGACATTGAAAAAATAAGACTATTCTCTCCATTTACGTGTTCATGTTAATCTATTTCTATGAATCTCTGGTAGTCAGATAAATCCCATGTGCAGACAGCATATGTTTGTCTCATACTGAAGACAAATAGCATAATACTTGTACTTACAAGATTACTTTTGAACATGATGCGTTTTACAATTCATTTGTTGACCACAAATTACAATATCACAGTCAGCAGCAATACACAGACAGGAGAAGATATTTGATGTTGAGACAGAAGCACTGATACAAAACACTGGAATATACTGTAGGAGAGACAATGTGTTTGTTTTGAGTCACGGCCAAGGGTACAGGTTCCAACCTAAGGCAGGCTAGTCTACTACTGATTCATGAAAGGTGCATGATGCCAATATACAAACAAAATAAGATGAATCATATGAAATCTTTTGGTTATGTTTGACAGTATCCCTGAACAAAATAGCATGATTAAGGCAAAACAAATACAAAACACCCTGAAGCAATTTGTAAAGACTTTTTTTTTTTTTAAAGGGCAGGCCTATTTTCACTAGATAAACACTTACATTTATTGGCCCAATCCCAATACCCCCACCCCCCCCCCATAACCCTAGTCTTGGCCCTACCCCTACATTTTGCGCGTTCACGCGTGTCCCATTTATTTTAGCTTCTATGGCTAGGGGGCATATCGAGGGCTAGTGGACGTTCAAACAGCCCTCCAAAACGAGTGTTTTCATTATGCTGACTTGAAACCGAGGGGGTAGATGAAAACTCACACAATGCTTTGCGAACCGAGGCAGTGATATGATCATGGATGTATTGGATATGATTAGCTGCCGGTGCCGTGAAAAAACATGAGAAAGAAGCCCAATATCTTCGCAAATAAACATTAAAAATTGTACAATCCGTTGAATAGCTTTAAAGTAGATGCAAAGGAACATGTCAATTGATTGTTATGACACGCATTTCAAACACAAAACACAAAACGCTATTCACGATGTCAACACTGCATTTCATTGTTAGCCTAACTAACGGCATTTTGACGTCCCCGTAAATTACTTGTAGCCTAGGCTACGGTGCGATGTTGAATCTAATCTAATCAATAGAACTTTGTGTAAACAACTATTTTTGAGTGACCATGTCCCGTTCATGAAGTCCGAAAAATAATTCAGTAGCTTTTTTCTACACTTCTCTGCTCATCTGATATCAGTGCATTTCTATGGGCAGGACTAACGTTTACAGCCGATGTATAGCCTACTTCCTGGCTGTAGGCCTACAATTGATTAATCTGTCTTGTTCTGTCCTGAAATTTGGTCAGATTGTCACTATAATAATAGTAATCATACTGTAACATCCCAGGGACTCCACAGAAAATCAGGCAACTAATAAAATTCCGACTGAAGACGTAAGGAGTGGTGTCCCATTTCATAGGTAAATATTTCAACCCCTACCCCCTGTGGTTCCGTTCTGAAGGGCCACTACCCAGCCGAGGGCACTTCAAAACTAGGGGCTAGGGCTAAGGGGGAGTATTGGGATATGATGACAATGTCATTGTTAGGCTACCTGAAAATTGAATTTAGAAATGAAACATTGTTGAACAATGATTGTGGGGTAACATTTGTTTCAGGATGTGCCACCTGGTTATTTCAGGTATACAACAAATGCTTTAGCTTGAGAGGGTTTAACATAATGATCACTCCAGTCCTCACCATTAGGAAATTATTTGTTTAGCTTATATAAATATAGAGGGTATACCCAGAATACACAAGTATTATGTGTGCCACTATTTTCACAATTGTACCCACAGCGTGACAGGGGAAGGAGCAGCTGCATGCTAGATCACTTGTTCTCTATGAGAGTCTGCACTTTGTGGACCAGGTCTCTGGCCATCGTCAGGACCTGCTGGACATTGTGACGCTCTGCCATTTCTGAGAAGGGAATTGAAACCAAACACAATGTGTCAAGTGTCAACAGAACACTCTGTGTCAATAATACAAGTAAAGGGCAGACTGCACTGTATGTTACTTGACTTAAGCAAAATTACAATGTTTGATTGACAAAATGAAATGTCATCTTTTGGCCTCACCGTTGAAGAATTTGATGATGTCTGTAAAGTCCATGTTGTTTTCCAGGATGATATCCCTGTACATCTCAACCAGGGCCAGAGCAATGAAGAGCACAAACTGATCGGAGGAGGTGTACTTGGCGGCCCAGATGGTCTCCCACACAGAGAACACGTCCTCATACACCATCTCTGGGGGGAGAAACGAGGAGCGGTCCTCTGGGTCAGACAGTCACATGCTGACAGAAAAGTGTGGGTTATTGAAACATGACCAAAGCAGGTACTAGCCACGACATTATGGAGTTATTTTATACCCAGTATCTGTTCCACGAGAGAGATTATGTTTAGTCTCTGACTGTAATACTAGCGACTCTATCCTTACATTCAGATAGGTGGATCAAGTGCTTCTACCTCTCTTGAAGTCCAGCAGAAACCAGCGGTAGCAGAAGTAGAAGTGTGTGTAATCTCCATTCTGCTGCATCAGCTCAAACAGCTCGGAATCAAGGATCTAGCAGACAAAACAACATGGACGAGCTCCTACGGTATGAGTCACAACAAAATGATACTATATCATGTAATTTGCATTGTGACCGTGTGTGTATGTGTGTGTGTGTGTGTGTGTGTGTGTGTGTACGTACTGTAGAAGTAGCCCTATTCACCGATTCCATGCAATTGTAATATAATTTGCAGAATCAAATAAAGTATTCAAATGTGTGAGGTGTGTGTGTGTGTGTGAGGTGTGTGTGTGTGTGTGTGTGTGTATGAGGTGTGTGTGTGTGTGTGTTATACCTGGATGAGCGAGCGCATGTTGGCGAAGTGAGAGTCCATGGCTCCTCCATGGGGAAAATTCTGATTCATTCTTCTCATAAGCTCAGTGAAGCAGCTGAACGCCATTACCTCTAAGAAACACACACACACCAATGCCGTGACCTCTAAGAAACACACACACCAATGCCATGACCTCTAAGAAACACACACACCCCAAAAATATCTAATGGCTCGTGCTATTTCTGTGCTCTAAGATGAAAGAGTCTAAGGTTAACATTGTTCAATAGAAAAGTTCTAGAACAATCTGACAGACCGTCATCCAGAATGACCAGTAGTGGGGCCAGCAGATCACACATGCCCTGGACATAACCAAGCTCCAGGTGTTGCCACACATAACTGCAAAGAAAAATATTGTCATGTGTCATTTGTTTTGTTACAATGAGATGGAGCAACTGGCAGTCTCCTTGCAATATTCTAAGGCCTGAAAAGGAGACACCTACCAGAATGTTCATAGTAAATTCACTTGCCTGCACATGATGTTCCTCAGTTTGTCCAGGTTCGCTGGGGTGAAGTACCAGTAGGTCCGGTCACAGCGTCTCACATCCTTATCAATGCGATGCAGGTTGATCAAGTACATGTCCAGTTGTTCTTGCTACAACAAAAGTGAAAAACAATGTCTACCGTTAGGTATGTTACAATTCATATGTTTGTAAGGGAATGACTGTGGTTACTGTGGAGGATTACATACAGAGTAGGGGGCTCCCCCAGACGGCACTAGAGATGGCCCCTCAGGTCTGAGTTCATCTCCTCCTTCCACAGGTTCCAGAGGCGGGAATAGACTCTCCATCTCTGGCTCATCCTCAGACAGGGCTGCATCCGTTCCCTCAGGGCTGGTGCTGGAGCCGGGGTCAAGATGGTGCTCCAGGACCTTCTCTCCTGGGGCCAGGGGCCGGGCCCAGCTCTCACCGGTGGTCAGGGGCCTGGCCCAGCTCTCCCCTGTGGTCAGGCATCCCAGGGCCGAGGGAATGTCCTCCATCTCCAAGGCTGAGGGGGAGTCATCGGAGTCCACGGTGTCTGGAGACCGCTGAGAGTGGGCTGGCGCTGATGCGCTGGCTCTAGACTGGGGTGCGTTCAGTACTCGCATGGCAGGTGCATTAGAACCATGTTGCTCTGAAGCTAAACCTAATGTCAGGTCTGTGGCTTTATCCTGGTTTGTCTCCAAGATGCTGACTGTGACACAGTCTGGAGTTTTGATTTCAGCTAATTCAGAAGCCTTCGCTTCAGTGTCACTCTTCTCTGTCTCACAAACACAAGCGTCATTGGTTTGATGAGCGTTAATCTTGTGGGATTTTTCAAAACCATATGAGTTTGTGTTCTCTTTTTCAGAAAACTCTGCCTTTTCTTCTGCCGCAGGATCTTTGGGCTTCTCAGTTAGAGACAGACAGCGCTTCTGTTTCTCCAGAGCTTTACCATCTTGTGTTATAATACCCATGGCCTGGCCAAGGGGTGGGGCTTGAATATATTCATTAGAGATCTCTGTTTCTAATCTTAAAATGTTATTGTTCTCTGGTGCTGCTCTTACAAGGTGGTTTGTGTCCACTGAATTGGAAACTTTAGACAACCCATTTGCTATGGCTTTATTTTCTTCCATCTCAGGAATTCCTAAAACCCTTTCAGCGTCTGTGTCTAAATCCTTTTCTTTATCGCTCTCTGGAGTTTGCAGGATTGCTTCTCCTTCAGAGCCTTCGATCTCTTCACTCTCTACAGCGTTGCAGTCTTCTCTCTTCTCAGCCTCATCTTTAACTGTTGCTGATGCCTTCATGTTCTCCTCTGCGTCTCCGGTGAAAGCGAGAGGCTCGTCCCTAAGGGGCCCAGGCTCGTCCCTCAGGGGCCCAGGCTTGGCCAGCAGGAGCCCAGTCTTGGCCAGCAGATCGGAGGCTTCTGCCTGCAGCCCTGAGGTCTCTGCTGACTGCTGGATGGCTGAGGTTGGGACAGCTGGATCAGAGACTGTGCTGTCTAGATCTGTCAGGCCGGGGCCAGAGGGGTTACAGGACCAGGTTTCCCCAGAGTCTGAGTCCCCGTTTGGGGTTCCCCTTACTGGGCTACTGGCTTTGGCTTCATCTGGCCCTGTCTCAGATTCACTCTGATCCACCTCCTCAACAGACGCCTGCAGCAAGAACAACCACAGGTCAGGATTGTAAATGTAAACATGATTATCAAGATCTCTAACACTACTATCCTCTCCTATAATATAACATGACACCAATTTCAATGTCTCTGTAATTTTGGCTGTGATGCTGTATTCTCGCGAGCCAGACGAGTTGACTTCTGGCCCGGACTGTCAACTACGTCTGGTATTCAGACGCAGAAATTTTGATAAAGGAAGTTGGGGAAAAAACGGGCGGATATCCCATCAAAATTCCGTAGAGAGTAGTAGACAGTCTGGACCGGAAGTGATGAGTTTTTTTAAGAACTTTCTTTTACAAATTCTCTCCTCCGTAGAGAGTTTGGCTCCGAGACTAGTGATGCTGTGACTCCTCCCACCTGAGTGCTGCTGCTGGCGTCCCTCTGAGAGTGATTCTGGGCGCTCTGTCGCTCTGAACTGATGCTCTGGGACGACTGGTGTGGGAGGAGCCAAACATCCAAGATGGAAGACCACCAAGAGGGAAAACGGGAGTACATGAGAGATTAAATTATATACAGTAATGGATTTGCCTTCCCTTACAGCATATTCAGACAACCTTATTGATCCCAAGAAGTGTGTATGATCCCATACACACAGCTTAAAAGCTCACAGACAGGGTAGTTATATGTCAAAGACAACAGATCAAAACCATGGCGAGCAGCAGTAAATAAAATTAAACTGTTGTAGTTCATAAATAACCGAGTTTAAAAGAATGAAACAGTCATTTAAAATGACTAGTGTGAGCGTTCCGAGCGGCGTCCCTCACGGCGGTGCTGATGGTGGAGTCTGGCTGGGCCGGGCCTCTCTCCACGCTGGGGCCAGACGAGCACCTGGCCAGGGTCTCGGACAGCCTCTTACTCTCCCTCTGCTGGATGATGGCCTCACAGCCCTGCCACTCCTTCAGAGTCTGCTCATAG